>NC_041389.1:114854150-114919937 GCF_002162155.2 Triticum dicoccoides
ACTCCCGGTACTCCAGTTTTATCCAAACTTATCTGGAACACTTCCGGTGTCCGAATATAGTCGTCCAATATATCAATCTTTATGTCTCAACCATTTCGAGACTCCTCGTCATGTCCTTGATCACATCCAGAACTCCGAACAATCTTCGGTACACCATATCACATAAACTCATAATACCAATCGTCATCGAACGTTAAGCGTGCGGACCCTACGGGTTCGAGAACTATGTAGACATGACTGAGACACGTCTCTGGTCAATAACCAATAGCAGAACCTGGATGCTCATATTGGTTCCTACATATTCTACGAAGATCTTTATCGGTCAAACCGCATAACAACATACGTTGTTCCCTTTGTCATCAGTATGTTACTTGCCTGAGATTTGATCGTTGGTATCATCATACCTAGTTCAATCTCGTTACCGGCAAGTCTCTTTACTCGTTCCATAATACTTCATCCCGCAACTAACTCATTAGACACAATGCTTGCAAGGCTTATAGTGATGAGTATTACCGAGAGGGCCTAGAGATACCTCTCCGAAACACGGAGTGACAAATCCTAATTTCGATCTATGCCAACTCAAAAAACACCTTCGGAGACACCTGTAGAGCACCTTTATAATCACCCTTTTACGTTGTGACATTTGGTAGCACACAAAGTGTTCCTCCGGTATTCAGGAGTTGCATAATCTCATAGTCTGAGGAACTTGTATAAGTCATGAAGAAAGCAGTAGCAATGAAACTGACACGATCATAATGATAAGCTAACGGATGGGTCATGTCCATCACATCATTCTCCTAATTATGTGATCCCGTTCATCAAATGACAACACATGTCTATCGTTAGGAAACACAACCATCTTTGATTAACGAGCTAGTCAAGTAGAGGCATACTAGGGACTATAAGTTTTGTCTATGTATTCACACATGTACTAAGTTTCTGGTTAATACAATTCTAGCATGAATAATGAAAATTTATCATGAATTAAGGAAATAAATAATAACTTTATTATTGCCTCTAGGGCATATTTCCTTCAATATCCCACTTGCACTAGAGTCAATAATCTAGATTACATAGTAATGATTCTAACACCCATGAAGCTTTGGTGATGATCATGTTTTGCTCGTGGAAGAGGCTTAGTCAACGGGTCTGCAACATTCAGATCCGTGTGTGAAAGTGCAACTATCCCTAGGTGGTTTTGGTAATTCATAACAACATATAGCTCATTGAGCTAATGCTATTCCAAGACTATTATTCAGGAAAGATCAATGAATGGCATGGCATGGATGATGAAAGTGGATCCCTCAAAATACTAAGGACAAAGGATTGGCTCAAGCTCAAAAGCTCAAGACTCTTCATTTTATATTTTAGTGATCCAAGATCACATTGAGTCTATAGGAAAAGCCAATACTATCAAGGAGGGATGAGGTGTTGCTTAATGAGCCTCTTGCTTCATGTGCTTAGTGATATGCTCCAAAACCCTCAGCTACTTTCTCACATCCACAAATGACCTAAACCTAAAGCCAAAATCGGTCACACCGATTCTTCCTATCCGGTGCCACCGATTTCAAAAGTCATAGCCACTGCCACAAACCCTAAGCAAATCGGTTCTACCGATAGGGATCTCGGTCTCAACAAGATGGGATTGTAATCTCTCTGTTTCCCTTCGTAACATTTTGGTCTAACCGAAGCGAGCGATCGGTCCCACCGAGATTGCAATGTAAACTCTCTGTTTCCCTTTTGTAACATTTCGGTCTCACCGAAAAGAGCAAATCGGTCCCACCGAGTTTACCTGACCAACTCTCTGGAAAGCTTATTACCGACATCGGTCTCACCGAGTTTGTGTAATCGGTCTTACTGAGATTACGTTATGCCCTAACCCTAACCAAATCGGTCTTACCGAGTTGCATGTCGGTCCCACCGAAAATCACTAACGGTCACTAGGTTTACTAAATCGGTCCAACCGAGTCTGTTGAATCGGTCCCACCGAGTTTGGTAAATTGTGTGTAACGGTTAGATTTTGTGTGGAGGCTATATATACCCCTCCACCTCCTCTTCATTCGTGGAGAGAGCCATCAGACTAAACCTACACTTCCAACTTACCATTTCTGAGAGAGAACCACCTACTCATGTGTTGAGGCCAAGATATTCCATTCCTACCATATGAATCTTGATCTCTAGCCTTCCCCAAGTTGCTTTCGACTCAAATCTTCCTTCCACCAGATCCAAATCCTATGAGAGAGAGAGTTGAGTGTTGGGGAGACTATCATTTGAAGCACAAGAGCAAGGAGTTCATCATCAACGCACCATTTGTTACTTCTTGGAGAGTGGTGTCTCCTAGATTGGCTAGGTGTCACTTGGGAGCCTCCGACAAGATTGTGGAGTTGAACCAAGGAGTTTGTAAGGGCAAGGAGATCGCCTACTTCATGAAGATCTACCGCTAGTGAGGCAAGTCCTTCGTGGGCGACGGCCATGGTGGGATAGACAAGGTTGCTTCTTAGTGGACCCTTAGTGGGTGGAGCCCTCCGTGGACTCGCGCAACCGTTACCCTTCGTGGGTTGAAGTCTCCATCAACATGGATGTACGATAGCACCACCTATCGGAACCACACCAAAAACATCCATGTCTCCAATTGCGTTTGAATCCTCCAAACCCTTCTCTTTACTTTCTTGCAAGTTGCATGCTTTAATTTCCGCTGCCTATATACTCTTTGCATGCTTGCTTGAATTGTGTGATGATTGCTTGACTTGTTCTAAAATAGCTAAAATCTGCCAAACTCTAAAATTGGGAAAAGGTTAAGTTTTTAATTGGTCAAGTAGTCTAATCACCCCCCTCTAGACATACTTCAAGGTCCTACAAGTGGTATCAGAGCTTTGATCTCCATTTGCTTTGATTTCCATAGCTTTTGGTGGTCATAGCCTTGGTTTCACAACCTAGGAAAGTATGGCGTCTAGCGAGGGAAATTATAACCGTAGATGTCCTTACTTTGATGGTACTAATTTTGCTAGTTGGAAGCATAAGATGAAAATGCATATTCTTGGACATAACCCTGCCATTTGGGGTATTGTGTGTATTGGCTTGCAAGGTGAATTCTTTGATGGGAGAGAACCAAACCGTGAAGCTAGCGCGGAAGAGTTGAAGATGCTGCAATACAACGCTCAAGCTTGTGATATCCTCTTCAACGGATTGTGCCCCGAAGAATTCAACAAAATCAGCCGTCTTGAGAATGCAAAGGAAATTTGGGATACTTTGATTGATATGCATGAAGGTACCGAATCCGTCAAGGAATCCAAGTTGGATGTGCTCCAAAGTCAGCTTGACAAGTTCAAAATGAAGGATGGTGAAGGTGTCGCTGAAATGTACTCTAGGCTTGCTCTTATCACAAATGAGATTGCCGGCTTAGGGAGTGAAGAGATGACCAACAAATTCATCATCAAGAAGATCCTAAGAGCATTGGATGGAAAGTATGATACCGTGTGCACATTGATCCAAATGATGCCAAACTACAAAGATCTCAAGCCAACGGAAGTCATTGGAAGAATTGTTGCTCATGAGATGTCACTCAAGGATAAGGAGGAACTTCACAACAAGTCAAGTGGTGCTTACAAAGCCTCAAGTGAAGCCCCCACATCATCAAGTGAGAAACAAACCTTCAATGAAGAATTGAGCTTAATGGTGAAGAACTTCAACAAATTCTACAAGAGTAGAAGCAAAGAAAGAAGCTCCAAGTCAAGGTCTTACCATGACAAAAGATCTTCTAGTCGAGAGCGAAATTGCTACAATTGTGGGAGACCCGAACACTATTCCAATGAGTGTACGGCACCCTACAAAAGAGGAGAAGATTCTCCAAGAAGAAGAAGCAAAAGAGAAGAATCACCACCGAGAGAGAGGAGGAGTAGAGATGATCGTTATGAACGAAGACCCTCACGGAGAAGCAAGGATTCGGAAAGGAAGGGCAAGTCATCAAGGAGCTACACAAAACGAAGACATCAAGCTCATGTTGGTGAATGGGTATCCGGCTCTAACTCTGACAATCACTCCGAGAGAAGCTATCACTCCGACTCCGAATATACTCAAGATGAAGGTGTTGCCGGTCTAGCACTTGTGTCAACCAACTCGTACGACATATTTGATTCAGCAAATGAAGGAATTGGAAGATGCTTCATGGCCAAAGGTCCAAAGGTAACACATCCTGAGTATGTTGATTTCAATAGTGATGAAGATGACTTGCTTGTGGATGATGATTTACTTGTTGACAACTCTAGTGATGAATACTATGATGAAACGTCAATTAATCATGCTAATCAAGATAAAACGAATGACAATGATAAGGAGAAGATTGAGCTTCTAACTAAAGAACTAAACACTCTTAAGTTGGCTCATGAAACTATCTTCGAAGATCATCGAGAACTTTTAAGGGCTCATGAGAAGTTACGCTTTGAAAAGCTCAATCTTGAGCAAGAGCATGAGTTCTTAAAAGCAATCAATGATGATCTCCGTAAGAAAAGTTCTTCTTACATTGCCAAGCGTTTACTCTTATCTACTTACATGCCTCAAGTCAAGTCTAATAACAAGTACAAGAAAGATACTTCCTCTAGTAGTAACAATAATAATGTCAAATCCAATATTGTTGCTTCTAGTAGTTCTCTTGATTCCACTAATAATTCTCTTAGCCAAGTCACACTTGAGCAAGAAAATAGCTTATTGAAGGGAATTATAGAGAAAGGTGTTTACAAGAGCCTTGTCGGGAGTAAGCAATTCAAGGAAATTGTACGCAAGCAAGGAAGGCACCGGAAGAATCAAGTGTTGGTTTTGAACGAAAGTTCAATGCCAATGCAGTTGAGTGGGAAGAAGATCAATACCCCAAGACGAAGTTTGTTCCTCAACAAGAGAAGTATGATCCTACTTCCTTCGAGGGAACACAAGCACAAGATGATCTTCCACCACAAGACCACAAGAACAAAGGAAAGGACAAGCTTCAAGAAGAGATAGATGCATTTGAAGAAGCACCTAAGGCCTCGTTCAAGTGGGTTACCAAGACTACGTCAAGTTCTACTTCATCAAGTACAACTACAACTCCAAGGATTCCCATCAAGATGATGTGGATCCCGAAGAAGAAGAACTAAAGAGTTCTTGAGGGTGACTCCGCCAACATTCTTCACTCATATCATCATGGCAAGAACAAGTGCAATCAACTTCCACATCTTGCACTAGTTCAAGGAGTCACAAACCCTCATGTTGGTAAGGCAAGGGACAAGGTAACCTAATGATTTCATGGACATCATTTTGTGTGTGCTTCACTCTATGTCTATGGATATTCTTGTTTGTTCCTTGTGGGACTAACCCATGTAGGTAAGTTGAAAGTGCAACTCACTCCAAAGGATTGCTCCAAATGATCTACATCAACATTGAGCATCCACATCTTCAACACCTACATGAAGTCATCATCGACAAAACCCAAGGTTAGTTCATCCCTCTAAAAGGGGATCTCACATCTAGGGGGAGCTTAACTCTAAGAATTGAGTCAAAGCAACTCTAATGGTGTGAACACATCAATGCATTGTGTAAAAGTGGTAACCCCACTTGAGCTTAAATGATGAGTATGACCTATGATCAAATGTTTTCATTTGACTCCTAAGTCAATATACTCATATATAGATGACCTAGTCATCGCCAATTGTTTGATAGATGCTAGAATTGGTTGTGCATGCTTTGCCACATATTTCATTTGCCATCTTATTGTGTGAGCATGTTGGTGCATATTTTACTCATTCAATGGCATCCACTTGTTGTTTTGATTGATTGGCTTCTTTTCTTTTTGCCAAGTGGATGGACAAGAATGCCTAAGAACCTTCTCTAGCTATCTATTCTTTTCTCGTCTCAAACTCTATTCATGCTACATCACAAAATTTGATCAAGTCAGATTCGAACCACTCTGTGTGAGGAGCACTCGGAGTCCCCGATTCCTCATAGACTTAAACTTCCAAAACTTCTTTGTGATTCTCGGTCTGACCGATTCCTCCATTTCGGTCCTACCGAGATCATTAAGTTGATCTAAGTTTTCAATCTCGGTGCAACCGATTTGAACTTTTCGGTCACACCGAGTTGCTGTAACTGTACATAGTTATGCATCTCGATGCCACCGAGTTGTTCCACTCGGTCACACCGACAGGGTCGGGCTATATATAATCACGGGCAAAAATTTGGAAATTCCTCCGAACCCCTTCGCCCGCGCAATAGCTCGCTTTGCCATCCCAGGTCTCCGAATCGTCTCCTCGTTGCCAGCCGCCTCCTGTCGCTGGTCTCCGCCGCCGTCAACGGATTTCAACCCCACTGTTGCCGCCGTAGCGAGTTCATCACCAAGCTAGGGTATGGACTCGATCACTGTGCTACCCTCGTCTGATTCCTAGCACATTGTGTTCTTATAGATTCTTGCCACGATTGAAACACTCCTATCCAGTCAATGCAATCCGTAGAGTAGATGAGATTCGAAATTTTAGGGTTAGGTTTCCGCCGAAACCATCTCGGACCCACCGAGTTGAAAAACTCGGTCCCACCGATTCGGCTTATGCCATTGCACAAGTAACTCTCGGTCTGACCGAGAATTGCTAATCGGTGAGACCGATTTTAGGACTTTGTGAAACCCTAGCAGTCTCAGTGCCACCGAACTGTGACTCGGTCCAACCGAGTTCATCAGTTTAGGTTCCAAAGCTGCTTCGGTATCACCGAGTTTGAAAATCGGTTGATCCAAAATGCTTTCTGTGGAAAACTAAAACTGAATTTTTGAATCATTCTTTTGCAAAGATCTCTGCATTTTGTGATGCTCATCCATTCTACCTCATCTATAACTCTTCACAGCGTCAGCAGTCAGTGTTTGAAGCATGTCAGACCAGAGTGACAGCCAGAACAGGTCAGAAGAGCAGATTGACATGAGTAAGGGCACTAGTCCCTCAAGCACTTCAGATGAAGGAAGCAGAAGCACTCCTAGCAACCTGCCTAAGGCTGCTACCAGGCAAAGGAGGAAGATAACCTCAGACTCAGAGGATGAGGACTATGTGGCAGCTGAAGATGAGGCTACTTCCAAGAAAGTAGTGCTCAAAAAGGAATATGGCTCAGCAAAGCATACAAAGCCTGGCCTCAATAAGAAAGTTCCTGCCAAGAGGACACCTATGCCCAAGGTCAGAAGGTCCACTCAAGTGCCAGAACAGACTGAACCCAAAGAGGCACCTGAAAAGAAAGTCACATCTTCCAAACCCAAGAAAGTTACCACTGGAGAAACAATGAAGTTTACCATTGAATCAGAGGATGAAGCTGCTCAGGACAAGAAGAAGAAGAGAGCAAGAACCACAACTGCCCAGGTTCTTGGAAAGCCCTCAATGAGAAGAGACTCTGAAGAGGAAGAAGAGGTTGATGCACCAGCACCCAAGGCACCAAAGCTTATGAGTGATGCTATTAGATCAGGGGCTGCAACATCTAAGCCCAAGGAAGCACCCAAAGCTGCCCCCAAGGCCAAGCTTGCACCAAAGAGGAATACCAGGAGTATTCCAGCTGCTGAGAAGAACAAGGCCCCAGTGCCTAATGTTGTTGATGAGGAAGATGAAGAAGGACAGGTCCTAAGGAAGCTCAAGCCCAAGATACCAGAATGATGCCCATCATGTGGCTGAGGACATGAGGATCAGGAAGGACTCAGGGTTGAGGATATGGAGGATGGAAGATCCATATGCCTCAAGGAGAAGAACTGTTGTTGATTACAGGTTCCATACAAAGGAACAACAGGACTTCTATGAGACAATCTTGTTGGATAAGAAGCCCATAGTGTGTGATATGAGGTGGGTCGACTGGACCTACATAAAGGACAATGAAGAGCACTATCCTGGAGTGCAAGAAAGTTTTGTTGCTTGTGGAGTTGCTGATTTTGTTGGGCAAAAGCTCACCAACTGGAATGATGAACTTATCATGCAATTCTACTCCACAGCACACTTCTATCCAGATGGAAGGATAGTTTGGATGTCTGAAGGTACAAGGTACCAGTCCACTGTTGAGGAATGGGCAAGTCTGATCAATGCCCCAAAGGAAAGTGAAGATGACCTGGATATTTATGCCAAGAAGAAGATGGACCACAATTCCATGGCACACATGTACAAGGAGATCCCAGACAAAGCTGTTGAGACACATAAGTTTGGATCAGTCCACTTCCTTCTGTCAGGGCTGCCAACTATCAATTGGATCCTAAGGCACACTCTGTTGCCTAAGTCTGGTGACCACAACATGATCAGAGGGCATGCCATCAACATGTTGCATTTGTTTGATGTGCCACAGAAGTTTAAGGTCATGAGCCTTATGATTGAAACCGTTAAAGAGGACTACAGCAGATCAGAAGAGGAGCTGTGGATATGCCCCTCAGATTCAGGAGTTGATTAACTCAAAGATGGGCACAGGGAAATATCTATTGGATAAGGAACATTTTCCACTTTATCCAGACTTTGAGGAAAATCAGGTTGTCATGAATGAGAATGATCCATCATCTGTACATGCTCAAGAGAAGAAGGAGAAGGCAAGGAAGGAGAAGGCTGCCAAGATGCCAACTCAAGAGGAGGCATCTGAGTATTTCTTGAAGAACAAGCAGGAGCAGCTTGGTTACTTAATAGCATCAACACTGAGGATTGAGAAAGGCTTGGCCACCCTCACTCAGAATCAGGAGAGCTTGGAAAGAATCATGGAACTCAAATTTCATGATCTTGATGTCAAAGTAACTGAGATTCAGTCAGTTGTAGAGCAGCTATAGGATGACATGCAGGAGAGGCAGGGAAAGACTACCACTAATGTGTTTGCCAGAGTGCCTAGAGCCCATAGGTCAGTTGCAGTGCCTGTGACAGACACCAGAGCAACATCTTCTGCACCAGCTACAGCCCCTACTGCTCCAATGCAACCAGCTCCAGCATCAACTCCAGCACCCTCTACTTCAACTGAAGCCTTCGTTCTTGGAGTTATCCGCACACCACCACCTGAAGATCAAACCTGAGAGTCGATCTAGCACTATGCATTTTCTATGAACTTTTTGGTAACTTATTGCCAAAGGGGGAGAAAAATGTATAGATCATAGGCTTCGAGAGAGAGAGAGTGTTGATTTTATTCTCTCTTGATTTGGTGGTTAAAACTTGTTTGCTTTTGATTGCTTGAGATACTATGCTTGTGAGACATTGATGATCATGTGTTTGATCATAAGCTACACTTATGCATGTTTGATGATATTATCTTATCTATCCTATGTGATCATTCACTTTGCTTGGTGATGAGTGCATGTATTCAATCTTTATTATTTTGAGCGCTCCACCAAGATGTATGTGACATGGAAGAGTAACCCATGAGCCTAATTCATTGTGCATTTGCAGTCCAAAGCAAATCTTAAACCATGCACAAATTTAGGGGGAGCTCTTGCTTATCACATACTTCTCAAAGCGACGATGTTTTAATCTTATTATCATTTGTCGAAGCTTTGATCTATATGTTGTCATCAATTACCAAAAAGGGGGAGATTGAAAGTGCAACTATCCCTAGGTGGTTTTGGTAATTCATAACAACATATAGCTCATTGAGCTAATGCTATTCCAAGACTATTATTTCAGAAAAGCTCAATGAATGGCATGGCATGGATGATGAAAGTGGATCCCTCAAAATACTAAGGACAAAGTATTGGCTCAAGCTCAAAAGCTCAAGACTCTTCATTTTATATTTTAGTGATCCAAGATCACATTGAGTCTATAGGAAAAGCCGATACTATCAAGGAGGGATGAGGTGTTGCTTAATGAGCCTCTTGCTTCATGTGCTTAGTGATATGCTCCAAAACCCTCAGCTACTTTTCACATCCACAAATAACCTAAACCTAAAGCCAAAATCGGTCACACCGATTCTTCCTATCCGGCGCCACCGATTTCAAAAGTCATAGCCACTGCCACAAACCCTAAGCAAATCGGTTCTACCGATAGGGATCTCAGTCTCAACGAGATGGGATTGTAATCTCTCTGTTTCCCTTCGTAACATTTCAGTCTAATCGAAGCGAGCGATCGGTCCCACCGAGATTGCAATGTAAACTCTCTGTTTCCCTTTTGTAACATTTTGGTCTCACCGAAAAGAGCAAATCGGTCCCACCGAGTTTACCTGACCAACTCTCTGGAAAGCTTATTACCAAAATCGGTCTCACCGAGTTTGTGTAATCGGTCTTGCCGAGATTACGTTATGCCCTAACCCTAACCGAATCGGTCTTACCGAGTTGCATGTCAGTCCCACCGAAAATCACTAACGGTCACTAGGTTTACTAAATCGGTCCGACCGAGTCTGTTGAATCGGTTCCACCGAGTTTGGTAAATTGTGTGTAACAGTTAGATTTTGTGTGGAGGCTATATATACCCCTCCACCTCCTCTTCATTCGTGGAGAGAGCCATCAGACTAAACCTACACTTCCAACTTACCATTTCTGAGAGAGAACCACCTACTCATGTGTTGAGGCCAAGATATTCCATTCCCTAGCATATGAATCTTGATCTCTAGCCTTCCCCAAGTTGCTTTCCACTCAAATCTTCTTTCCACCAGATCCAAATCCTATGAGAGAGAGTTGAGTGTTGGAGAGACTATCATTTGAAGCACAAGAGCAAGGAGTTCATCATCAACGCACCATTTGTTACTTCTTGGAGAGTGGTGTCTCCTAGATTGGCTAGGTGTCACTTGGGAGCCTCCGACAAGATTGTGGAGTTGAACCAAGGAGTTTGTAAGGGCAAGGAGATCGCCTACTTCGTGAAGATCTACCGCTAGTGAGGCAAGTCCTTCGTGGGCGACGGCCATGGTGGGATAGACAAGGTTGCTTCTTCGTGGACCCTTAGTGGGTGGAGCCCTCGTGGACTCGCGCAACCGTTACCCTTCATGGGTTGAAGTCTCCATCAACGTGGATGTATGATAGCACCACCTATCGGAACCACGCCAAAAACATCCGTGTCTCCAATTGCGTTTGAATCCTCCAAACCCTTCCCTTTATTTTCTTGCAAGTTGCATGCTTTAATTTCCGCTACCTATATACTCTTTGCATGCTTGCTTGAATTGTGTGATGATTGCTTGACTTGTTCTAAAATAGCTAAAATCTGCCAAACTCTAAAATTGGGAAAAGGTTAAGTTTTTAATTGGTCAAGTAGTCTAATCACCCCCCCCCCTCTAGACATACTTTAAGGTCCTACAGTGTGTATCTTGCAAATCTCTATGTCCCCCTCCGACACTTGATGACGGATGGAATTGAAGCGTCTCTTGATGTGCTTGGTTCTCTTGTGAAATCTGGATTCCTTTGCCAAGGCAGTTGCACCAGTATTGTCACAAAAGATTTTCATTGGACCCGATGCACTAGGTATGACACCTAGATCAGATATGAACTCCTTCATCCAAACTCCTTCATTTGCTGCCTCCGAAGCAGCAATGTACTCCGCTTCACATGTAGATCCCGCCACGACACTCTGCTTGGAACTGCACCAACTGAAAGCTCCTCCATTCAATAAAAATATGTATCCAGTTTGAGACTTAGAGTCATCCGGATCAGTGTCAAAGCATGAATCAACGTAACCGTTTACGACAAGCTCTTTTTCACCTCCATAAACGAGAAACATATCCTTAGTCCTTTTCAGGTATTTCAGGGTGCTCTTGACTGCTATCCAGTGCTCCACTCCGGGATTACTTTGGTACCTCCCTGCTATTCTTATAGCAAGACATACATCAGGTCTGGTACACAACATTGCATACATGATAGAACCTATGGCTGAAGCATAGGGAATGACTTTCATTTTCTCTCTATCTTCTGTAGTGGTCGGGCATTGAGTCTGACTCAACTTCACACCTTGTAACACAGGCAAGAACCCTTTCTTTGACTGATCCATTTTGAACTTCTTCAAAAGTTTATCAAGGTATGTGCTTTGTGAAAGTCCAATTAAGCATCTTGATCTATCTCCATAGATCTTGATGCCCAATATGTAAGTAGCTTCTCCGAGGTCTTTTATAGAAAAACTCTTATTCAGGTATCCCTATATGCTATCCAGAAATTCTATATCATTTCCAATCAACAATATGTCATCTACATATAAGATTAGAAATGCTACAGATCCCCCATTCACTTTCTTGTAAGTACAGGCTTCTCCAAAAGTCTGTATAAAACCATATGCTTTGATCACACTATCAAAGCGTTTATTCCAACTCCGAGAGGCTTGCACTAGTCCATAAATGGATCGCTGGAGCTTGCACAGTTTGCTAGCACCCTTTGGATCGACAAAACCTTCCGGTTGCATCATATACAACTCTTCTTCCAGAAATCCATTCAGGAATGCAGTTTTTTTACATCTATTTGCCAAATTTCATAATCATAAAATGCAGCAATTGCTAACATGATTCGAACAGACTTAAGCATCACTACGGGTGAGAAAGTATCATCGTAGTCAACTCCTTGAACTTGTCGAGAACCTTTTGCAACAAGTCGAGCTTTGTAAACAGTAACATTACCGTCTGCGTCGGTCTTCTTCTTAAAGATCCATTTATTTTCTATGGCTTGCCGATCATCGCGCAAGTCCACCAAAGTCCATATTTTGTTCTCATACATGGATCCCATCTCAGATTTCATGGCTTCAAGCCATTTTGCAAAATCTGGGGTCATCATCGCTTCCTCATAGTTCGTAGGTTCATCATGGTCTAGTAACATGACTTCCAGAACAGGATTACCGTACCACTCTAGTGCGGATCTTACTCTAGAAGACCTACGAAGTTCAGCAGTAACTTGATCTGAAGCTTCATGATCATCATCATTAACTTCCTCACTAACTGGTGTAGGAATCACGGGAACTGATTTTTGTGATGAACTACTTTCCAATAAGGGAGAACGTACAATTACCTCACCAAGTTCTACTTTCCCCCCACTCACTTCTTTCGAGAGAAACTCCTTCTCTAGAAAGGATCCATTCTTTGCAAGAAATATTGCCTTCGGATCTGCGGTAGAAGGTGTACCCAACAATTTCCTTTGGGTATCCTATGAAGTCGCACTTCTTCGATTTGGGTTCGAGCTTATCAGGTTGAAGCTTTTTCACATAAGCATCGCAGCCCCAAACTCTGAGAAACGACAACTTTGGTTTCTTGCCAAACCACAGTAAATAAGGCGTCGTCTCAATAGATTTTGATGGTGCCCTATTTAAAGTGAATGCAGTCGTCTCTCAAGCATAACCCCAAAATGATAGCAGTAAATCAGTAAGAGACATCATAGATCGCACCATTTCCAATAAAGTACGGTTACGACATTCCAACACACCATTTCGCTGTGGTGTTTGATGACCCACAAGTATAGGGGATCTATCGTAGTCCTTTCGATAAGTAAGAGTGTCGAACCCAACGAGGAGCAGAAGGAAATGATAAGAGGTTTTCAGTAAGGTTTTTCTTGCAAGCACTGAAATTGTAGGTAATAGATAGTTTTGTGATAAGATAAATTGTAACGAGTAACAAGCAATGAAAGTAAATAAAGTGCAGCAAGGTGGCCCAATCCTTTTTTTAGCAAAGGACAAGCCTGGACAATTTCTTATAATGAGAAAAGAGCTCCCGAGGACACATGAGAATTATCGTCAAGCTAGTTTTCATCACGCTCATATGATTCGCGTTCGGTACTTTGATAATTTGATATGTGGGTGGACCAGTGCTTGGGTACTGCCCTTACTTGGACAAGCATCCCACTTATGATTAACCCCTATTGCAAGCATCCGCAACTACAAAAGAAGTATTAAGATAAACCTAACCACAACATTAAACATATGGATCCAAATCAGCCCCTAAGAAAGCAACGCATAAACTAGGGTTTAAGCTTCTGTCACTCTAGCAACCCATCATCTACTTATTACTTCCCAATGCCTTCCTCTAGGCCCAAATAATGGTGAAGTGTCATGTAGTCGACGTTCACATAACACCACTAGAGGAAAGACAACATACATCTCATCAAAATATCGAACGAATACCAAATTCACATGACTACTAATAGCAAGACTTCACCCATGTCCTCAGGAACAAACGTAACTACTCACAAAGCATATTCATGTTCATAATCAGAGGAGTAATAATATGCATTAATGATCTGAACATATGATCTTCCACCAAGTAAACCAATTAGCATCAACTACAAGGAGTAATCAACAATACTAGCAACCCACAGGTACCAATTTGTGGTTTTGATACAAGATTGGATACAAGAGATGAACTAGGGTTTTGAGAGGAGATGGTGCTGGTGAAGACGTTGATAGAGATTGACCCCCTCCCGATGCGAGGATTGTTGGTGATGACGATGGTGATGAGTTCCCCCTCCCGGAGGGAAGTTTCCCCGGCAGAACAGCTGTGCTGGAGCCCTAGATTGGTTCCGCCAAGGTTCCACCTTGTGGCGGCGGAGTTTCATCCCATAAGCTTGCCCATGATTTTTTCCAGGGTAAAAGCCTTCATATAGCAGAAGATTGGCACCGGAGGGCCACCAGGGGGCCCAGGAGACAGGGGGCGCGCCCAGTAGGGGTGGGCGCACCCCCACCCTCCTGTCCTGGGTGTGGGCCCCTCTGGTAGTTTCTTCGCTCAATAATTCTTATTAATTCCAAAAAAAAGTTCCGTGGAGTTTCAGGATTTTTGGAGCTGTGCAGAATAGGTTTCCAATGTTTGCTCCTTTTCCCGCCAGAATTCCAGCTGCCGGCATTCCCCCTCTTCATGGTAAACCTTGTAAAATAAGAGAGAATAGCCATAAGTATTGAGATATAATGTGTAATAACAGCCCATAATGCAATAAATATTGATATAAAAGCATGATGCAAAATGGACAACTCCCGCAAGCTTATACCTCGCTTGTCCTCAAGCGGAAGGCGATATCGAAAAATATGTCCACATGTTTAAAGGTAAAGGTGTCGATAAAAATAAAATACGGACATGAGGGCATCATGATCATTCTTATAACAGCAACATATAGAGATTTTGTCATATGATTTCTTATGCTCAAGTAACAATCAATTCACAATGTCAAGTATGGTTCAGAAACTTCATTGGGAACTAACAAACTATAATCTCAGTCATTGAAGCAATTGCAATTTATCATAACATCAGAAAGAGTCAAGAATAGAGCTTTTCAGCAAGTCCACATACTCAAGTATCATGTAGTCTTCTACAATTGCTAACACTCACGCGGTACTTGTGGTTATGAGTTTCAACCGGACACTGAGAAAGATAGGGGCTTATTGTGTTGCCCCCCAATGTATTCACCTTTAGGTGATGTTAACAATAATAGTTCATGCTAACTTACATCCAATTGGATATATATATCAAGATCTTTCAAACACGAGGAGCTTGCCAAAGGATAAAATGAAAAGGGGAAAGGTGAAGATCACCTTGACTCAAGCATAAAGTAAAAACATAAAGTAAAAGATAGGCCCTTCGCAGAGGGAAGCAGAGGTTGTCATGTGCTTTTTGGGTTGGATGCATAAAATCTTAATGCAAAAGAACATCACTTTATATTGCCACTTGTATGTGGACCTTTATTATGCAGTCCGTCGCTTTCATTGCTTCCACAACAAGATCGTATAAAGCTTATTTTCTCTGCACTAATAAGTCATACATATTTAGATAGCGATTTTTATTGCCTGCAACATGACAACTTACTTGAAGGATCTTACTCAATCCATAGGTAGGTATGGTGGACTCTCATGGCAAAACTGGGTTTAAGGATATTTGGAAGCACAAGTAGTATCTCTACTTGGTGCAAGGAATTTGGCTAGCATGAGGGGGAAAGGCAAGCTCAACATGTTGGGAAGATCAATGACAATATACTTTAACTGAGATGTGAGAAAACATAAACCATTACGTTGTCTTCCTTGTCCAACATCAACTCTTTTAGCATGTCATACTTAATGAGTGCTTCACAATCATAAAAGATGTCCAAGATAATATATTTGTATGTGAAACCTCTCTTTCCTTATTACTTCCTATTAATTGCAACGATGACCAAAACTATGTTTGTCAACTCTCAACAACGTTTATGCCTCATACTTTCTATGTGTGAAGTCAATACTATCCGTAAGATCAATATGAACTCTTTTATTCTTTTTATTCTTTCTACTTCCTTAAGATCATAGCAAGATAACAAAGCCCTTGACTCAACACTAATCTTTATTATAGATAGCTCACGGACTCGATTACATAAAGAGATCACAAAGCAAAACTAAACAACTACTTGATACTAAAACTTCAATCTACTAGATCAAGATACTACTAAAAGGATCGAACTAATAAAACTGTAAAGATAGGAGTGTGATGGTGATACGATACTGGGGCACCTCCCCCAAGCTTGGCAGTCGCCAAGGGGAGTGCCCATACTCATGTGATTATGTCCTCGGAGGTGATGGAGGTGGTGATGATGATGGTGGATAGTCGCACATCGAGCGTAAAAGCTCCTCCAGCTTGCGGATCATGCCCTTGAGTCCGGCGATATGATCCTTCAACAAAATATTCTCCTGTGTGAGATACTTATTTTGTATGCAAGCTAACTCAATCATCTTGAAAGCTTCAATCTCAGTTGGAGTAAAGAGGTTAGGTAGAGGTTGAGGGATGTCTTCTTCTTCCACCGCCGGAACTTGAACCTCCATGGCCTTCTTGATCCCTTCATCCTTGTTGATCTCTTCTAGTTCTTCTATTTTCAGCTCTATCTTCAATAGCCAAGCATCCTTGTCTTCATTGTTGAAGGCGGGCGACGTCATGGTGCTCTAGATCTGTCAGAAAAACAACTCGAAACAAAAAACAGAGGATATTTGCGTGATACGGTGGTCAAAGCCTTCGGGAGATTATATAATGAATTTTTACCGATCAAAATACGTAACGTGCAAGAAAATGGAGTCCGGGAGGCACACGAGGTGGCCACGAGACAGGGGGCGCGCCCAGGAAGGGTGGGCGCGCCCTCCACCCTCGTGGAGGCCTTGTGTCCTTCCCGGATTACTTCTTTCTTCCTAAAATTCTTAAATATTCCAAAACTGATAAAAATTGCCATTATAATTGTTTTGGAGTTAGTTTACTTACCGTACCACATATCTATTCCTTTTCGGAGTCTGGAACGTTCTAGAATGTGTCCCTTATGTATTCCTCTGGGGTTACGGTGTCAATAATATTAGTTTCAACATTGATAGGATTACTTGAGATATAATGTTTAATTCTTTGACCGTTCACAACCCTCGGACTTGTGCCTTCGAAGTTGTTGATTTTTATGGCACCGGAATGATAGACCTCCTCGATAACATAAGGAAATTCCCATTTAGAGAGAAGTTTTCTAGCAAAAAATCTTAAACGAGAGTTGAATAATAACACATAATCACCTACGTTAAACTCACGCTTTTGTATCCTTTTGTCATGCCAGCGCTTGACTTTTTCTTTGAATAGCTTGGCATTCTCATAGGCTTGGGTTCTCCATTCGTCAAGTGAGCTAATATCAAATAACCTCTTCTCACCGGCAAGTTTGAAGTCATAGTTGAGCTCTCTAATAGCCCAATATGCTTTATGTTCAAGTTCAAGAGGTAAGTGACACACTTTTCCATAAACCATTTTATACGGAGACATAACCATAGGATTTTTGTATGCAGTTATATAGGCCCATAATGCATCATCAAGTTTTTTGGACCAATTCTTTCTAGATCTATTCATAGTCTTTTGCAAAATTAATTTGAGCTCTCTATTGCTCACCTCTACTTGACCACAGACTGCGGGTGATAAGGAGATGCGATTCTATGATTAACATCATACTTTGCAAGCATCTTACGGAAAGCACCATGAATAAAATGTGAACCACCGTCAGTCGTAAGATATCTAGGGACTCCAAACCTTGGAAAAATAACTTCTTTAAGCATTTTAATAGAAGTGTTATGATCAGCACTACTAGTTGGAATAGCTTCTACCCACTTACTAACGTAATCAACAGCAACTAAAATATGTGTGTAACCATTAGAGGCAGGAAAAGGTCCCATATAATCAAAGTCCCAAACATCAAACGGTTCAATAACAAGAGAATAATTAATAGGCATTTCTTAACGTCTACTAATATTACCAATTCTTTGGCATTCATCACAAGATAAGACAAACTTACGAGCATCTTTGAAGAGAGTAGGCCAATAAAAACCAGATTGCAATACCTTATGTGCAGTTCTATCTCCAGCGTGGTGTCCTCCATATGATTCAGAGTGACACTTGCGTAGGATCTGTTCTTGTTCATGCTCAGGTACACAACGTCTAATAACACCATCTACTCCTTCTTTATAAAGGTGTGGGTCATCCCAGAAGTAATGTCTTAAATCATAAAAGAACTTTTTCTTTTGCTGGTATGTGAAACTAGGTGGTATAAATTTAGCAAACAATGCAATTGGCATAATCAGCATACCAAGGAGCAGTACGAGAAGCATTAATGACCGCTAATTGTTCATCAGGGAAGCTATCATCAATAGGCAGTGGGTCATCAAGAACATTCTCTAACCTAGACAAGTTGTCTGCAACTGGGTTCTTAGCTCCCTTTCTATCAATAATATGCAAATCAAATTCTTGGAGCAGGAGAACCCATCTAATGAGTCTAGGCTTAGTATCTTTCTTTTCCATAAGATATTTAATAGCAGCATGATCAGTGTGAATAGTAACTTTGGAATCAACAATATAAGGTCTAAACTTATCACATGCAAACACAACTGCTAAGAATTCTTTTCAATAGTAGCATAATTTCTCTGGGCAGTATCAAGAGTCTTACTAGCATATTGGATAACATTCAATTTCTTATCAACTCTTTGCCCTAGAACAGCACCTACAGCATAATCACTAGCATCACACATAATTTCAAAGGGTAAATTCCAATCAGGTGGCTGGACAATAGGTGCAGTGATCAAAGCTTTCTTAAGTATTTCAAATGCTTCTACACAATCATCATCAAAGACAAAAGGAATATCTTTTTGCAATAAATTAGTCAGAGGCCTAGAGATTTTAGAAAAGTCCTTAATGAACCTCCTATAAAAACTGGCATGACCAAGGAAACTTCTTATACCTTTTATGTCCTTGGGACATGGCATCTTTTCAATAGCATGAACTTTGGCTTTATCAACTTCAAAACCTCTCTCAGAAATCTTATGCCCCAAGACAATGCCTTCGTTAACCATAAAGTGGCACTTTTCCCAATTCAAGACGAGACTAGTGTCTTCGCATCTCTGCAAAACTCGATCAAGGTTGCTCAAGCAATCATCGAGGATCCATAAATGGAGAAATCATCCTTGAACACCTCACAAATCTTTTCACAAAAGTCAGAGAATATAGCCATCATGCATCTTTGAAAGGTAGCAGGTGCATTACATAAACCAAAATGCATACGTCTATAAGCAAAAGTACCGAAAGGGCAAGTAAAAGTAGTTTTTGATTGATCCTTCGCTGAGACAGGTATCTGAGAGAAACCAGAATAACCATCTAGAAAGCAGAAATGTGTGTGTTTTGATAGTCTTTCTAGCATTTGATCGATAAAAGGTAAAGGGTAATGATCTTTCTTAGTAGCTTTATTTAATTTATGGAAATCAATTACCATCCTATAACTTGTAATAATTCTTTGCGGGATCAATTCATCTTTATCATTAGGAACGATAGTAATACCTCCCTTTTTAGGAACACAATGGACAGGGCTTACCCAATCACTGTCAGCAACGGGATAAATTATACCTGCCTCAAGGAGCTTTAGTATCTCCTTTCTTACCACTTCTTTCATTTTAGGATTCAATCATCATTGAGGATCTCTAACTGGTTTGGCATCGTCCTCCAAATTGATTTTGTGTTGGCGTAACATGGGACTAATGCCCTTGAGATCATCCAGACTATATGCAATAGCAGCATGGTGCTTCTTCAGAGTTTTCTATAATCTTTCTTCTTCTTGCTCGGAAAGGTTAGCACTAATAATAACAGGATATATTTTCTTTTCATCAAGATAAGCACTTAAGATTATCAGGTAATGGTTTGAGTTCAAACACAGGATCACCCTTGGGTGTAGGGGGATCCCCTAGAATTTCAACAGGTAGGTTGTGTTTCAGCATAGGTTCCTGTTGAAGGAACACTTCATCTATTTCCCTTCTTTCCTTCATAAACATATCATTTTCATGGTCTAGCAAATATTGTTCTAACGGATCATTAGGAGGCACGGCAATGGAAGCAAGACCAATAATCTCATCCTTACTAGGTGATTCTCTATCACGAGGTTGTCTATGAAACTTAGCAAAATTAAACTCATGAGACATACCCTCTAAGCCAATTGTAACAGTATCCTTTTCACAATCAATCTTAGCATTAACGGTATTCAAGAAGGGTCTACCAAAAATAATGGGACAAAAGTCATCTTGTGGGGAACTAAGAACAAGAAAATCAGCAGGATATTTAACCTTCCCACACAAGACTTCAACGTCTCTAACGATCCCAATTGGTGAAATAGTATCTCTATTGGCAAGCTTGATAGTAACATCAATACCTTCCAATTCAATGGGTGCAATATCATGCATAATTTCTTTATATAAATCATAGGGTATTGCACTAGCGCTAGCACCCGTATCACATAAGCCATGATAACAATGATCTCCTATCTTAACAGAAATGTCAGGCATGCCTACAACAGGTCTTTGTATCTTAGTATCTGGTCTAACAATATTAGCAGTCTCACCACAGAAATAAATAACATGCCCATCTAAATCATCATCCGAGAGATCTTTAACCATAGCAATACTAGGTTCAACTTTGATTTGCTCAGGAGGTGTATAAGTCCTAGTATTACTCTTACAAACAATAGTCGAAGTTTTAGCATGATCCTTTATCCTAATAGGAAAAGGAGGTTTCTCAACATAAGAAGTAGGAACAATAGGATCACTATAAGTGACAGTCTTTTCTTCAACTGTAATAGGTGCAACTACTTTTACTTCAATGGGAGGATTATATTTAAACCATTTCTCCTTAGGGAGATCAATGTGAGTAGCAAAAGATTCACAGAAAGAAGCTACTATCTCAGAGTCAAGTCCATATTTAGCGCTAAATCCACAAAAAGCATCGGTATCCATAAAAGATTTAACACAATCAAACTTAGGTGTCATACCTGACTCCTTACCATCGTCGGAACCCCAATCTTCAGAGTTGCGTTTAATTCTTTCCAATAAGTCCCATTTGAATTCAATAGTCTTCAGCATATAAGAACCAGCACAGGAAGTATCGAGCAGGTTGCGATCATTGAGAGAAAGCCGATCATAAAATTTTTGAATAATCATTTCTCTGGAGAGCTCATGATTGGGGCATGAATATAACATTGACTTAAGCCTCCCCCAAGCTTGAGCGATGCTTTCTCCTTCGCGAGGCCAGAAATTATATATGTAATTACGATCACGATGAACAAGATGCATAGGATAGAACTTCTGGTGAAATTCCAACTTCAATCATTTATAATTCCAAGATCTCGTATCATCACATAGCCTATACCATGTCAATGCATCTCCCTTCAAAGATAAAGGGAAGACCTTCCTTTTGATAACATCATCGGGAATACGTGCAAGCTTAAATAATCCACAAACTTCATCCACAAAGATAAGGTGTAAATCGGGATGCAATGTTCCATCTCCTGCAAATGGATTAGCTAGCAGTTTCTCTATCATACCTGAAGGAATCTCAAAGTAAATATTTTCCATAGGTAAAGTAGGTTGAGGAGAAACTCTTTGCTCTTCTGGTCGGGGTGAAGATACCCCGAACAAGCCCATCAAAGGATTAGTTTCCATAGTAACAAGTGACAAAAAATTTCAGCACACTATATAAATGTTTCCTTACCAAGTTCCACTCACCAAAAGCGCTACGCTCCCCGGCAACGGCGCCAGAAAAGAGTTTTGATGACCCACAAGTATAGGGGATCTATCATAGTCCTTTCGATAAGTAAGAGTGTTGAACCCAATGAGGAGAAGAAGGAAATGATAAGCGGTTTTCAGTAAGGTTTTTCCTGCAAGCACTGAAATTGTAGGTAATAGATAGTTTTGTGATAAGATAAATTGTAACGAGTAACAAGCAATGAAAGTAAATAAAGTGCAGCAAGGTGGACCAATCCTTTTTGTAGCAAAGGACAAGCCTGGACAATTTCTTATAATGAGAAAAGAGCTCCCGAGGACACATGGGAATTATCGTCAAGCTAGTTTTCATCACGCTCATATGATTCGCGTTCGGTACTTTGATAATTTGATATGTGGGTGGACCAGTGCTTGGGTACTGCCCTTACTTGGAAAAGCATCCCACTTATGATTAACCCCTATTGCAAGCATCCGCAACTACAAAAGAAGTATTAAGGTAAACCTAACCACAACATTAAACATATGAATCCAAATCAGCCCCTAACGAAGCAACGCATAAACTAGGGTTTAAGCTTCTGTCACTCTAGCAACCCATCATCTACTTATTACTTCCCAATGCCTTCCTTTAGGCCCAAATAATGGTGAAGTGTCATGCAGTCGACGTTCACATAACACCACTAGAGGAAAGACAACATACATCTCATCAAAATATCGAACGAATACCAAATTCACATGACTACTAATAGCAAGACTTCACCCATGTCCTCAGGAACTAACGTAACTACTCACAAAGCATATTCATGTTCATATCAGAGGAGTAATAATATGCATTAAGGATCTGAACATATGATCTTCCACCAAGTAAATCAATTAGCATCAACTACAAGGAGTAATCAACACTACTAGCAACCCACAGGTACCAATTTGTGGTTTTGATACAAGATTGGATACAAGATATGAACTAGGGCTTTGAGAGGAGATGGTGCTGGTGAAGATGTTGATGGAGATTGACCCCCTCCCAATGAGAGGATCGTTGGTGATGACGATGGTGATGATTTCCCCCTCCTGGAGGGAAGTTTCCCCGGCAGAACAGCTACGCTGGAGCCCTAGATTGGTTCCACCAAGGTTCCGCCTCGTGGTGGCGGAGTTTCGTCCCGTAAGCTTGCCCACGATTTTTTCCAGGGTAAAAGCCTTCATATAGCAGAAGATGGGCACCGAAGGGCCACCAGGGGGCCCAGGAGACAGGGGCGCGCCCAGTAGGGGTGGGCACGCCCCCCACCCTCCTGGCCTGGGTGTGGGCCCCCTCTGGTAGTTTCTTCGCTCAATAATTCTTATTAATTCCAAAAATAAGTTCCGTGGAGTTTCAGGATTTTTGGAGCTGTGCAGAATAGGTTTCCAATGTTTGCTCCTTTTCCAGCCAGAATTCCAGCTGCTGGCATTCCCCCTCTTCTTGGTAAACCTTATAAAATAAGAGAGAATAGCCACAAGTATTGAGATATAATGTGTAATAACAACCCATAATGCAATAAATATTGATATAAAAGCTATTCCAAGTGGCGTTAATTGTGAAACTATCCCATGTTGTTTCAAATGAAGGCCAAACTCGTAACTCAAATATTCTCCTCCACGATCAGATCATAAAAACTTTATTTTCTTGTTAGAATGATTTTCCACTTCTCTCTGAAATTCTTTGAACTTTTCAAATGTTTCAACTTATGCTTCATTAAGTAGATATAACCATATATTCTTAAATCATCTATGAAGGTAAGACAATAACGATACCCACCACAAGCCTCAATACTCATTGGACCACATACATGTTGGGGAACGTAGTAATTTCAAAAAAATTCCTACGCACACGCAAGATCATGGTGATGGCATAGCAACGAGAGGGGAGAGTGTTCGTCTACGTACCCTCATAGACCATAAGCGGAAGCGTTAGCACAACGCGGTTGATGTAGTCGTACGTCTTCACGATCCGACCGATCCAAGCACCGAACGTACGGGGCCTCCGAGTTCAGCACACGTTCAGCTCGATGAATATCTCCGGTCTCCGATCCGGCCGAGCTCCGGAGATGAGTTCCGTCAGCACGACGGCCTGGTGACGATGATGATGTTTCTACCGGCGCAGGGCTTCGCCTAAACTCCGCGACGATATGACCGAGGTGGAATATGGTGGAGGAGGGCACCACACATGGCTAAGGAACGATCCGTAGATCAACTTGTGTGTTCTGGGGTGCCCCCTGCCCCCGTATAAAAAGGAGCAAGGGGACGAGGGCCGGCCAAGGAGGAGGAGGCGCGCCCTAGGGGGGCAATCCTACTCCAAGTAGGATTCCCCCCTCTTTCCAAGTCATACTAGGAGAAGGGAAGGAAGGGGAGGAGAAGGAGAAGGAAGGAGAGGGAGGAGAAGAAGGAAAGGGGGGCCGGCCCCCTAGTCCAATTCGGTTTGGGCTAGGGGGGCCGCGCGCCCTACCTCCTCTCTTCCACCACTTGGCCCATGAGGCCCATTGCTTCTTCCTCGTATTCCCGTAACTCCCCTGTACCCCCAAAAATACCCGAATCACTCGGAACCTTTCCAAACTCCGAATATAGTCGTTCAATATATCGATCTTTACGTCTCGACCATTTCGAGACTCCTCGTCATGTCCCCGATCTCATCCGGGACTCCGAACTCCTTCGGTACATCAAAACTCATAAACTCATAATATAACTGTCATCGTAACTTTAAGCGTGCGGACCCTACGGGTTCGAGAACTATGTAGACATGACCTAGAACTATTCTCGGTCAATAACCAATAGCAGAACCTGGATGTTCATATTGGCTCCTACATATTCTACGAAGATCTTTATCGTTCAAACCGCATAACAACATACGTTGTTCCCTTTGTCATCGGTATGTTACTTGCCCGAGATTCGATCGTCGGTATCCAATACCTAGTTCAATCTCGTTACCGGCAAGTCTCTTTACTCGTTCCGTAATGCATCATTCCATAACCAACTCATTGGTCACATTGCTTGCAAGGCTTATAGTGATGTGCATTACCGAGAGGGCCCAGAGATACCTCTCCGACAATCAGAGTGACAAAACCTAATCTCGAATTACGCCAACTCAACATGTACCTTTGGAGACACCTGTAGAGCACATTTATAATCACCCAGTTACTTTGTGACGTTTGGTAGCACACAAAGTGTTCCTCCGGTAAACGGGAGTTGCATAATCTCATAGTTGTAGGAACATTGTATAAGTCATGAAGAAAGCAATAGCAACATACTAAACGATCAAGTGCTAGGCTAACGGAATGGGTCAAGTCAATCACATCATTCTTCTAATGATGTGATCCCGTTAATCAAATGACAACTCATGTCTATGGTTAGGAAACTTAACCATCTTTGATTAACGAGCTAGTCAAGTAGAGGCATACTAGTGACACTATGTTTGTCTATGTATTCACACATGTATTATGTTTCCGGTTAATACAATTCTAGCATGAATAATAAACATTTATCATGATATAAGGAAATAAATAATAACTTTATTATTGCCTCTAGGGCATATTTCCTTCAGTCTCCCACTTGCACTAGAGTCAATAATCTAGTTCACATCATCATGTGATTTAACACCAATATTCACATCTGTATGTGATTAATACCAATAGTTCACATCGTCATGTGATCAACACCCAAAGGGTTATACTAGAGTCAATAATCTAGTTCACATCGCTATGTGATTAACACCCAAAGAGTATTAAGGTATGATCATGTTTTGCTTGTGAGAGAAGTTTAGTCAACGGGTCTGTCACATTCAGAGCCGTATGTATTTTGCAAATATTCTATGTCTACAATGCTCTGCACGGAGCTACTCTAGCTAATTTCTCCCACTTTCAATATGTATCCAGATTGAGACTTAGAGTCATCTGGATCGGTGTAAAAGCTTGCATCCTTGTAACTTTTTACGACGGGCTCTTTTATCACCTCCATAATCGAGAAACATCTCCTTAGTCCTTACTAAGGATATTCTTGACCGCTTTCCAGTGATCTACTCTTAGATCAAAATTGTATTCCTTTGTCAAACTCAGAGCAAGGTATACAATAGGTCTGGTTCACAGTATAGCATACTTTATAGAACCTATGACTGAGGCATAGGGAATGATTTTTCATTCTCTTTCTATTTTCTGCCATGGTCGGGTCTTGAGTCTTACTCAACTTCACACCTTTGCATCACAGGCAAGAACTCCTTCTTTGACTGTTCCATTTTGAACTATTTCAAAAATTTCTCAAGGTATGTACTCATTTGAAAAATCTTATCAAGCGTCTTGATCTATCTATATAGATCTTGATGCTCAATGTGTAAGCAGCTTCACCGAGGTCTTGCTTTGAAAAACTCCTTTCAAAACACTCCTTTATGCTTTGCAGAATAATTCTACATTATTTTTGATCAACAATATGTCATTTACATATACTTATCAGAAATGTTGTAGTGCTCCGACTCACTTTCTTGTAAATACAGGCTTCACCGCAAGTCTGTATAAAACTATATGCTTTGATCAACTTATCAAAGCGTATATTCCAACTCTGAGATGCTTGCACCAGTCCATAGATGGATCGCTGGAGGTTGCACATTTTGTTAGCACCTTTAGGATTGACAAAACCTTCTGGTTGTATCATATACAACTCTTCTTTAATAAATCCATTAAGGAATGTAGTTTTGATATCCATTTGCCAAATTTCATAAAATGTGGCAATTGCTAACATGATTCGGATAGACTTAAGCATAGATACGAGTGAGAAACTCTCATCGTAGTCAACACTTTGAACTTGTCGAAAACCTTTTTGCGACAATTCTAGCTTTGTAGATAATAACAATACTATCAGCGTTCGTCTTCCTCTTAAAATCCATTTAATTAACATGGCTTGCTGATCATCGAGCAAGTCAATCAAAGTCCATACTTTGTTCTCATACATGGATCATATCTCAGATTTTATGGCCTCAAGTCATTTCGCGGAATCTGGGCTCATCATCGCTTCCTCATAGTTCGTAGGTTCATCATGGTCTAGTAACATGACTTCCAAAATAGGATTACCGTACCACTCTGGTGCGGATCTTACTCGGGTTGATCTACGAAGTTTAGTAACAACTTGATCTGAAGTTTCATGATCATCATCATTAACTTCCTCACTAATTGGTGTAGGTGTCATAGGAACCGATTTCTATGATGAACTACTTTCCAATAAGGGAGCTGGTACTGTTACCTCATCAAGTTCTACTTTCCTCCCACTCACTTCTTTCGAGAGAAACTCCTTCTCTAGAAAGGATCCATTCTTAGCAACGAATGTTTTTGCCTTCGGATCTGTGATAGAAGGAGTACCCAACAGTTTCCTTTGGGTATTCTATGAAGACGCACTTCTCCGATTTGGGTTTGAGCTTATCAGGTTGAAAACCTTTTTTCATATAAGCATCGCAACTCCAAACTTTAAGAAACGACAGCTTAGGTTTACTGCTAAACCATAGTTCATACGGTGTCATCTCAACGGATTTAGATGGTGCCCTATTAAACGTGAATGCAGTTGTCTCTAATGCATAACCCCAAAACGATAGTGGTAAACTGATAAGAGATATCATAGATCGCACCATATCTTAGTAAAGTACGATTACGACATTCGGACACACCATAACGTTGTGGTGTTCCAGGTGGCGTGAGCTGTGAAACTATTCCATATTTGTTTCAATTGAAGACCAAACTCGTAACTCAAATATTCGTCTCCGCGATCAGATTGCAGAAACTTTTATTTTCTTGTTACGATGATTTTTCCACTTCACTCTGAAATTCTTTGAACCTTTCAACTATTTCAGACTTATGTTTCATCAAGTAGATATACCCATATCTGCTCAAATCATCTTGTGAAGGTCAGAAAATAACGATACTTGCCACGAGCCTTCATACTCATTGGTCTTCATACATCAGTATGTATTATTTCCAATAAGTCAGTAGCTCGTTCCATTGAAGAACGGAGTTTTAGTCATCTTGCCCAAAAGGCACGGTTCGCAAGCATCAAATGATTCATAACCAAGTGATTCCGAAAATCCATCTTTATGGAGTTTCTTCATGCGCTTTACACCGATATGACCCAAACGGCAGTGCCACAAATAAGTTGCACTATCATTATTAACTTTGCATCTTTTGGCCTCAATATTATGAATATGTGTATCACTATGATCGAGATCCAACAAACTATTTTCATTGGGTGTATGACCATCGAAGGTTTTATTCATGTAAACAGAATAACAATTTATTCTCTAACTTTAAATGAATAACCGTATCGCAATAAACATGATCAAATCATATTCATGCTCAACGCAAACGCCAAATAACATTTATTTAGGTTTAACACTAATCCCGAAAGTATAGGGAGTGTGCGATGATGATCATATCAATCTTGGAACTACTTCCAACACTCATCGTCACTTCACCCTCAACTAGTCTCTGTTTATTCTGTAACTCCTGTTTCGAGTTACTAATCTTAGCAACCGAACAAGTATCGAATACTTAGGGGCTACTATAAACACTAGTAAGGCACACATCAATAATCTGTATATCAAATATACCCTTGTTCACTTTGCCATCCTTCTTATCCACCAAATATTCAGGGTATTTCCGCTTCCAGTGACCATTTCCTTTGCAGTGTAAACACTCAGTTTCAGGCTATGGTCCAGCTTTGGGCTTCTTCGCAGGAGTGACAACTTGCTTGTCTTTCCACTTGAAGTTCCCTTTGTTTCCCTTTGCCCTTTTCTTGAAACTTAGTGATCCTTGTCAATCATCAACACTTGATGCTCTTTCTTGATTTCTACCTTCGTCGATTTCAACATCACGAAGAGCTCGGGAATCGTTTACGTCATCCCTTGCATACTATAGTTCATCACAAAGTTCTAGTAACTTAGTGATGGTGACTAGAGAATTCTGTCAATCACTATCTTATCTGGAAGATTAACTCCCACTTGATTCAAGTGATTGAAGTATCCAGACAATCTGAGCACATGCTCACTAGTTGAGCGATTCTCCTCCATCTTTTAGCTATAGAACTTGTTGGAGACTTCATATCTCTCAACTCGGGTATTTGCTTGAAATATTAACTTCAATTCCAGGAACATCTCATATGGTCCATGATGTTCAAAACATCTTTGAAGTCCCGATTCTAAGCCATAAAGCATGGTGCACAAAACTATCAAGTAGTCATCATATTGAGCTAGCCAAACGTTCATAACGTCTGCATCTGCTCCTGCAATAGGTCTGTCACCTAGCGGTGCATTAAGGACATAATTCTTCTGTGCAGCAATGAGGATAAACCTCAGATCGCGGATCCAATCCGCATCATTGCTACTAACATTTTTCAACATAATTTTCTCTAGGAACATATCAAAATAAACATATGAAAGCAACAACGCAAGCTATTGATTTTACAACATAATTTGCAAAATACTACTAGGACTAAGTTCATGATAAATTTAAGTTCAATTAATCATATTACTTAAGAACTCCCACTCAGACAGACATCTCTCTAGTCATCTAAGTGATTACGTGATCCAAATCAACTAAACCATGACCGATCATCACGTGAGATGGAGTAGTTTTCAATGGTGAACATCACTATGTTGATCATATCTACTATATGATTCACGCTCGACCTTTCGGTCTCCGTGTTCCGAGGCCATATCTGCATATGCTAGGCTCGTCAAGTATAACCTGAGTATTCCGCGTGTGCAAAACTGGCTTGCACCCGTTGTAGATGGACGTAGAGCTTATCACACCCGATCATCACGTGGTGTCTGGGCACGATGAACTTTGGCAACGGTGCATACTCAGGGAGAACACTTCTTGATAATTTTAGTGAGAGATCATCTTAAAATGCTACCATCAATCAAAGCAAGATAAGATGCATAAAGGATAAACATCACATGCAATCAATATAAGTGATATGATATGGCCATCATCATCTTGTGCTTGTGATCTCCATCTCTGAAGCACCGTCGTGATCACCATCGTCACCGGCGCGACACCTTGATCTCCATCGTAGCATCATTGTCGTTTACGCCATCTATTGCTTCTACGACTATCGCTACCGCTTAGTGATAAAGTAAAGCAATTACAGGGCGTTTGCATTTCATACAATAAAGCGACAACCATATGGCTCCGGCCAGTTGCCGATAACTTCGGTTACAAAACATGATCATCTCATACAATAAAATATAGCATCACGTCTTGGCCATATCACATCACAACATGCCCTGCAAAAACAAGTTAGACGTCCTCTACTTTGTTGTTGCAAGTTTTACGTGGCTGCTACGGGCTGAGCAAGAACCGTTCTTACCTACGCATCAAAACCACAACGACAGTTTGTCAAGTTGGTGCTGTTTTAACCTTCGCAAGGACCGGGCGTATCCACACTCGATTCAACTAAAGTGAGAGAGACAGACACCCGCCAGCCACCTTTAAGCACGAGTGCTCGTAACGGTGAAACCAGTCTCGCGTAAGCGTACGCGTAATGTCGGTCCGGGCCGCTTCATCTCACAATACCGCCGAACCAAAGTATGACATGCTGGTAAGCAGTATGACTTGTATCACCCACAACTCACTTGTGTTCTACTCGTGCATATAACATCAACGCATAAAACCTAGGCTCGGATACCACTGTTGGGGAACGTAGTAATTTCAAAAAAATTCCTACGCACACGCAAGATCATGGTGATTGCATAGCAACGAGAGGGGAGAGTGTTCGTCCACGTACCCTCGTAGACCGTAAGCGGAAGCGTTAGCACAACGCGGTTGATGTAGTCGTACGTCTTCACGATCCGACCGATCCAAGCACCGAACGTACGGGGCCTCCGAGTTCAGCACACGTTCAGCTCGATGACGATCTCCGGTCTCCGATCCAGCCGAGCTTCGGAGATGAGTTCCGTCAGCACGACGGTGTGGTGACGATGATGATGTTTCTACCGGCGCAGGGCTTCGCCTAAACTCTGTGACGATATGACCGATGTGGAATATGGTGGAGGAGGGCACCGCACACGGCTAAGGAACGATCCGTAGATCAACTTGTGTGTTCTGGGGTGCCCCCCTGCCCCCGTATATAAAGGAGCAAGGGGAGGAGGGCCGGCCAAGGAGGAGGAGGCGCGCCCTAGGGGGGCAATCCTACTCCAAGTAGGATTCCCCCCTCTTTCCAAGTCATACTAGGAGAAGGGAAGGAAGGGGAGGAGAAGGAGAAGGAAGGAGAGGGAGGAGAAGAAGGAAAGGGGGGCCGCCCCCCTAGTCCAATTCGGTTTGGGCTAGGGGGGCCGCGCGCCCTACCTCCTCTCTTGCACCACTTGGCCCATGAGGCCCATTGCTTCTTCCTCGTATTCCCGTAACTCCCCGGTACCCCCGAAAATACCCGAATCACTCGGAACCTTTCCGAACTCCGAATATAGTCGTTCAATATATCGATCTTTACGTCTCGACCATTTTGAGACTCCTCGTCATGTCCCCGATCTCATCCGGCACTCCGAACTCCTTTGGTACATCAAAACTCATAAACTCATAATATAACTGTCATCGTAACTTTAAGCGTGCGGACCCTACGGGTTTGAGAACTATGTAGACATGACCTAGAACTATTCTCGGTCAATAACCAATAGCGGAACCTGGATGTTCATATTGGCTCCTACATATTCTACGAAGATCTTTATCGGTCAAACCGCATAACAACATACGTTGTTCCCTTTGTCATCGGTATGTTACTTGCCCGAGATTCGATCGTCGGTATCCAATACCTAGTTCAATCTCGTTACCGACAAGTCTCTTTACTCATTCCATAATGCATCATTCCGTAACCAACTCATTGGTCACATTGCTTGCAAGGCTTATAGTGATGTGCATTACCGAGAGGGCCCAGAGATACCTCTCCGACAATCAGAGTGACAAAACCTAATCTCGAATTACGCAGACTCAACATGTACCTTTGGAGACACCTGTAGAGCACCTTTATAATCACCCAGTTACGTTGTGACGTTTGGTAGCACACAAAGTGTTCCTCCGGTAAACGGGAGTTGCATAATCTCATAGTTGTAGGAACATTGTATAAGTCATGAAGAAAGCAATGGCAACATACTAAACGATCAAGTGCTAGGCTAACGAAATGGGTCAAGTCAATCACATCATTCTTCTAATGATGTGATCCCGTTAATCAAATGACAACTCATGTCTATGGTTAGGAAACTTAACCATCTTTGATTAACGAGCTAGTCAAGTAGAGGCATACTAGTGACACTATGTTTGTCTATGTATTCACACATGTATTATGTTTCCGGTTAATACAATTCTAGCATGAATAATAAACATTTATCATGATATAAGGAAATAAATAATAACTTTATTATTGCCTCTAGGGCATATTTCCTTCAATACATTGGTATGTATTATTTCCAATAAGTCAGTAGCTTGTTCCATTGTTCCGAAGAACGGAGTTTTAGTCATCTTGCCCATAAGGCACGATTCGCAAGCACCAATTGATTATAATCAATTGATTCCAAAAGTCCATCAGCATGGAGTTTCTTCATGCGCTTTACACTTATATGACCCAAACGGCAGTGCCACAAATAAGTTGCACTATCATTATTAAACTTATATCTTTTGGCTTCAACACTATGAATATGTGTATCACTACTATCGAGCTTCAACAAAAATAGACCACTCAGTAGGGGTGCATGACCATAAAAGATATTACTCATATAAATAGACCAACCATTATTCTCTGATTTAAATGAATAACCGTCTCGCATTAAACAAGATCCAGATATAATGTTCATGCTCAACGCTGGCACCAAATAACAATTATTCAGGTCTAAAACTAATCCCGATGGTAGATGTAGAGGTAGCGTGTCGACCGCGATCACATCGAGTTTCGAACCATTTCCCACGCGCATCGTCACCTTGTCCTTAGCCAATCTTCGCTTAATCTGTAGCCCCTGTTTCGAGTTGCAAGTATGAGCAACAGAACCAGTATCAAATACCCAGGCGCCACTGCGAGCATTAGTTAAGTACACATCAATAACATGTATATCAAATATACCTTTCACTTTGCCATCCTTCTTATCCGCCAAATACTTGGGGTAGTTCCGCTTCCAGTGACCAGTCCCTTTGCAGTAGAAGCACTCAGTTTCAGGCTTAGGTCCAGACTTGGGTTTCTTCTCTTGAGCAGCAACCTTTTTGCCGTTCTTCCTGAAGTTCCCCTTCTTCCCTTTGCCATTTTTCTTGAAACTAGTGGTCTTATTGACCATCAACACTTGATGCTCCTTTTTGATTTCTACCTCCGCGGCCTTTAGCATCGCGAAGAGACCGGGAATAGTCTTCTTCATCCCTTGCATATTATAGTTCATCACGAAGCCTTTATAGCTCGGTGGCAGTGATTGAAGAACTTTGTCAATGACACAATCAACTAGAAGATCAACTCCGAGTTGAGTCAAGTGATTATGGTACCCCAGACATTCTGAGTATGTGTTCACTGACAGAACTATTCTCCTCCATTTTGCAGCTGTATAACTTGTTGGAGACTTCATATCTCTCAACTCGGAAATTTGCTTGAAATATTAACTTCAACTCCTGGAACATCTCATATGCTCCATGACGTTCAAAACGTCTTTGAAGTTCCGATTCTAAGCCATAGAGCATGGCACACTGAACTATCGAGTAGTCATCAACACGCGTCAACCAGGCATTCACAATGTTTGCAGTTGCGGGCGCGAGTGGTACACCTAATAGTGCTTCCAGGACGTAATTCTTTTGTGCAGCAATGAGGATAATCCTCAAGTTACGGACCCAGTTCGTGTAGTTGTTGCCATCACCTTTCAACTTAGCTTTCTATAGGAACACATTAAAATTCAAAGGAACGGTAGCACGGGCCATTGATCTACAACAACATAGACATGCAAAATACTATCACGTACTAATTTCATGATAAATTAAAGTTCAATTAATCATATTACTTAAGAACTCCCACTTAGATAGACATCCCTCTAATCATCTAAGTGATCACGTGATCCAAATCAACTAAACCATGTCCGATCATCATGTGAGATGGAGTAGTTTTCAATGGTGAACATCACTATGTTGATCATATCTACTATATGATTCACGCTCGACCTTTCGGTCTCAGTGTTCCAAGGCCATATCTGCATATGCTAGGCTCGTCAAGTTTAACGCGAGTATTCTGCGTGTGCAAAACTGGCTTGCACCCATTGTATGTGAACGTAGAGCTTATCACACCCGATCATCACGTGGTGTCTCGGCACGACAAAATGTAGCAACGGTGCATACTGAGGGAGAACACTTGTACCTTGAAATTTAGTAAGGGATCATCTTATAATGCTACCTATGTTCTAAGAAAAATAAGATGCATAAACGATAAGCATCACATGCAATCAAAATATGTGACATGATATGGCCATCATCATCTTGTGCTCATGATCACCATCACCGAAGCATTGTCATGATCTCCATTGTCACCGGCGCAACACCTTGATCTCCATCGTAGCATCGTTGTCGTCTCGCCAACTATTGTTACTACGACTATCACTACCGCTTAGTGATAAAGTAAAACAATTACATGGTGATTGCATTGCATATAATAAAGCGATAACCATATGGCTCCTGCCAGTTGCCGATAACTTTGTTACAAAACGTGATCATCTGATACAACAATTTATATCACATCATGCCTTGACCATATCACATCACGGCAAGCCCTCCAAAAACAAGTTAGACGTCCTCTACTTTGTTGTTGCAAGTTTTACGTGGCTGCTACGGGCTTCTAGCAAGAACCGTTCTTACCTACGCATCAAAACCAGAACGATTTTTCGTCAAGTGTGTTGTTTTAACCTTCAACAAGGGCCGGGCATAGCCACACTCGATTCAACTAAAGTTGGAGAAGTAGACACTCACCGGCCACCTATGTGCAAAGCACGTCGGTAGAACCAGTCTCGCGTAAGAGTACGCGTAATGTCGGTCTGAGCCGCTTCATCCAACAATACCGCCGAATCAAAGTATGACATGCTGGTAAGCAGTATGACTTGTATCGCCCACAACTCACTTGTGTTCTACTCGTGCATATAACATCTACGCATAAACCTGGCTCGGATACCACGGTTGGGGAACATAGTAATTTATAAAAATTCCTACGATCATGCAAGATCTATCTAGGTGATGCATAGCAACGAGAGGGGTTGTCTACGTACCCTCATAGACCAAAAGCGGAAGCGTTATGACAACGCGGTTGATGTCACAATCCGACCGATCCTAGCACCGAAGATACGACACCTCCGTGATCTGCACACGTTCAGCTCGATGACGTCCCACGAACTCTAGATCTAGCTGAGGTCGAGGGAGAGTTTTGTCAGCACGACAGCATGGTGACGATGATGATGAAGTTACCGGCGTAGGGCTTCGCCTAAGCACTACGACGATATGACCGAGGTGGAAATCTATGGAGGGGCACCGCACACGGCTAAACAATCAACTTGTGTGTTCTAGGGTGTCCCATGCCCCCGTATATGATGGAGGGAGGGAGGAGGAGGCTGGCCAGGGGAGGAGGCACGCCAAGGGAGGGAAATCCTACTCCAAGTAGGTTTGGCCCCCCTTTCCTATTCCAACAAGGAGAAGGGGAAGGAGGAGGTGGAGAGAAGGAAGGAGAGGGGGGCGGCGCCCCTTCCCCTAGTCCAATTCGGACTAGGGCAAAGGGAAGCCGTGCGCCACCCCCTGGCCGCCCTCTCTCTTCTCCACTAAGGCCCATGAGGCCCAATAGCTTCCGGGGGGGTTCCAATAACCCCCGGTACTCCGGTATCCGGAACGTATCCGGAACACTTCTGGTGTCCAAATATAGTTGTCCGATATATCAATCTTTATGTCTCGACCATTTTGAGACTCCTCATCATGTCCGTGATCACATCCGGAACTCCAAACAATGTTTGGTACATCATATCACATAAACTCATAATACCAATCGTCATCGAGCATTAAGCGTGCGGACCCTACGGGTTCGAGAACTATGTAGACATGACCGAGACACGTCTCCGGTCAATAACCAATAGCAGAACCTAGATGCTCATATTGGTTCCTACATATTATATGAAGATCTTTATCGGCCAAACCGCATAACAACATATGTTGTTCCCTTTGTCATCGGTATGTTACTTGCCTGAGATTCGATCATCGGTATCATCATACCTAGTTCATTCTCGTTACCGGCAAGTCTCTTTACTCGTTCTGTAATACTTCATCCCGCAACTAACTCATTAGTCACGATGCTTGCAAGGCTTATAGTGATGAGTATTACCGAGAGGGCCCAGAGATACCTCTCCGAAACACGGAGTGACAAATCCTAATCTCGATCTATGCCAACCCAACAAACACCTTCGGAGACACCTATAGAGCACCTTTATAATCACCCTTTTACGTTGTGACGTTTGGTAGCACACAAAGTGTTCCTCCGGTATTTGGGATTTGCATAATCTCATAGTCTGAGCAACTTGTATAAGTCATGAAGAAAGCAGTAGCAAAGAAACTGACACGATCATAATGCTAAGCTAACGGATGGGTCATGTTCATCACATCATTCTCCTAATGATGTGATTCCTTTCATCAAATGACAACACATGTCTATGGTTAGGAAACACAACCATCTTTGATTAACGAGCTAGTCAAGTAGAGGCATACTAGGAACTATAAGTTTTGTCTATGTATTCATACATGTACTAAGTTTCCGATTAATACAATTCTACCATGAATAATAAACATTTATCATGAATTAAGGAAATAAATAATAACTTTATTATTGCATCTAGGGCATATTTCCTTCACTGAGGAGCAGAGATTTCTATGCAAACACTCACCTCATGAGGCTGAGGTGACGCCAGCCATGACGATCAAGGCCAGGCATGCGCCAGCGGGCGCAGAGCAGCATGTTTCCTCTTTGGTGCTAAGGAGGCAAGCGAAGGCGTAGAGTCCCAAGGAATCAACCAAAGGTTGCCTTTTGCATGCAACAAGACCAGGCCCGCCATAACGGCAGGATGGATGTCATCGTCGAGCCCACCACGACGTCAGGATCAGAAGCTTTGAAAGCGAAGACCACCTTTCATCAGGATAAGATGTACTACTTGTCCCCTTTCAAAATTGGCCACTATGGGATCCCTTCCCACCTAAATTTTCGGAGAAGAGGACTGAGGCCACTATAAGTATAGCCTAGCCAACACCATAGCAAAGGGTCGAGTCCCAGAGAGATAGCTCCTCGAAGCTACCACCGTCACAAGAACAAGCCTACGGAGGTTGTTCTTCCCCTTTTACTAGTTCATCCACAGCCCCCGCGAGGCTAATCCACCACAAAGCAGGAGTAGGGTTTTACACCGCAAGGTGGCCCGAACCTGGGTAAACTGTCGTGTCCATTTCCTTGCCATTCATCGAGCTAGGCCGTGAGAGCAGCGAGTCGATCGGCTAGAGAGGTTGAGTTCTTCGCACACGCCCTAGAGTTCGAACCTTTCTTGGGTCTGCAGAGCCCGGAATCCGACATTTAGCGCACTAGGTAGGGGCGTGTTGAAGCCTCTTTTTCATCGGTTGCTTCGCCATCGCTCTGCTGTTCTCATGGCGGACTGATGACCCACAAGTATAGGCGATCTATCGTAGTCCTTTCGATAAGTAAGAGTGTCGAACCCCCAACGAGGAGCAGAAGGAAATGACAAGCGGTTTTTAGTAAGGTATTCTCTGCAAGCACTGAAATTATCGGTAACAGATAGTTTTGTGATAAGATAGTTCGTAACGGGTAACAAGTAACAAAGTAACTAAGGTGCAGCAAGGTGGCCCAATCCTTTTTGTAGCAAAGGACAAGCCTGGACAAACTCTTATATAAAGCAAAGCGCTCCCAAGGACACATGGGAATTTCTGTCAAGCTAGTTTTCATCATGCTCATATGATTCGCGTTCGTTACTTTGATAATTTGATATGTGGGTGGACCGGTACTTGGGTATTGCCCTTCCTTGGACAAGCATCCCACTTATGATTAATCCCTCCCGCAAGCATCTGCAACTACGAAAGAAGAATTAAGGTAAACCTAACCATAGCATGAAACCTATGGATCCAAATCAGCCCCTTACGAAGCAACACATAAACTAGGGTTTAAGCTTCTGTCACTCTAGCAAACCATCATCTACTTATTACTTCCCAATGCCTTCCCCTAGGCCCAAATCATGGTGAAGTATCATGTAGTCTACGTTCACATAACACCACTAGAGGAGAGACAACATACATCTCATCAAAATATCGAACGAATACCAAATTCACATGACTACATATAACAAGACTTCTCCCATGTCCTCAGGAACAAACGTAACTACTCACAAATCATATTCATGTTCATAATCATAGGGGTATTAATATGCATTAAGGATCTGAACATATGATATTCCACCGAATAAACCAACTAGCATCAACTACAAGGAGTAATCAACACTACTAGCAACCCATACGTACCAATCTGAGGTTTTGAGACAAAGATCGGATACAAGAGATGAACTAGGTTTGAGAGGAGATGGTGCTCGTGAAGATATTGATGGAGATTGACCCCCTCTCGATGAGAGGATCAATGGTGATGATGATGGCAACGATTTCCCCCGCCTGAAGGGATATTTCCTCGGCAGAACAGCTCCGCCGGAGCCCTAGTTTGGTTCCGCCTAGGTTCCACCTCGAGACGGCGGCGCTTCGTCCCAAAAGCTTCCTTATGATTTTTTAGGGAAAAAGACACCATATAGAAGAAGATGGGCATCGGGGGCCTGCCAGGTGGCCCACGAGGCAGGGGGCGCCCAGGGGGGTAGGGCGCGCCCTCCACCCTCGTGGCTGGTGGGTGGCCCCCTTTGGTGCTTTCTTCGTCCAATATTTTTAATATATTCCAAAACTAACTTTCATGGAGTTTCAGGACTTTTGGAGTTGTGCAGAATAGGCCTCTAATATTTGCTCCTTTTCTAGCCCAGAATTCCAGCTGCCGGCATTCTCCCTCTTCATGTAAACCTTGTAAAATAAGAGAGAAAAGGCATAAGTATTGTGACATAATGTGTAGTAACATCCCATAATGCAATAAATATCGATATAAAAGCATGATGCAAAATGGATGTATCAACTAAAGGAAATATGCCCTAGAGGCAATAATAAAGTTATTATTTATTTCCTCATATCATGATAAATGTTTATTATTCATGCTAGAATTGTATTAACTGGAAACATAATACATGTGTGAATACATAGACAAACATAGGGTCACTAGTATGCCTCTACTTGACTAGCTCATTGATCAAAGATGGTTGAGTTTCCTAGCCATAGACATGAGTTGTCATTTGATTAACGGGATCACATCATTAGGAGAATGATGTGATTGACTTGACCTGTTCCGTTAGCTTAGCACTTGATCGTTTAGTATGTTGCTATTGCTTTCTTCATGACTTATACATGTTCCTATGACTATGAGATTATGCAACTCCCGTTTACCGGAGGAACACTTTGTGTGCTACCAAACATCACAACGTAATTGGGTGATTATAAAGGAGCTCTACATGTGTCTCCAAAGGTACATGTTGAGTTGGCGTATTTCGAGATTATGATTTGTCACTCCGATTGTCGGAGAGGTATCTCTGGGCCCTCTCGGTAATGCACATCACTATAAGCCTTGCAAGCAATGTAGCTAATGAGTTAGTTATGGGATGATGCATTACATAATAAGTAAAGAGACTTGCCCGTAACGAGATTGAACTAGGTATTGAGATACCGACGATCGAATCTCAGGCAAGTAACATACCGATGACAAAGGGAACAACGTATGTTGTTATGAGGTTTGACCGATAAAGATCTTTATAGAATATGTAGGAGCCAATATGAGCATACAGGTTCCGCTATTAGTTATTGACCGGAGACATGTCTCGGTCATGTCTACATAGTTCTCGAACCCGCAGGGTCCGCACGCTTAAAGTTCGATGACGATCGGTATTATGAGTTTTTGTGTTTTGATGTACCAAAGGTAGTTCGGAGTCCCGGATATGATCACGGACATGACGAGGAGTCTCGAAATGGTCGAGACGTAAAGATCGATATATTGGATGACTATGTTTGGACACCGGAAGTGTTTCAGGAGGTTTCGGACATATACCGGACTACCGGCGGGTTACCGGAACCCCCCGGGGGGTTTAGTGGGCCTAATGGGCCCTAGTGGAGAAGAGGAGGGGCGGCCAGGGCAGGCTGCGCGGCCCCTCCCCCTCTAGTCCAAATAGGACAAGGAGGGGGGCGGCGCCCCCCCTTTCCTTCCTCTCCTCTCTCCCTTCCTTCCCCCCTCCTACTCCAACTAGGAAAAGAGGGAGTCCTACTCCCGGTGGGAGTAGGACTCCTCCCTGGCGCGCCTCCTCCTAGCTGGCCGCCCCCTCCCCCTTGATCCTTTATATACGGGGGCAGGGGGGCACCTCTAGACACAACAATTGATCTCTTGATCTCTTAGCCGTGTGCGGTGCCCCCCTCCACCATATTCCACCTCGAAAATATCATAGCGGTGCTTAGGCGAAGCCCTGCGTCGGTAGCATCATCAACACCATCATCACGCGGTCGTGCTGACGGAACTCTCCCGCAAAGTTGTGCTGGATCGAAGCTCGTGGGACGTCATCAAGCTGAACGTGTGCTGAACTCGGAGGTGTCATACGTTTGGTACTTGATCGGTCGGATCGTGAGGACGTACGACTACATCAACCACGTTGTGCTAACGCTTCCGCTTTCGGTCTACGAGGGTACGTGGACAACACTCTCCCCTCTTGTTGCTATGCATCACCATGATCTTGCGTGTGCGTAGGAATTTTTTTGAAGTTACTACGTTCCCCAACAGTGGCATCCGAGCCAGGTTTATGCGTAGATGTTATATGCACGAGTAGAACACAAGTGAGTTATGGGCGATACAAGTCATACTGCTTACCAGCATGTCATACGTTGGTTCAGCGGTACTGTTGGATGAAGCGGCCGTGACAGACATTATGCGTATGCTTACGTGAGACTGGTTCTACCGACGTGCTTTGCACATAGGTGGCTGGCAGGTGTCAGTTTCTCTAACTTTAGTTGAACCGAGTGTGGCTACGCCCGGTCCTTGAGAAGGTTAAAACATCACTAACTTGACAAACTATCGTTGTGGTTTTGATGCGTAGGTAAGAACGGTTCTTGCTTAGCCGTAGCAGCCACGTAAAACTTGCAACAACAAAGTAGAGGACGTCTAACTTGTTTTTGCAGGGCATATTGTGATGTGATATGGTCAAGACATGATGCTATATTTTATTGTATGAGATGATCATGTTTTGTAACCGAGTTATCGACAACTGGCAGGAGCCATATGGTTGTCGCTTTATTGTATGCAATGCAAACGCCCTGTAATTGCTTTACTTTATCACTAAGCGGTAGCGATAGTCGTAGAAGCAATAGATGGCGTAAACGACAATGATGCTACGATGGAGATCAAGGTGTCGCGCCGGTGACGATGGTGATCACGATGGTGCTTCAGAGATGGAGATCACAAGCACAAGATGATGATGGCCATATCATATCACTTATATTGATTGCATATGATGTTTATCCTTTATGCATCTTATTTTGCTTTGATTGACGGTAGCATTATAAGATGATCTCTCACTAAATTTCAAGGTATAAGTGTTCTCCCTGAGTATGCACCGTTGCGAAAGTTCTTCGTGCTGAGACACCACGTGATGATCGGGTGTGATAGGCTCTACGTTCAAATACAACGGGTGCAAAACAGTTGCACATGCGGAATACTCAGGTTAAACTTGACGAGCCTAGCATATACAGATATGGCCTCGGAACACTGAGACCGAAAGGTCGAGCGTGAATCATATAGTAGATATGATCAACATAGTGATGTTCACCATTGAAAACTACTCCATCTTGATGACCCACAAGTGTAGGGGGTAAATTGTAGTCCTTTCGATAAGTAAGAGTGTCGAACCCAACGAGGAGCAGAAGGAAATGATAAGCGGGTTTCGGTAAGGTTTTCTCTGCAAGCACTAAAATAGTAGGTGATAGATAGTTTTGTGATAAGATAAATAGTAACGAGCAACAAGTAAATAAAGTAAATAAAGTGCAGCAAGGTGGCCCAATCCTTTATGTAGCAAAGGATAGGCCTGGACAATTTATAATAATGATAAAAGAGCTCCCGAGGACACATTGGGAATTATCGTCAAGCTAGTTTTCATCACGTTCATGTGATTCGCATTCGGTACTTTGATAATTTGATATGTGGGTGGACCGGTACTTGGGTACTGCCCTAACTTGGACAAGCATCCCACTTATGATTAACCCCTATTGCAAGCATCCGCAACTACAAAAAGAAGTATTAAGGTAAACCTAACCACAACATTAAGCGTATGGATCCATATCAGCCCCTAACGAAGCAACACATAAACTAGGGTTTAAGCTTCTGTCACTCTAGCAACCCATCATCTACTTATTACTTCCCCATGCCTTCCTCTAGGCCCAAATAATGGTGAAGTGTCATGTGGTCGACGTTCACATAACACCACTAGAGGAAAAGACAACATACATCTCATCAAAATATCGAACGAATACCAAATTCACATGACTACTAATAGCAAGACTTCACCCATGTCCTCAGGAACAAACGTAACTACTCACAAAGCATATTCATGTTCATAATCAGAGGAGTAATAATATGCATAAAGGATCTGAACATATGATCTTCCACCAAGTAAACCAATTAGCATCAACTACAAGGAGTAATCAACACTACTAGCAACCCACAGGTACCAATTTGTGGTTTTGATACAAGATTGGAAATAAGAGATGAACTAGGGTTTTGAGAGGAGATGGTGCTGGTGAAGATGATGATGGAGATTGACCCCCTCCCGATGAGAGGATCGTTGGTGATGACGTTGGTGATGATTTCCCCCTCCCGGAGGGAAGTGTCCCCGGCAGAACAGCTCCGCCAGAGCCCTGGATTGATTCTGCCAAGGTTTCGTCTCGTGGCGGTGGAGTTTCGTCCCGTAAGCTTGCCCATGATTTTTTCCAGGGGAAAGTGATGATATAGCAGAAGATGGACGCCGGAGGCCCACCAGGGGGCCCAGGAGATAGGGGCGCGCCCTATAGGGGGTGCGCGCCCTCTGTCTCCTGGACAGGGTGTGGGCCCCTGGCCTCTTTCTTTTGCTAAAAAATTCTTATTAAATCCAAAAAGTTGTTTCGTGGAGTCTCAGGACTTTTGGAGCTATGCAGAATAGGTTTCCAAAGTTTGCTCCTTTTCCAGCCAGAATTCCAGCTGCCGGCATTCCCCCTCTTCACGGTAAACCTTGTAAAATAAGAGAGAATAGCCATAAGTATTGAGATATAATGTGTAATAACAGCCCATAATGCAACAAATATTGATATAAAAGCATGATGCAAAATGGACGTATCAACTCCCCCAAGCTTAGACCTCGCTTGTCCTCAAGCGGAAGCCGAAATCGAAAAATATGTCCACATGTTTAGAGATAGAGGTGTCGATAAAAATAAAATACGGACATGAGGGCATCATGATCATTCTAATAATAGCAATATATATAGATTTTGTCATATGATTTCTTATGCTCAAGTAATAAGCAATTCACAATGTCAAGTATGGTTCAAAAACTTCATTGGGAACTAACAAACTATAATCTCAGTCATTGAAGCAATTGCAATTTATCGCAACATCAGAAAGAGTCAATAATAGAGCTTTTCAGCAAGCTCACATACTCAACTATCTCGTAGTCTCCTACAATTGTTAACACTCACGCAATACTTGTGGTTATAGAGTTTCAGCCTGACACTGAGAAAGATAGGGGCTTATTGTGTTGCCTCCCAACGTATTCACCTTTAGGTGATGTCAACAATAATAGCCTATGCTAACTTACATCCAATTGGATATATATATCATGATCTTTCAAACACGAGGAACTTGCCAAAGGATAAAATGAAAAAGGGAAAGGTGAAGATCACCTTGACTCAAGCATAAAGTAAAAAACATAGAGTAAAAGATAGGCCATTCGCAGAGGGTAGCAGAGGTTGTCATGTGCGTTTAGGGTTGATGCACAAAATCTTAATGCAAAAGAACATCACTTTATATTGCCCCTTGTATGTTGACCTTTATTATGCAGTCTGTCGCTTTTATTACTTCCACAACAAGTGCGTACAAAGCTTATTTTCTCTGCACTAATAAGTCATGCATATTTAGAGAGCAATTTTTATTTCTTGCACCGATGACAACTTACTTGAAGGATCTTACTCAATCCATAGGTAGGTATGGTGGACTCTCATGGAAAAACTGGGTTTAAGGATATTTGGAAGCACAAGTAGTATCTCTACTTGGTGCAAGGAATTTGGCTAGCATGAGGGGGAAAGGCAAGCTCAACATGTTTGGAAGGTCAATGACAATATACTTTAACTGAAATGTCGGAAAACATAAACCATTACGTTGTCTTCCTTGTCCAACGTCAACTCTTTTAGCATGTCATACTTAATGAGTGCTTCACAATCATAAAAGATGTCCAAGATAATATATTTATATGTGAACCCCTCTTTCCTTATCACTTCCTATTAATTGCAACGATGACCAAGGCTATGTTCATCAACTCTCAACAACTTTTATGCCTCATACTTTCTATGTGTGAAGTTATCACTATCCATAAGATCAATATGAACTCTTTTATTCTTTCTACTTTCTCAAGATCATAGCAACATAGCAAAGCCCTTGACTCAACACTAATCTTTATTATAGATAGCACACGGACTCAATTACAAAAAAGAGATCACAATGCAAAACTCAAAACTACTTGATATCAAAACTTCAAACTACTAGATCAAGATACTATTAAAAGGATCGAACTAAATAAAGCGGTAAAGATAGGAGTTTGATGGTGATACGATACCGGGGCACCTCCCCCAAGCTTGGCAGTTGCCAAGGGGAGTGCCCATACCCATGTGATTATTTCTCCTTCTTCACGGTTGGTGTTATGATCTTCTTGGCGATGATGCCCTTCAGAATACGGTTCTCCTCCTTGAGCTTATTGACTTGTTGTTTGAGGTCCATATTTTCTTTATGGAGCTTGCCCATAACGGCCAAAGCTCATTTTACCCAAGGATGTTGCATAGCTTCTGGAGAACAAGTAAAACTCTTTTTCATATTTTCATAAGAAAGAAATCTAGAGTTGGAAGGGATGACCGAAGTTGGAATAGCCACGCTCGGTAGTTCCCCCATCATGAATTCTGCTTGGAGACGAGAGGTGACTTCTTGATCTTCCTCCATGTCATCTATCCTCTTCAAATCAGCCTCCATCTCATCCTCCGTTGATGGTCCAAAGTGATAAGCATCGTTATTTGCTCCTGGACCTGGCGTGGGGTGAGACACCCGGCTCTCCCCAACTGACTCCTGAGAAGACATGTTGCTTTATTCTGCAACAGGAACAGCTCGAAACGAAAACAGAGGATATTTGCGTGATACGGTGGTCAAAAACTTCGGGAGTATATATAGTGAATTTTTACCGACCAAAATACGTAATGTGCAAGAAAACGGAGTCCGGGAGGCACACGAGGTTCCAAGATAGGGGCGCGCCCTACAGGGGGGGGCGCTCTCCACTCTCGTGGGGGCCTCGTGTCCCTTTCGGACTACTTCTTTCTTCCTAAAATTCTTAAATAATCCAAAACTGATGAAAATTTCCATTAGAGTTGTTTTGGAGTCGGTTTACTTACCGTACCACATACCTATGCCTTTTCAGAGTCTGGAACATTCTGGAAAGTGTCCCTTCTGTATTCCTTAGGAGTTACGGTTTCAATAATATTAGTTTCAACATTGATAGGTTTACCTGAAATATAATGTTTAATTCTTTGACCGTTTACCACCCTCGGATTTGTGCCTTTGAGTTATTGATTTTTATAGCACTAGAACGATAGACCTCCTCAATAACGTAGGGGCCTTCCCATTTTGAGAGAAGTTTTCCAACAAAAAATCTTAAATGAGAGTTGAATAATAACACATAATCTCCTACGTTAAACTCATGCTTTTGTATCCTTTTATCATGCCAGCGTTTGACTTTTTCTTTGAAAAGCTTGGCATTCTCATAGGCTTGGGTTCTCCATTCATCAAGTGAGCTAATATCAAACAACCTCTTCTCACCAGCAAGTTTAAAGTCATAGTTGAGCTCTTTAATAGCCCAATATGCCTTATGTTCAAGTTCAAGAGGTAAATGACATGCTTTTCCATAAACCATCTTATAAGGAGACATACCCATAGGATTTTTGTATGCAGTTCTATAGGCCCATAATGCATCATCAAGTTTTTTGGACCAATTCTTTCTAGATCTATTCACATTCTTTTGCAAAATTAATTTGAGCTCTCTATTGCTCAACTCTACTTGACCACTAGACTGCGGATGATAAGGAGATGCTATTCTATGATTGACATCATACTTAGCAAGCATCTTACGGAAAGCACCATGAATAAAATGTGAACCACCATGAGTCATAAGATATCTAGGGACTCCAAACCTCGGAAAAATAACTTCTTTAAGCATTTTAATAGAAGTGTTATGATCAGCACTACTAGTTGGAATAGCTTCTACCCACTTAGTAACGTAATCAACAGCAACTAAAATATGTGTATAACCATTAGAGGCGGGAAAAGGTCCCATATAATCAAAGCCCCAAACATCAAATGGTTCAATAACAAGAGAATAATTCATAGGCATTTCTTGACGTCTACTAATGTTACCTATTCTTTGACATTCATCACAAGATAAGACAAACTTACGAGCATCTTTGAAGAGAGTAGGCCAATAAAAACCAGATTGTAGTACCTTGTGTGCAGTTCTATCTCCAGCGTGGTGTCCTCCATAAGATTCAGAGTGACACTTACGTAGAATCTGTTCCTGTTCATGCTCAGGCACACAACGTCTAATAACACCATCTACTCCTTCTTTATAAAGGTGTGTGGATCATCCCAGAAGTAATGTCTTAAATCATAAAAGAGCTTTTTCTTTTGCTGGTATGTGAAACTAGGCGGTATATATTTAGCAACAATGTAATTAGCATAATCAGCATACCAAGGAGCAGTACGAGAAGCATTGACAACCGCTAATTGTTCATCAGGAAAGCTATCATTAATAGGCAGTGGGTCATCAAGAACATTCTCTAACCTAGACAAGTTATCTGCAACAGGGTTCTCAGCTCCCTTTCTATCAATAATATGCAAGTCAAATTCTTGGAGCAAGAGAACCCATCTAATGAGTCTAGGCTTAGCATCTTTATTTTCCACAAGATATTTAATAGCAGCATGATCAGTGTGAATAGTAACTTTGGAATCAACAATATAAGGCCTAAACTTATCACATGCAAACACAACTGCTAAGAACTCTTTTTCAGTAGTGGCATGATTTCTCTGGGCAGTATCAAGAGTCTTACTAGCATACTGGATAACATTCAATTTCTTATCGACTCTTTGCCCTAAAACAGCACCTACAGCATAATCACTAGCATCGCACACAATTTCAAAAGGTAAATTCCAATCAGGTCGCTGAACAATAGGTGCAGTGATCAAAGCTTTCTTAAGTGTTTCAAATGCTTCTACACAATCATCATCAAAGACAAAAGGAATATATTTTTGCAATAAATTAGTCAGAGGCCTAGAGATTTTAGAAAGTCCTTAATGAACCTCCTATAAAAAACGGCATGACCAAGGAAACTTCTTATACCTTTTATGTCCTTGGGACATGGCATCTTTTCAATAGCATCAACTTTGGCTTTATCAACTTCAATACCTCTCTCGGAGATCTTGTGCCCCAAGACAATGCCTTCATTAACCATAAAGTGACACTTTTCCCAATTCAGGACGAGACTAGTGTCTTCGCATCTCTGCAAAACTCGATCAAGGTTACTCAAACAATCATCAAAAGAGGATCCATAGACGGAGAAGTCATCCATGAATACCTCACAAATCTTTTCACAAAAATTAGAGAATATAGCCATCATGCATCTTTGAAAGGTAGAAGGTGCATTACATAAACCAAAAGGCATACATCTATAAGCAAAAGTACCAAAAGGGCAAGTAAAAGTAGTTTTAGATTGATCCTTCACTGACACAGGTATCTGAGAGAAACCAGAATAACCATCTAGAAAGCAAAAATGTGTGTGTTTGGATAGCCTTTCTAGCATTTGATCAATAAAAGGTAAAGGGTAATGATCTTTCTTAGTAGCTTTATTTAACTTACGGAAATCAATTACCATCCTATAACCTATAATAATTCTTTGCGGGATCAATTCATCTTTATCATTAGGAACAACGGTAATACCTCCCTTTTTAGGGACACAATGGACAGGGCTTACCCATTCACTATCAACAACTGGATAAATAATACCTACCTCAAGGAGCTTTAGTATCTCCTTTCTTACCACTTCCTTCATCTTGGGATTTAGTCGTCTTTGAGGATCTCTAACTGGTTTGGCATCTTTCTCCACTGAAATGTTTTGACATAATGTGGGACTAATGCCCTTAAGACCATCCAGAGTATATCCAATAGCAGCTCGGTGCTTCTTCAGAGTTTTCAATAATCTTTCGTCTTCTTTCTCTGAAAGGTTAGCACTAATAATAACAGGATATATTTCTTTTTCATCAAGATAAGCATACTTAAGATTATCAGTTAATGGTTTGAGTTCAAACACGGGATCACCCTTGGGTGGAGGAGGATCCCCAAGAATTTCAATGGGAAGGTTATGTTTCAGCATAGGTTCCTGTTTAAGGAACACTTCATCTATTTCCTCCCTTTCCTTCATAAACATATCGTTTTCATGGTCTAGCAAATATTGTTCTAACAGATCAGTTGGAGGAACAACAATGGAAGCAAGACCAATAATCTCATCCTTACTAGGTGGTTCCCTTTCACGAGGTTGTCTACTAAACTTAGCGGAATTAAACTCATGAGACATACCATCTATGCCAACAATAACAATATTCTTTTCACAATTAATCCTAGCACTAGCAGTATTCAAGAAGGGTCTACCAAAAATAATGGGACAAAAATCATCTTGTGGGGAACCAAGAACAAGAAAATCAGCAGGGTATTTAACCTTCCCACACAAAACTTCAACATCTCTAACAATCCCAATAGGTTTAATGGTATCCCTATTAGCAAGCTTAATAGTAACATCAATGTCTTCTAATTCAACGGGTGCAATGTCGTGCATAATTTCTTTATAAAGATCATAAGGTATCGCACTAGCACTATCACCCATATCACATAAGCCATGATAACAATGATCTCCTATTTTAACAGAAATAACAGGCTTGCCTACAACAGGTCTACGTGTCTTAGTATCAGGTCTAGCAATATTAGCAGTCTCACCCAAGAAAGAAATAACATGCCCATCTAAGTCCTCATCCAAGAGATCTTTAATCATAGCAATACCAGGTTCAACATTAATTTGCTCAGGAGGTGTATAAGTCCTAGTATCACTCTTACGAACAACAGTCGAAGCTTTAACATGATCTTTTATCCTAACAAGAAAAGGAGGTTTTTCAACATAAGCAATAGGAACAATAGGATCACTATAGGTAATAGTCTTTTCTTCGACTGTAATAGGTGCAACTACTTTCACTTCAATAGGAGGATTATATTTAAACCACTTATCTTTAGGGAGATCAACGTGAGTAGCAAAAGTTTCACAAAAAGTAGCTACTATCTCAGAGTCAAGTCCCCTTTGCGCTAAATCCACAGAAAGCATTGGTATCCATAAAAGATTTAACACAATCGAACTTAGGTGTCATACCTGACTCCTTACCATCGTCGGAACCCCAATCTTAAAAGTTGCGTTTAATTCTTTCCAATAAATCCCATTTGAAATCAATAGTCTTCACCATATAAGAGCCAGCACAGGAAGTATCGAGCAGGTTGCGATTATCAAGAGAAAGCCGAGCATACAAATTCTGAATAATCATTTCCCGAGAGAGCTCACGATTGGGGCATGAATATAACATTGACTTAAGCCTCCCCCAAGCTTGAGCGATGCTTTCTCCTTCGCGAGGCCAAAAATTATATATGTAATTACGATCACGATGAACAAGATGCATAGGATAGAACTTCTGGTGAAATTCCAACTTCAATCGCTTATAATTCCAAGATCTCGTATCATCACATAGCCTATACCATGTCAATGCGTCTCCCTTCAAAGATAAAGGGAAGACCTTCCTTTTGACAACATCATCGGGAATACCTGCAAGCTTAAATAATCCACAAACTTCATCCACAAAGATAAGGTGTAAATCAGGATGCAATGTTCCGTCTCCTGCAAATGGATTAGCTAGCAGTTTTTCTATCATACCGAAGGAATCTCAAAGTGAATATTTTCATAAAGTTCAGTAGGTTGACGAGCAACTCTTTGCTCTTCTGGTTGGGGTGAAGATACCCCGAACAAGCCCCTCAAAGGATTAGTTTCCATGGTGACAAGTAACAGAAAATTTCAGCACACTATATAAATGTTTCCTTACCAAGTTCCACTCACCAAAAGCGCTACGCTCCCCGGCAACGGCGCCAGAAAAGAGTCTTAATGACCCACAAGTATAGGGGATCTATCATAGTCCTTTCGATAAGTAAGAGTGTCGAACCCAACGAGGAGCAGAAGGAAATGATAAGCGGTTTTCGGTAAAGTTTTCTTTGCAAGCACTGAAATAGTAGGTGATAGATAGTTTTGTGATAAGATAAATAGTAACGAGCAACAAGTAAATAAAGTAAATAAAGTGCAGCAAGGTGGCCCAAACCTTTATGTAGCAAAGGATAGGCCTGGACAATTTCTAATAATGATAAAAGAGCTCCCGAGGACACATTGGGAATTATCGTCAACCTAGTTTTCATCGCGTTCATATAATTCACGTTCGGTACTTTGATAATTTGATATGTGGGTGGACCGGTACTTGGGTACTGCCCTAACTTGGACAAGCATCCCACTTATGATTAACCCCTATTGCAAGCATCCGCAACTACAAAAAGAAGTATTAAGGTAAACCTAACCACAACATTGAGCGTATGGATCCATATCAGCCCCTAACGAAGCAACACATAAACTAGGGTTTAAGCTTCTGTCACTCTAGCAACCCATCATCTACTTATTACTTCCCCATGCCTTCCTCTAGGCCCAAATAATGGTGAAGTGTCATGTGGTCGACGTTCACATAATACCACTAGAGGAAAAGACAACATACATATCATCAAAATATCGAACAAATACCAAATTCACATGACTACTAATAGCAAGACATCACCCATGTCCTCAGGAACAAATGTAACTACTCACAAAGCATATTCATGTTCATAATCAGAGGAGTAATAATATGCATAAAGGATCTGAACATATGATCTTCCACCAAGTAAACCAATTAGCATCAACTACAAGGAGTAATCAACACTACTAGCAACCCACAGGTACCAATTTGTGGTTTTGATACAAGATTGGATACAAGAGATGAACTAGGGTTTTGAGAGGAGATGGTGCTGGTGAAGATGATGATGGAGATTCACCCCCTCCCGATGAGAGGATCGTTGGTGATGACGTTGGTGATGATTTCCCCCTCCCGGAGGGAAGTGTCCCCGGCAGAACAGCTCCGCCAGAGCCCTAGATTGATTCCGCCAAGGTTCCATCTCGTGGCGGCGGAGTTTTGTCCCGTAAGCTTGACCACGATTTTTTCCAGGGTAAAAGTGATGATATAGCAGAAGATGGACGCCGGAGGCCCACTAGGGGGCCCAGGAGATAAGGGGGCATGCCCTATAGGGGGGGCGCCCCCTGTCTCCTGGACAGGGTGTGGGCCCCCTGGCCTCTTTCTTTTGCTCAAAAATTCTTATTAAATCCAAAAAGTTGTTTCGTGGAGTCTCAGGACTTTTGGAGCTGTGCAGGATAGGTTTCCAACGTTTGCTCCTTTTCCAGCCAGAATTCCAGCTGCCAGCATTCCCCCTCTTCACGGTAAACCTTGTAAAATAAGAGAGAATAGCCATAAGTATTGAGATATAATGTGTAATAACAGCCCATAATGCAATAAATATTTATAGAAAAGCATGATGCAAAATGGACGTATCACATCTCACGTGATGATCGGACATGGTTTAGTTGATTTGGATCACGTGATCACTTAGATGATTAGAGGGATGTCTATCTAAGTGGGAGTTCTTAAGTAATATGATTAGTTGAACTTTAATTTATCATGAACTTAGTACCTGATAGTATTTTTGCTTGTCTATGTTATTGTAGATAGATGGCTCATGCTGTTGTTCCGTTGAATTTTAATGCGTTCCTTGAGAAAGCTAAGTTGAAAGATGATGGTAGCAATTACACGGACTGGGTCCGTAACTTGAGGATTATCCTGATTGCTGCACAGAAGAATTATGTCCTGGAAGCACCGCTGGGTGCCAGGCCTGCTGCAGATGCAACTGACGACGTTAAGAACGTTTGGCAGAGCAAAGCTGATGACTACTCGATAGTTCAGTGTGCCATGCTTTACGACTTAGAACCGGGACTTCAATAACGTTTTGAACGTCATGTAACATATGAGATGTTCCAGGAGTTGAAGTTAATATTTCAAGCAAATGCCCGGATTGAGAGATAATTCTCCAATAAGTTCTATAGCTGCAAGATGGAGGAGAATAGTTCTGTCAGTGAACATATACTCAAAATGTCTGGGTATAATAATCACTTGATTCAGCTGGGAGTTAATCTTCCTGATGATATTGTCATTGACAGAATTCTTCAATCACTGCCACCAAGCTACAAGAGCTTCGTGATGAACTATAATATGCAAGGGATGAACAAGACTATTCCCGAGCTCTTCGCAATGCTAAAAGCTGCGGAGGTAGAAATCAAAAAGGAGCCTCAAGTGTTGATGGTCAACAAGACCACCAGTTTCAAGAAAAAGGGTAAAGGGAAGAAGAAGGGGAACTTCAAGAAGAACGGAAAACAAGTTGCCGCTCAAGAGAAGAAACCTAAGTCTGGACCTAAACCTGAGACTGAGTGCTTCTACTGCAAAGGGACTGGTCACTGGAAGCGGAACTGCCTCAAGTATTTTGCGGATAAGAAAGATGGCAAGGTGAACAAAGGTATATGTGATATACATGTTATTGATGTGTACCTTACTAATGCTTGCAGTAGCACCTAAGTATTTGATACTGGTTCTGTTGCTAATATTTGCAACTTGAAACAGGGATTATGGATTAAGCGAAGATTGGCTAAGGACAAGGTGACGATGCGCGTGGGAAATGGTTCCAAAGTCGATGTGATCGCGGTCGGCACGTAACCTCTACATCTACCTTTGGGATTAGTTTTAGACCTGAATAATTGTTATTTGGTGCCAGTAAGCATGAACATTATATCTGGATCTTGTTTTGATGCGAGACGGTTATTCATTTAAATCAGAGAATAATGGTTGTTCTATTTATATGATTAATATCTTTTATGGTCATGCACCCTTGAAGAGTGGTCTATTTGTATTGAATCTGATAGTAGTGATACACATATTCATAATGTTGAAGCCAAAAGATGCAGAGTTGATAATGATAGTGCAACTTATTTGTGGCACTACCATTTGGGTCATATTGGTGCCAAGAGCATGAAGAAACTCCATACTGATTGACTTTTGGAATCACTTGATTATGAATCACTTGGTACTTGCGAACCATGACTCATGGGCAAAATGACTAAAACGCCGTTCTCCGGAACTATGGAGCAAGCAACAGATTTATTGGAAATCATACATACTGATGTAATTGGACCAATGAACGTTGAGGCTCGCGGCGGGTATCGTTATTTTCTCACCTTCACTGACGATTTGAGCAGATATGGGTATATCTACTTAATGAAACATAAGTCTGAAACATTTGAAAAGTTCAGAGAATTTCAGAGTGAAGTAGAAAATCATCGTAACAAGAAAATAAAATTTCTATGATCTTATCGTGGAGGAGAATATTTGAGTTACGAGTTTGGTCTACATTTGAAACAATGCGGAATAGTTTCGCAACTCATGCCACCCGGAATACCACAACATAATGGTGTGTCCGAACGTCGTAATCGTACTTTACTAGATATGGTGCGATCTATGATGTCTCTTACTGATTTACCGCTATCGTTTTGGGGTTATGCTTTAGAGACAACTGCATTCATGTTAAATAGGGCACCATCAAAATCCGTTGAGACGCCACCTGATGAACTGTGGTTTGGCAAGAAACCAAAGTTGTCGTTTCTTAAAGTTTGGGGCTGCGATGCTTATGTACAGAAACTTCAACCTGATAAGCTCGAACCCAAATCGGAGAAATGTGTCTTCATAGGATACCCAAAGGAGACTATTGGGTACACCTTCTATCACAGATCCGAAGGCAAGACTTTTATTGCTAAATTTGGATCCTTTCTAGAGAAGGAGTTTCTCTCGAAAGAAGTGAGTGGGAGGAAAGTAGAACTTGATGAGGTAACTGTACATGCTCCCTTATTGGAAAGTAGTTCATCACAGAAACCGGTTCCTGTGACGCCTACACCAATTAGTGAGGAAGCTAATGATATTGATCATGAAACTTCAGATCGAGTTACTACCAAACCTCATAGGTCAACCAGAGTAAGATCCGCACTAGAGTGGTACGGTAATCCTATTCTCGAAGTCATGTTACTTGACCATGGCGAACCTACGAACTATGAGGAAGCGATGATGAGCCCAGATTCCGCAAAATGGCTTGAGGCCATGAAATCTGAGATGGGATCCATGTATGAGAACAAAGTATGGACTTTGGTTGACTTGCCCGATGATCGGCAAGCCATCGAGAATAAATGGATCTTCAAGAAGAAGACTGACGCTGATGGTAATGTTACTGTCTACAAAGCTCGACTTGTTGCGAAAGGTTTTCAACAAGTTTAAGGGGTTGACTATGATGAGACTTTCTCACCCGTAGCAATGCTTAAGTCTGTCCGAATCATGTTAGCAATTGCCGCATTTTATGATTATGAAATATGGCAAATGGATGTCAAAACTGCATTCCTGAATGGATTTCTAGAAGAAGAGTTGTATACGATGCAACCAGAAGTTTTTGTCGATCCAAAAGGTGCTAACAAAGTGTGCAAGCTCCAGCGATCCATTTATGGACTGGTGCAAGCCTCTCGGAGTTGGAATAAATGCTTTGATAGTGTGATCAAAGAATATGGTTTTATACAGACTTTTGGAGAAGCATGTATTTACAAGAAAGTGAGTGGGAGCTCTGTAGCATTTCTGATATTATATGTAGACGACATATTGTTGATTGGAAATGATATAGAATTTCTGGATAGCATAAAAGGATACTTGATTTCAATGAAAGACCTTGGTGAAGCTGCTTATATATTGGGCATCAAGATCTATAGAGATAGATCAAGACGCTTAATTGGACTTTCACAAAGCACATACCTTGATAAAGTTTTGAAAGTTCAAAATGGATCAAGCAAAGAAAGGGTTCTTGCCTGTATTACAAGGTGTGAAGTTGAGTCAGACTCAATGCCCGACCACTGCAGAAGATAGAGAGAAAATGATAGATGTTCCCTATGCTTCAGCCATAGGCTCTATCATGTATGCAATGCTGTGTACCAGACCTGATGTGTGCCTAGCTATTAGCTTAGCAGGGAGGTACCAAAGTAATCCAGGAGTGGATCACTGGACAGCGGTCAAGAATATCCTGAAATACCTGAAAAGGACTAAGAATATGTTTCTCGTTTATGGAGGTGACAAAGAGCTAGTCGTAAATGGTTACATCGATGCAAGCTTTGACACTGATTCGGAAGATTCTAAATCGCAAACCGGATACGTGTTTATATTGAACGATGGAGCTGTCGGTTGGTGCAGTTCTAAACAAAGCATCATGGCGGGATCTACATGTGAAGCGGAGTACATAGCTGCTTCGGAAGCAGCAAATGAAGGAGTATGGATGAAGGAGTTCATATCCGATCTAGGTGTCATACCTAGTGCATGGGGTCCAATGAAAATCTTTTGTGACAATACTGGTGCAATTGCCTTGGCAAAGGAATCCAGATTTCACAAGAGAACCAAGCACATCAAGAGACGCTTCAATTCCATCCGGGACCAAGTCCAGGTGAGACATAGAGATTTGCAAGATACATACGGATCTGAATGTTGCAGACCCGTTGACTAAGCCTCTTCCACGAGCAAAACATGATCAGCACCAAGGCTCCATGGGTGTTAGAATCATTATTGTGTAATCTAGATTATTGACTCTAGTGCAAGTGGGAGACTGAAGGAAATATTCCCTAGAGGCAATAATAAAGTTATTATTTATTTCCTCATATCATGATAAATGTTTATTATTCATTCTAGAATTGTATTAACCGGAAACATAATACATGTGTGAATACATAGACAAACATAGTGTCACTAGTATGCCTCTACTTGACTAGCTCGTTGATCAAAGATGGTTGAGTTTCCTAGCCATAGACATGAGTTGTCATTTGATTAACGGGATCACATCATTAGGAGAATGATGTGATTGACTTGTCCCATTCCGTTAGCTTAGCACTTGATCGTTTTGTATGTTGCTATTGCTTTCTTCATGACTTATACATGTTCCTATGACTATGAGATTATGCAACTCCCGTTTACCGGAGGAACACTTTGTGTGCTACCAAACGTCACAACGTAACTGGGTGATTATAAAGGAGCTCTACAGGTGTCTCCAAAGGTACATGTTGAGTTGGCGTATTTCGAGATTAGGATTTGTCACTCCGATTGTCGGAGAGGTATCTCTGGGCCCTCTCGGTAATGCACATCACTATAAGCCTTGCAAGCAATGTAGCTAATGAGTTAGTTACGGGATGATGCATTACATAATAAGTAAAGAGACTTGCCAGTAACGAGATTGAACTAGGTATTGAGATACCGACGATCAAATCTCGGGCAAGTAACATACCGATGACAAAGGGAACAACGTATGTTGTTATGCGTTTGACCGATAAAGATCTTTATAGAATATGTAGGAGCCAGTATGAGCATCCAGGTTCTGCTATTGGTTATTGACCGGAGACATGTCTCGGTCATGTCTACATAGTTCTCGAACCCGTAGGGTCCGCACGCTTAAAGTTCGGTGACGATCGGTATTATGAGTTTTTGTGTTTTGATGTACCGAAGGTAGTTTGAAGTCCCGGATATGATCACGGACATGACGAGGAGTCTCGAAATGGTCGATACGTAAAGATCGATATATTGGATGACTATGTTTGGACACCGGAAGTGTTTCAGGAGGTTTCGGACATATGCCGAAGTACCGGCGGGTTACCGGAACCCCCCGGGGGTTTAGTGGGCCTAATGGGCCCTAGTGGAGAAGAGGAGGGGCGGCCAGGGTAGGCTGCGCGCCCCCTCCCCCTCTTGTCCAAATAGGACAAGGAGGGGGGCGGCGCCCCCCCCCCCCTTTCCTTCCTGTCCTCTCTCCCTTCCTTCCCCCCTCCTACTCCAACTAGGAAAAGAGGGAGTCCTACTCCCGGTGGGAGTAGGACTCCTCCCTGGCGCGCCTCCTCCTGGCCGGTCGCCCCCTCCCCCTTGATCCTTTATATACCGGGGCAAGGGGGCACCTCTAGACACAACAATTGATCTCTTGATCTCTTAGCCGTGTGCGGTGCCTCCCTCCACCATATTCCACCTCGGTAATATCGTAGCGGTGCTTAGGTGAAGCCCTGCGTCGGTAGCATCATCAACACCGTCATCACGCCGTCGTGCTGACGGAACTCTCCCGCAAAGCTCTGCTGGATTGGAGTTCATGGGACGTCATCGAGCTGAACGTGTGCTGAACTCGGAGGTGTCGTACGTTCAGTACTTGATCAGTCGGATCGTGAAGACGTACGACTACATCAACCGCGTTGTGCTAACGCTTCCTCTTTCGGTCTATGAGGGTACGTGGATAACACTCTCCCCTCTCGTTGCTATGCATCACCATGATCTTGCGTGTGCGTAGGAATTTTTTTGAAATTACTACGTTCCCCAACATCAACTCCCCCAAGCTTAGACCTCGCTTCTCCTCAAGCGAAAACCGATATCGAAAAATATGTCCACATGTTTAGAGACAGAGGTGTCGATAAAATAAAATACGAACATGAGGGCATCATGATAATTCTTAGAACAACAACATGTATATTGTGAGATGATTTCTTATGCTAAAGTAACAATCTATTCACAATGTAAAGTATGAATCAGAAACTTCATTGAAAACTAGCAAACTATAATCTCAGTCATTGAAGCAATTGCAATTTATCATAACATCGGAAAGAGTCAATATAAGAGCTTTTCAGCAAGTCCACATACTCAACAATCATTTAGTCTTTCACAATTGCTAACACTCACGCGATACTTATGGGTTTGAAGTTTCAAATGGACATAGAGAAAGATAGGGGCTTATAGTTTAGCCTCCCAACCTTTTACCTCAAGGGTAATGTCAACAATAATAATTTATGAAAACCTACATCCAAGTGGATATATATATCAGGATCTTTCCAACACATAGTGCTTGCCAAAGGATAAAGTGTCAAAAGGAAAGGTGAAGATCACCATGACTCTTGTATAAGGGTAGAAGGTAAAAGTAAAAATAGGCCCTTCGCAGAGGGAAGCAAAGGTTGTCATGCGCTTTTATGGTTGGATGTGATACGTCTCCAACGTATCTATAATTTTTGATTGTTCCATGCTATTATATTACCTGTTTTGGATGTTTAATGGGCTTTACTATGCACTTTTATATTATTTTTGGGACTAACCTACTAACCGAAGGCCCAGCCCAAATTGCTGTTTTTTTGCCTATTTCAGTGTTTCGCAGAAAAGGAATATCCAACGGAATGAAACCTTCGGGGGAGTTATATTTGGAACAAACGCAATCCAGGAGACTTGGAGTGGACGTCAAGGAACTAACGAGGCGGACACGAGGTAGGAGGGCGCGCCCAGGGGGGTAGGCCCGCCCCCACCCTCGTGGGCCCCTCGTGGCTCCCCTGACCGACTTCCTTCGCCTATATATACTCATATACCATGAAAACATCCAGAAGCACCACGAAACCCTATTTCCACCGCTGCAACCTTCTTTACCCATGAGATCCCATCTTGGGGCCTTTTCCGGTGCTCCGCCGAAGGGGGAATCAATCACGGAGGGCTTCTACATCAACACCATAGCCTCTCCGATGAAGTGTGAGTAGTTTACCACAGACCTTCGGGTCTATAGTTATTAGCTAGATGGCTTGTTCTCTCTCTTTGGATCTCAATACAAAGTTCTCCTCGATCTTCTTGGAGATCTATTCGATGTAATTCTTTTTGCGGTGTGTTTGTCGAGATCCGATGAATTGTGGGTTTATGATCAAGATTATCTATGAACAATATTTGAATCTCCTCTGAATTCTTTTATGTATGATTGGTTATCTTTGCAACTCTCTTCGAATTATCAGTTTGGTTTGGCCTACTAGATTGATCTGTCTTGCAATGGGAGAAGTGCTTAGCTTTGGGTTCAATCTTGCGGTGTCCTTTCCCAGTGACAGCAGGGGCAGCAAGGCACGTATTGTATTGTTGCCATCGAGGATAAAAAGATGGGGTTTATATCATATTGCTTGAGTATATCCCTCTACATCATGTCATCTTGCCTAATGTGTTACTCCGTTCTTATGAACTTAATACTCTAGATGCATGCTGGATAGCGGGCGATGTGTGGAGTAATAGTAGTAGATGCAGAATCGTTTCGATCTACTTGTCGCGGACGTGATGCCTATATACATGATCATGACTAGATATTCTCATAACTATGCACTTTTCTATCAATTGCTCGACAGTAATTTGTTCACCCACCGTAATACTTATGCTATCTTGAGAGAAGCCACTAGTGAAACCTATGGCCCCGGATCTATTTTCCATCATATGAGTTTCTGATCTATTTTATTTTGCAATCTTTACTTTTCAATCTATATCATAAAAATACCAAAAATATTTTATCTTATTATTATCTCTATCAGATTTCATTTTCGCAAGTGGCCGTGAAGGGATTGACAACCCCTTTATTGCGTTGGTTGCAAGGTTCTTATTTGTTTGTGTAGGTACGAGGAATTTGCGTGTAGCCTCCTACTGGATTGATACCTTGGTTCTCAAAAACTGAGGGAAATACTTACGCTACTTTGCTGCATCACCCTTTCCTCTTCATGGGAAAACCAACGCAGTGCTCAAGAGGTAGCAAGAAGGATTTCTGGCGCCGTTGCCGGGGAGGTCTACGCACAAGTCAAGACATACCAAGTACCCATCACAAACTCTTATCCCTTGCATTACATTATTTGCCATTTGCCTCTCGTTTTCCTCTCCCCCACTTCACCCTTGCCGTTTTATTCGCCCCTTCTTTCGTTCGATCTTATGTTTGCTTGTGTCTCCATGTGTATATGTGCTTGCATCTTTGCTTGCTAAAAATCTATTGTTATGGATCCACTTAAAGTATTCTACTTGGATCATCTTCGATCTATATGCGCTCGTGCTGAAACCCCAACTAGCCTAGTTGATGGGAAATCTTTAGATGAGCATGCTTATTTTGTGCGTCATCGTTTGTCTGAAAAGGGTAAGCCCTTATGGTATCAAATAAATAGTTTGCTATGCTATGCTTGGAATCTTTGTGAAATTTATGATTTTACTTATTGCTCTAAGAACCCTAAAAAACACCTTCCCTACCTATGTGAGTTTAATGATAATGAAATCTTATATTCTTATGGAAAAGGTGTTTATAGTTACTATGATATCGAACAAATTGAAGAATTTGTTGCTTTTAAGGGTGCTTATGAAGTTGCTTCTTTGATTGAAAAGTATGATATTACTCTCTACGAATCTGAAAATTTTGACAGACTTAAATATTGCTATGAAAACTATGCTCATAATGTCTATGTCAAAGAATTAATTGAGAGAATGACTGTTGCTTTGGAAGAAAATAATGATATGCATGAATCTATAGATACTGATTCCGATGATTTGATTGAAATATCCCTTGATGAACATGATGCTTGCTATTCTTGTGGCCATGATGCCAATATTTATGAAGATGAATTTGTTATAGTTCCTTATGTTAAACATGAGATCGTTGCTATTGCACCCATACTCGATAGCTCCTTGAATAAAAAGCATGATTGCAATGATTTTATTTTAAATTCTCTTGATGTCAATTGTGCTAATAATATCCAAAACCCTAAGCTTGGGGATGCTAGTTTTGCTATGTCTACTACTTGTTGCAATGATCATGATTGGGGTGACTCTTCTTATGATCTTGAAAATTTATTTAAGCCCCATGATGAATATGAGATTGATAATAGTGTTTGCAATAATATTAAAAGTGGGTTTGGAAGAGTGTCAACTTTAGATCCCACATATTTGGAGAATGTTCAATCTTATGGTATTTTTGATAAAAGTGGGTTTGGAGAGGTCATGACTTTAGTTAATGATAATCCCACTATTTTGGAAGAGTGTCAACTTCACATGCATGTGGATCGTGTTGAGAATATGTTATGTGATAGCTATTTTGTTGAATTTGCCTATGATCCTACATGTAATTATTATGAGAGAGGAAAATATGGTCGTAGAAATTTTTATCTTACTAAATTACCTCTCGTCATGTTGAGATTGTTATGGTCTCTTTTTTCTTCCTTGCATATGCTAGTTTTTGCTTGCCTTGCAAATTTGTTTGCTTATAATATGCCTATGCATAGGAAGTATATTAGACTTAGATGTGTTTGTCACGTGTTTTATGATGCTCTCTTTGCACTTCAATTCTTGTCTTTCATGTGAGCATCATTAAAATTATCAATGCCTAGCTAAAAGGCTTTAAAGAAAAGCGCTTGTTGGGAGACAACCCAATATTTTTCCTTTCTGTTATTCAATAAATAATTCATGTAGCCTCTGTTTAGATGTGGTTTTATGTTTTAATTAGTGTTTGTGCCAAGTAGAACCTATAGGGATCATCTTGGGTGAAAGTTAATTTGATCTTGCTGAAAAACAGAAACTTTTGCACGCACGAGAATAATTTTAATAAATCACAGAAACGTGCTTTTCAGTTGATTCTTTTTCCAGAAGATTAAAAGACAAATTGACTTCCTATTTTGGTAGGATTTTTAGGGTTCCATAAGTATTCGAAAGTTACAGACTACTACAGACTGTTCTGTTTTTGACAGATTCTGTTTTTCGTGTGTTGTTTGCTTATTTTGATGAATCTATGGCTAGTATCGGGGGGTATGAACCATAGAGAAGTTGGAACACAGTAGGTTTAACACCAATATAAATAAAGAATGAGTTCATTACAGTACCTCAAAGTGGTGCTTTGCTTTCTTGCACTGACGGAGCTCATGAGATTTTCTGTTGAGTTTTGTGTTGTGAAGTTTTCAAGTTTTGGGTAAAGATTTGAAGGATTATGGAATAAGGGGTGGAAAGAGCCTAAGCTTGGGGATGCCCAAGGCACCCCAAGGTAAAATTCAAGGACAACCAAAAGCCTAAGCTTGGGGATGCCCCGGAAGGCATCCCCTCTTTCGTCTTTGTCCATCGGTAACTTTACTTGAGGCTATATTTTTATTCACCACATGATATGTGTTTTGCTTGGAGCGTCTTGTATGATTTGAGTCTTTGCTTTTTAGTTTACCACAATCATCCTTGCTGTACACACCTTTTGGAGAGACACACATGAATCGGAATTTATTAGAATACTCTATGTGCTTCACTTATATCTTTTGAGCTAGACAATTTTGCTCTAGTGCTTCACTTATATCTTTTTAGAGCACCGCGATGGTTTTATTTTGTAGAAATTATTGATCTCTCATGCTTCACTTATATTATTTTGAGAGTCTTTTAGAACAACATGGTATTTGCTTTGGTTATAAAATTAGTCCTAATATGATGGGCATCCAAGACGGGAAAATTTTGGTTTTGCCACTCTAGGTTTTGCCAATTTTGCTTATGCCACTCTAAAATTTGACATCTCACTTTTACCGCTCTTAGTTTTTGACAATATATCACAAATGCCATTCTGTTACACTTCCATGAGTTGACCGTTTCTTCTACCCAGTTGACCAGGAAAAAACCTGCCAATTTTTGCAAAAATGACATAAGTTGCCCCTACTGACTTGTGGGTCCACTTTGCTAGTGACCCGGGCCCTAATCTATACACATACTCGTCCTAAGCTAACCTACCCGCAGCCCACACCCGCACCCAATCACCGGCGCCGCCACCAAAATCTGGCCACCACGTCGTCATCTCAAGTCTTCTTACCCGCGCACCATAGCAGCCAGCTGCCTCCAGCCGGACGCGCGGTGCTCCGCCCCTGCCGGTCGGCGTGGCTCCTGCCGCAACTGCCGCCTGGTCGAGCGCGATTCCTAGCCGCCAGTTGTGCTCCTTGTGGAGGAGCCCCGCCGTCGGGGCCTGCCTCCTCGCACTGCGCCGCTCTCCTCGTGCCCAAGCGACGGCAACAACCCACCTCCCCTACCTCCTCTCATCCGGGATGGAGACGCAGCCCCTGCTCACCCGGGATCTGGGAGCCCATGGGCCTGCGCGCCTCTATCTCGTCTCCAACGCCGGCTGTGCGCTTCTGGAGCTCCGCCTCGTCATCAGCACCGACTGCGTGGGTACGCCTCGTCGTCCATCTCCTGCTGCTCTTCTCCATGGCTGCGACGTACTCCCGTGCGTCCATGGCACTGCCTCCAATCAGCGCTCCCGTATGTCCTAGATGCGGTAGCTCCACTCCCCATCTAGGTTGCTTCCTACTTGATCTACACATGGTGAATCGGAGATGCATGCTATGTGTTGGGCTTAGTGCGTGCTTGACGTTGATTTGTGTTCAAGTCTGCTGAATTGGAGAGAGGGAGATGCGTATTAGCATACGTATGTGGTGTACCTTGCACTCCTGATGATGTGTGTGAAAGTGTAATGAATCAGAGATGTATGAATATATGGATGCGTGGCTGCTTAATTAGTTTATAATTTTCTTTTCTTATTAGCAGATGAACTCAGCTGAACCAATGGATCTGTTGTTCTTGTCGGATATTAGCAAAATGTCAGAATTACGAAAACTGCTGTGGCAAAAGCGAAACAGAAAACCAGGGGCAAAATGGTCTTTTACCTACTCTGTTTGGTCAAAACGTGGTTTGACCTGACAGAGTGGCATTTGCGATACATTGTCAAAAATAAGAGTGGCGAAAGCGAGATGTCAAATTTTAGAGTGGCATAAGCAAAATTGGTGAAATCTAGAGTGGCAAAAACAAAATTTCCCCATCCAAGATAGGTATAATAAAAATTATCATATAGAGTGCATTGAATACTATGATAAAATTGATACTTGATAATTGTTTTGAGATATAAAGGTGGTAATGTTAGAGCCATGCTAGTTGGGTAATTACGAAATTGAGAAATGCTTGTGTTAAAGTTGGCAAGTCCCGTAGCATGCTCGTATGGTGAACGTTGAGTGACAAATTTGAAGCATGGGGTGTTCTTTGATTGCCTTCCTTATGAGTGGAGGTCGGGATCGCGCGATGGTTAACTCCTACCAACCATTCCCTAGGAGCATGTGTAGTAGTACTTTGCTTCGAGGGCTAACAAACTTTTGCAATAAGTATATGAGTTCTTTATGACTAATGTGAGTCCATGGATTATACGCACTCTTACCCTTCCACAATTTGCTAGCCTCTACGGTACCGTGCATTGCCCTTTCTCACCTTAAGAGTTGGTGCAAACTTCGCCGGTGCATCCAAACCCCATGATACGATACGCTCTATCACACATAAACATCCTTATATCTTCCTCAAAACAGCCACCATACCTACCTATTATGGCATTTCCATAGCCATTCCGAGATATATTGCCATGCAACTTTCCACCGTTCCGTTTATTATGGCACGCTCCATCAATGTCATATTGCTTTTGCATGATCATGTAGTTGACATCGTATTTGTGACAAAGCCACCTTTATAATTCTTTCATACATGTCGCTCTTGATTCATTGCATATCCCGGTACACCGCCGGAGGCATTCACATAGAGTCATATTTTGTTCTAAGCATTGAGTTGTAATTCTTGAGTTGTAAATAAATAGAAGTGTGATGATCTCCATTATTAGAGCATTGTCCCAAGTGAGGAAAGGATGATGGAGACTATGATTCCCCCACAAGTCCGGATGAGACTCCGGACTTTATGAAAAATAAAAGAGGACAAAAAAGCCCAAATAAAAAAGAAGGCCAAAGAAGCCCACCAAAATAAAAAAAAGAGAAAAAAGAAAAAAAAATGAGAGAAAAAGAAAGAAGGGACAATGTTACTATCCTTTTTCCACACTTGTGCTTCAAAGTAGCACCATGATCTTCATGATAGAGAGTCTCTTATGTTGTCACTTTCATATACTAGTGGGAATTTTTCACTATAGAACTTGGCTTGTATATTCCAATGACGGGCTTCATCAAAATGCCTTAGGTCTTCGTGAGCAAGCAAGTTGGATGCACACCCACTTAATTTCTTTTGATGAGCTTTCATACATTTATAGCTCTAGTGCATCCGGTGTATGGCAATCCCTACTCCTATTGACATCAATTGATGGCCATCTCCATAGCCCGTTGATTAGCCACGTCAATTGATGGACATCAATAGATCATTGTATTGAAGATCGAGAGAGAGAGAGAGAGAGAGAGAGAGAGAGAGAGAGAGAGAGAGAGCTACTACTATGGACCCGTAGGTCCTGAAAGAACTACACACACATCATCATGGAGGCAGCAAGGTTGATGATGATGACCTCCCCAATGACCCCCCCCCCTCC
>NC_041389.1:114920231-114930767 GCF_002162155.2 Triticum dicoccoides
CCTCCGGCAGTGCCAGAACAGGGCTTCGCATGGGATCGCTTTAGAACAAAGGCTTGCAACGGCGATAAAAATTGTTTCGGGTCTCGCTCCGAGGGTTTTGGAATAGATGTGTATTTATAGGCCAGGAATTAAGGCAAACGAAGCAGCAGGGGGCCCACAAGCCTGGGTGGCGCACCCTACCCCCAGGGCGCACCCCCTGGCTTGTGGCCCCCCTCTTCTGGCCACCTCCCAAAACTTCCAGGGTCATTTATGTTCTAGAAAAAACCGTCAAAAAGTTTCTTTGTGTTTGGACCTTCGCATGTATGGATTTTCTGTGAAATAAATAATATACAGAAAATAGGAACTGACACTGGCACTAAATTAATAGGTTAGTCGAGAAAAATAATATAAAATGATATAGAAAGCATACAAAAGTGATAATGTAATAACATTTAAAAAATTATAGGTACATTAGAGACATATCAACATTCTCAATCTTAATTCTTGCTCGTCGTGAAGGAGGTCGTCACTGTCAAGGCCTTCGAGGGAGGCTGGTAATGCTGATGCTGGGCGTGTGGGTTGTAGCCGTGTAGCGAGGTCCTCTGCCAGATTCATGACGGTGGCGAACTTGTTGAACACCCTAGGATAGCCTGCTCGAACCAGGGGACGAAGTTGGCGTCCAAGGCACATCTGGTCGTGCCAGCCGCCAGTACCATTCGTAGGCATTCCTCGGTGTCGAGCGGAGCGCGGCATCGTGGACCATCTTACACAGGCGCTCGACATTTGCAATTGCCTCCTCCATGTCTCTATCTCTTGATTGATTAGTTTCCAGGCTCAACTGATTACTCTTGCTAATAGCTTATCTCGTGAGGCCCGGAAGAGCGCGTAGCTTGATTAGGGCATACTAGTGGGGGTGGTATATATAGATGGATCGGGGGACCATGGCTTACTTGTGCCGAAATAACAGAGAAACGACTGAACAACGATGACACCAGACGCCAACGTGTCTCACAAACACATGCCAACCAATAGAGAGTCGTGGAACGACTACAAGCCGAGTCGGCTAGATCCCACGATGTACAAAATAGAACACACCTACCGGGCCGGCTAAGCGGCGTCGAAAAGTAGGACATGCGTTCGTAGATATGCTAGAAATGCTAGGCGGAAATATCAATCTGAATGAGGTCAGGGTGAGCATCGAGCTTACACCTGATAATGACTCTCGTGGATACTCGACCGTGTTGAAAGGTCGGGCAGACATACCAACACACAACATCCGGCTAGAGTCGGGTGACGTGCACTTAACTTCTGGGTCGGATGTGTTGAAACGTCGGGCAGACATCGCAGCACACACCATCCGGCTAAAGTCGAGTGACGTGCACTTAACTTCTGGGTCAGCCGTGTTGAAACGCCGGGCAGGCATCGTAGTACACACTATCTGGCTAGAGTCGAGTGACGTGGGGTTGTGCTCGACCCTAAATTCTCTAATAGTTTCACAAGAGCAACTTACTTTCCTGTATTTGCCTTGACAATGATCGTTGCCCATAGGTTTTTTTGATTATTGTTAGTTAGTTGGTATCTTCAAATAGCTCACTTAACTTTTATTTTATATTTCAAATAGTTTACTTAATTTCTGGCTTTCAGTCGGTCTCTCGGCGCCAATTCACTTACCTTCCAACATTCTGTTAGATATGTTGCGGATGACGTTGCTTATCCTTCTTGGTTAAAGTTTCAAAGTTCGCTTAAGGGCTATTGTCCCATGTCATCAAAGTGAAACCTATGAGCAATAATCACTGCGAAGGAAAATAGAGATGCATTATGAATGTAATCACTTCCAACGCTTCAAATAGTTAGTTTCACTTCAATTTTATTATGTTCAAATAGTTCACTTGACCTTCACGTTGCAGTTGGTCTCTGCGTCAAATGACGCAACGGATCATTATAAGCCTCCTGAAAGAGGGAAGTACCACAACAATCGCACTATTTTCTTTATATAAACAAACCATGCTCTTAAACTGTTTTTTTTCTGGACTAGAAAGTACAAACTGTGGGCCCGCTGGCCAGTGACCCCAACACTGCGCCCACCGACATCGCGCCTGGGGTGCGCGTAGCACGCACCAACAGCAGCGAAAGCCTTCGCTTACTCACGAAGCTTGTCGGCCAGGGCGCACCGCCCGCTGCAGGTGGGCCCAACAGACCGCCCATACCACACCGCTAAACTAATAATCAGCCAATGAATCACACTCCCGAGGGAAAGCTCGCCCCGAGATCACCCGATCCCCCCCGTCCGTCGCCCCGCCAACGGCGCAGATCGCGCGGGCGGACGTGGCCCGCGGCACCCGAACTCCACAAAGTGTCGTGATCAACTCACTAATACGCATTAAATATCCCTGTTAACCTTTTTCTGACCCGTATTATGACAGGCTCCGCGGCTTTTGGTCCCTTTCTGCAGCATCAAACCGGAGGGGAAAGGCAGGAGGAGCGGGAGGAGCAGCAGGCGGAGGAGATGTCGGAATCGGAATCGCGGGGGCGCGCCGACGCAATGTGAGCGAGGAGGAGGTGCTGGGGAAGAAGAAGAAGAGGAGGAGGAGGACGACGAAGCCGCGATCCCTGTCTCGCGCTCCCTTCCCCCGACGAGCCGCCCGTCCGCGGCCCCGCGAGGTATCTCTCCCTCCCTGTACGGGTTTTCCCCAATTAGCACGAGAAGGAAACATTTCGGGGGTTCATGGCGACGGGACGGTCGGGGGGCTTAGGGTTCCGGCGAGGGCTGCCTGAGGTGAGGTGGCGTCACTTGTTTCTAGGCCCGTCAGGGTTTGGTTGGTTGTTTCGTGTCTTGTTTCTAGGGCCGTCAGGGAGGGAGGATGAACTTCTAGGGTGTGGTGTGGGGTGCTGGTTCGTGCGTGGGGGATTGGGCGAGTTATCAGCAGTGGGCGGGCGGGATCCTAGGCCTACCTGTGTGCTGTGTGTCGTTTTGATCAAGGGTTCCTGGAACAGATTCTTCCGCGGAAATAGAACGCATTGTCAAGTACCAAATGTCACCATGGGTTTTATTTCAAAACATAGGCAATAGTTTTTGGCATTTCCACTTGGCTAGGAACACCAGGCGGTACTAAATATCGTGGTCCATACTCTCATTGTATCTCTTGCAGTATAGAGGAATGACACTGGCAGTAACAATAACAAGTAGTCATGGCCCACACATGATAATTGAGTGGTATATTTATTTGCTACTCCCTCTGTCCATAATATAAGACGATTTTTGACTACACACGGTGTTTGTGTCAAAAAAACGTCTTATATTATGGGACAGAGGGAGTAGATACCAACTTTTGCATAGGTATGGACTAGTTATCTTTGCACATCGCTAGAGGCCAGCCAGAAAACTTGTTGATAGCACCATACATACATCAGTTTCCATCGAAAATGTATTTATCCAATTAACTGCCATGCTACCACATTGCAGAAATGCACAGGATGGCGCTTCCTAGCTGGAGTGACATTTCGGCCTACCTGTCAGAGTATTGGTCTGTCGTAGCTGCCACTGTCATCTTTGCATTGGTAGGTGGCGTGACAATTTATTATACCATCAATCAGTTGAACAAAAATATCAGCTTGAGCTTGATGAAAGCTATCAGAGCAAGGGCAAAGAAGTACAAGAAACTGAAAGACAAGGTCCCTGCCGCTTCCCACATCTGGAGGAAAGAACCTGGCTCTCGCAGTAAAGGTCTGAAATGCTGTGTATGCTTGAAGTCTGTTTCACCGCCACAGTATTTGGGGGGGACTATCCATCAGTGTGATATTTGTGGTGCCACTGCACATCCTAGTTGCTCAGGGAATGCACACAAAGATTGCAAATGCGTTTCTATGGTTGGCCTTGACCATGTCATTCACCAGTGGGCTGTCCAGTGGATTGACACAGCTGATCGCTCTGAAGAAGACTCATTCTGTTGCTACTGTGATGAATCTTGCAGTGGAGCTTTTCTCGGAGGGTCTCCAATTTGGTACTGTATGTGGTGTCAATGGATAGTGCATGTTGATTGCCACAACAACTTAGCCAAGGAAACTGGTGATGTCTGTGACTTAGGCCCATTGAAACGGCTGATACTATCACCTCTGTGTGTCAAGGAGCTTCATAGGACAGGTGCAACAGGACTTTTCAGTTCTATCACAAGTGGGGCTAATGAATTGGCTTCCACTGTGCGGGAGACGATTAGGATTCGTAGCAAAAGGTACAAAAAGAACATTGGTTCTTCTCAGCCAGAGAGCCCTGGGACTGCTGAGCCACAATCTGATACTGACGGAGACTCAGAAGGATCAAACAACACTGCTAAGAGAGATGATCATGTCAATGGTAAACTTCATGAAGTGCATCAAAGCACTGAATCAGAAAAAGACAAACAGTTCATAGCGGATACTGCTACTAGCAGGCCAAATGGCCAACATGAGATGTCCCATGCCCAGAATAATCAAAAATATGAAATTGTGGACGTGCCTTCTGATTCTAGGCCATTGCTAGTTTTCATTAACAAGAGAAGTGGTGCCCAGAGTGGCGATTCACTGAGACAGCGCCTGCAGATCCTTCTTAATCCTTTACAGGTTGGTGTAGCAATTAGTTGTTGCCGTTAAGCTTTTACCAGCTTTAAATAATGTGTTCATCTTTCTTCATTTGCTCACATCAATGCTGCTTATTTGATTTATTTCTAGCATACTGTATATAAACTTTCATTCACATAACTTGTGTATAGTATCTCTGAAGGGCGTATGCTCTGTGCCATAGCATGGATAATCCTGTCCCAGCTTATTTTGTTCAAAACTTAATGCTATGTGTCACTTGCTATACTGTTATGATTTCTAGTGCATGATTGCAAATTCCTTACGTAGAATTCAATTAATGCTCCGTCTGGGAATTCTTAATCATTTCAATCTTATGGATTTGGCCCATTTATTTATACTCCCTCCGATCCATATTAAATGTCGCTGATTTAGTACAAGCGACAATTAATATGGATTGGTGGGAGTAATAAAACTAGAGTTCACATTTGGGGTGCTAAGTGCTAACTCTTTCGTAGGTATTTGAGTTGGGCAAGCATCAAGGACCAGAAGTTGGTTTATCTTTGTTTCGGAAGGTACCTCACTTCAAAATTCTTGTTTGTGGTGGTGATGGCACGGCTGGTTGGGTTTTGGATGCCATTGAGAAACAAAAGTTTGAAGCGCCACCTCCCGTAGCCATCCTTCCAGCTGGTACTGGCAACGATCTTGCGAGGGTTTTGTCTTGGGGTGGTGGTCTTGGTGTTGTTGAAAAACGGGGAGGTTTATTCTCAGTTTTGAAAGATGTCGAGCATGCGGCAGTTACTGTTCTGGACAGATGGAAGATCACTATAAAGGACAATCAAGGGAAGCTCATGTCTTCACCAAAATTTATGAACAACTACTTTGGTATGTTCATCCATCTTCTTCTCAAAATGCATCCCTGTATGGTTCTTGCATTATAGATACCTTAGTACTTAATATTGATACTTTTTCAGGGGTTGGTTGTGATGCAAAGGTTGCTCTAGATATCCACAACCTGAGGGAGGAAAACCCTGAACGGTTTTATAGCCAGGTAACCCTTGCTTGCTCCCCGCCCGCTTATGTGCACAACGGAAGGCATTTTCCCTTTAATTATAAGTAAACTTGTTGGTGTTCTTGCTTGGTTGCACAGTTGCGCAGAATCAGACATGTGGAAACGTTACACCATGATACATTTTCATTTTCCCCTTCCAAAAGTAACCGAATGGCTAGTTGTGGGGCAATGAAAGGAACATGTAATTTTTTCAGGTTCCCATTGTAAGGGTACTTATGGTATAGAAAACTACATCGATCGTCCATGGCGAACTTGCATGTTTTAGAGTGTTGAATTTCTTTGATCCTATAGGTTTTTATGCTTCTCTATAAATCACAAGAGTGCAAGACAAGCGATATTTGTCTATTTATCAAAACGTTTTCGATTTGTAAAAAATTAGTGTGTCCAGCTGCTAATGATAGCATACAAACTGTTAGTGTAATGTTCTAGCCTGAAAAGAAATAATTAATTTTGAAATGGCACTGATGATTTTGTTGAGCCAATGTGGCTTTGCTACTCACTTGGGGATCTTTAGGCGATGTATTGGCATTGGGCATGCGGCATCTGGTCCTATTAGAAGTGTTAGGACAAGTGTTCAACCTGGCAGATTTGTTAATTATCGATGCACTGACCATGCCATGTGGCAGCTAGATCTTTAAAGAAATGCTTAATGTAGTGATTTAGTTTAAATTTGTTGAATGAAAATAGTTGATGGATGAGTCATGTAATTTAGAATTTTCCTTTTCTAATTTCTTGGGTACTTTGTGGAAATTTGCACATTCTGGATAGTTTGTTCTCCTTTTCTTTTTCTCAATTGCTCACTCTTAAGGTTTCTTGCATTGATCCATAAATAATAATTTTATTTGCAGATTCCATGCTTGCAACTTGCTATCTCCCTGTTCTGCATCGTTCTGTATATACAGCTGCATATCTGTTTTTGTCACAGCAATATGATTTAGTTTCTCTGCAGTTCATGAATAAAGTGCTTTATGCAAAAGAAGGCGCAAAGAATATCATGGATAACATGTTCTATTATTTTCCTTGGGAAGTCAAGCTTGAGATAGATGGATCTAACATTGAAATTCCTCAGGTAAAAGTGGATCGCATTTTCTTACCTTTTCTCTTGTATGTGTCTTAGTGAGCACACAACATTACATTGGCATATCTGCAAGACCAAGTTTATGCAACAGTGATGAACCTGATCTGTTAAGATGGTTGCTGCTATTTGATTGTTCATGTTCTAAAAATTACTAACTCCGTATGAAAATGCAAGACGCTTTTTGACACTGATAGTGTCAGAGAACATCTTATATTTCGATACAGAGGGAGTAATTTGGCATATCTGGTATCCCTTTTGGATGGAGTTATGTAGAAGCGTATCCCGTTTAGACAATGCCCACTACGTGGCAAGTGTGGTTAGCTGTCCCAAAATTGGAAGAAAAAGATTTATCCTACATCCTGTTCCTTGTCACATTTCTCCTATTGCAGGATGCCGAAGGTATCCTTGTGGCCAACATCCGGAGCTACATGGGAGGGGTTGACCTGTGGAAGAATGAGGATAGTGTCTCCGACACTTTCCAACCTCAATCCATGCATGACAAGACGCTGGAAGTAGTTAGCTTCACAGGAATGCTGCATCTTGGAAGGCTGCAGGTTCTTATAGACTCCAGTTTTTTTTTGTAATATATATATATTCAGTGTGGACTGTGTATTGATATGATAATCTTGCTCTAGGTAGGGCTTTCTCGCGCGCAAAGGTTGGCTCAAGGGCATCATATAAAGATTGAGATCACTACTCCGATGCCCATCCAAGTCGATGGAGAGCCATGGTCTCAGGAGCCATGCACCATAGAAGTTTCTCATCACGCCCAGGTTTCGTCTCTCCCCTGTTTGCACACGTTTAACCGTGCTTTCTTTCTTCCTCCCCTGCTTACACATGTGTTTCTTTGCTGAAGGCCTTCATGCTGAAGAGAGTCTCCGAAGAGCCTATAAGCCACGCCGCGTCCATAATGGCTGACATCCTGGAGAACGCCGAGAACAGCGGTACCATCTCAGCCTCGCAGAAGAGTGCTCTGCTTCAGGAGATAGCGTCTAGGCTTTTGTAGCAAACTCTGCGCAACACGGTCTTGTAGCTCTGTAGTCCCCTATAGCATTTGACCATGTCTGGCCCCTTTTGTACATACAGCCATGGCTTCCTTCCTTCTTGGATCGAGCTTGTGTATAATTTCTGTAAAATTTTGTAGGGCTTTGAGTTTGAGATGAGCACTACCAGAGACTATTATGGTTACTGGTTAGCCTAATTCTTGGTGACTCTGGGGAATGTCTTCTCACTCGCTTGTTTGGCTTGTTAGGTAAAGACGATGATTCAGTGTGATGGGGTATGTGCAATGCACATATGAGCTCAGTTCTTGCACAGTATTTTGGTTCTTTTCTATTTTTCCTTAGCGTTGGTCGGACACGAGCGCGATGTGATGGCAAAAAGGGAAAATGAAAAATAAGAAGACAAGCATCGTGGATGAACGAACGAAAAAGGAAACTGCAAGTTGGACATGGAGAATTGGTGTTGTATGACTCGTGGACATGGAGAATTGGTGTTGTATGACTCGAGATGCTGCCTCGGAGACGGAGGTGTTCGCAGCGAAGACGCCAAAACATATCAGATCCAAATGTTTTTAAACTTACTCCCAAAACAAGAGTGCCCGTCTAGCTCAGTTGGTAGAGCGCAAGGCTCTTAACCTTGTGGTCGTGGGTTCGAGCCCCACGGTGGGTGATTTGATATTTTTTGGCCCCACGGTGGGCGATTTGATATTTTTTGTTTCTCTCCTAGGATAGACAAGTAAGCCTGACCAAATCCGCTCTGTCACTTAGCTAGTTGTATTTTCAGTTTTTCCTCTGTGTAAGCCACCATCCTGAATGAAGACGATCTCATTGCAAAACCAATTTTCAGAGTTCAAGAACGATGATCAATAATAGGCCTGCAAGGGCGAAGCTTCAGTTGATCAACCAGAGGGAAGATAAGATTTCTCATCAATCTGCATTATTTCCAGGAGACCCCTTACAGGCAAGTGTATACTGTAATTTCTCAACTTCTGTGCATGATAAGTTAATTGCAATTCGATTGCAATAATCTGAAAAACACAATTTTCATATCCCCAAGAGTAAAACAAATCACTTCTGTAACAGCCCAAGTAGATTGCTGTCCCATACAAGGTGGCATTTGCGAACCCAAAGGCGCCACGTTCGGCACAAGGTAAGTGCTGGGATGAAACAAGCTTTGAGATGACTTTGAAATATGTGTGATGTGTTTTTGATAAGAATGTGTATTTTATTATTATTCTTGATCTATTTCAAGCTAGAAAGGTAACAATCACTTGCTGTACATGACAGATGTCTTCAGTAATCTAAGGTGACTGGAGTAGTAGTTTTTTTTTGAAACGGACTGGAGTAGTAGTAATTGCACTACATAAGACATTGATAAAAGAAGCGGTTCCTTTTGTCAAGTGTAGGTTTCTTTCCCAACCGGAACATTAACATTTAACAGAAATACCATGATCGGTAGCTTGCTTATTCTTCTTCGAGATGTGCTGAAGATGAACTACCTGTAGTTCAAAATTTTCAAACTTCGACACATAACTGAGAAAATGCTCATATGGCACTACCACAAGCATCACCGAAATGATTTTTCTTCACTCGAGTCGTGTAGTATTCTTTCTCTGAACATTTAGTTGATCTATAGGAAAACATATACTTATGGCAACTACGTTTAGGAATTCCATAAAAAAACGTCCTTTATGTTTGGCACATCAAACTCACATTGTTACAAGGATGAATACTTAAGTGGGCCACTCAGCTAGTTTTATTCTCAGATAATTACCCGAGCCGTACAGTTTCATTGGGAACTTGATTTTTCAGCGTTTCCTTGCATTCAGAAGCTTATATTGCAACACTATGGAAGAAATACGTCGTTATAGCATATCCAGATCAAGCATGCTTTCCAATAGTAGATGGGACCATTGATGCCCACTCCTGAACAATTTCATACCATGTTTTTCATGTAGCACAAGAGTGTAATTAGCCATGTTTTTCACATGACACAACAACACTTTATTCAGATAGTTAAGAAGACGCCTAGCAAAAAATATTGAAGAGATATCTTACTGTTGTACCCTACGAAAATACTGCGGACCATCTTTTTTCTAGGACTCTGTCGAGTGGGTCGAGCGTCAAACATTTTAAGCGCGCGTCCAGTGTTATTTGTTCAATGATATGCATGGGCTGATGGGTTTTTTCTCCGTGATTCCGAACGCAACTGTGATGGTTTTTGTTGGAGTATAATGTCCGGCCCTCTCCCTCACATCGGTCTTTTGGTTGCATTGGCTAGAGCGTGCACTTCTACATGGTATCGGAGCCAAGAGGTCTTGAGTTCAAGACCCGGCTGGCGCAATTAAATTGCAGCCCACTTTCGGTCCACGTTTAGGCTAGAGGGAGCCACACGTGAGGGAAAGTGTTGACGTATAATGTGCTGCCTAGTCTCTTTCATCAGATCGGTCTTTTGGTTGCATTGGCTAGAGCATGCACTTCTACATGATATCAAAGCCAAGAGATCTTGAGTTCAAGACCCGGCTGGCGCAATTAAATTGCAGCCCACTTTCGGTCCACGTTTAGGCCTGAGGGAGCCATTCTGCCTTTCACTTGAGTAATTTTTTGGTTGGTGTCATACATTAATTTATTTACTGCAAGGATCTCAGCTTGTGCTTGTTTAACCCTTGCTCGGTAGTTCAGTAGCCGGTTTTTCCGGACGTTTTCTAGGATTTGAAGGAACCGCTATAATGACCACCACAGTTTTGAATTGTACAATTATGAACGTAAGTGCATGTCACATATCTGGTCTATCACCGCCGGCAGATCCAAGTGCAGTATGTAGAAGGCAAAGTAGGTTCAAGCTTTTTTTAGTA
>NC_041389.1:114930994-115051154 GCF_002162155.2 Triticum dicoccoides
CTTACAACATTGAGATAGCTGAGAATATGCTCATAGTGCTGTATCACATGCATCGAGGATATAACTTTCCTTCACTTAAGTGCAGTAATTCTTTCTCTGGATAAGTGAAACGAGTATGCATTTTTGGCGCCTATGTTTAGCGATTCTATTAAAAAATAGAGTCCTGCTACACGTACGACACATTTTATACGATTTCCGTACGACAGTCATCACCAGCCGTTCATTCAATCCCAGGGACGAGTGTGATCACATCGTACGAAAATCGTACGTAGTTCACATCGTACGCAGAGCAATATCGTAAAAAATATGTATATTTCCTATGCTCAGAGCACACCTAGATCAACCAAGATTTCCAATGGCAGATGGAACCATGCGCGGTCGACTTCTGAACAAATATTTTGACACTTGTTTTTTGTTGTAGCACAAGTGTGTGTATTATAAGCCATGTTTTTCACCTGATACATGAGATGGTGGTGAGCTGATAGAGGAGGCAGTTTGGACAGTGTGAGGTAGTGAGGTTGCACGTCAGCAATGCTGGCCGAAAGACAGCAGTTTCACCGGTGGCGGCCGGCAGGACGACTAGAAAGATGACATCGAATACTCCTCGTTCCATTTGTTACTCAACAGAAATAACATGTTCATTACAAGAAAGAGTTAAGAGCGGAAAAGGCGCTGAGCTGGGCATTGTCAAGAAACCAATTTTGGGCGCCCGTAATCATACGCATAGTATCGATTGAAAGTATGACAACACAAAACAATAGGAAACAACTATAGGAAACCACACAAAAAACAAAGCAAGCATAGCAGAATAACACGCAGAAATTCAATTCGGCCCCCGGGCCCATAAATAATTTTTGAAATGACAAGGAAAAAACTAGACAAATTTTTTATGTGTTTTTAGTCACATCCAAATGCTACTTGCAAATTTTGAGGCAAAAAGGTTAAGCATTTTGGCCTGTGCAAAAAAAAAATAGAACCCCAAAATGTCACCTAATTTTTTATTTCACCGACGAAACACTGATGCTCCGATTCGCATGAAAATTGTTGAGCATGCTTGCGCGACACTAACACGAACATCCACAAAAAAATTCAGAATTTTTTGAGAACATTTATTATTATATTATTCGCGTTACTGTTCGTCCGCGCGGGAGCCAAAACGCCCCTCCACGACCCAAAAGAACGACTAGTGTTTAGAATCCGACGTCATCCTGACACAAGCGTGCCTCATTGACCATGGAGGTTGATTGACTTTGGTTAATTTTGTGAAACGAGAGAGACAGAGATTGGATCGGCGCACCAAACCTGGTGGCCTCAGGATGTATTTATAGGGTGCAACTAGGGCACAAGATACAGTTTGTTACAGGAGATAAGTACAATATTAACAGACTCCTATATCCTAACAATATACAGTTTAACATCCCCCTCAACTTGAACTTCCTTCACGAAGATTCAGATTGTATCTGTTTGAGACAAAAGGCGTCTCAGCTAATGGTTTGGTGAAGATGTCCGCGACTTGTTCTTTGGAAGAGATGAACCTACCATCCAATGCTTTGGCTGCAACTCTTTCACGAACAAAATGGAAATCCACCTCAATATGTTTTGTCCTGACGCGAAACACTGGGTTAGCAGGCAGATAAGTGGCACCCAAGTTATCACACCACAATATTGGAGGACGTGGCATAAAGACTCCAAGCTCTCCAAGAACTGACTGTACCCAGATTATCTCAGCTGTACCATTGGCAATGGCCTTGTACTCAAACTCCGTGCTGGATCGTGAGACGGCGGCCTGCTTTCTGGAGCTCCAAGAGACAAGATTGGGACCAAGAAAAACAGCAAACCCTCCTGTAGACCTGCGACCGTCACTGCACCCAGTCCAGTCTGCGTCAGAGAAGCAACTTAACACCATTGACGGAGACTTGCGGATGGACAGACTCATGCCACTGGTGTACTTCAAATGCCTCAAGATCCGTTTAGTGACTGAAAGATGTACAGCCGTTGGTGCATGGAGGAACTGACAAACACGATTCACAGCAAAGGAAATATCTGGCCTAGTCAGCGTCAGATACTGAAGGGCGCCAACCAGGCTACGGTATTTAGTGTTGTCATCCTGAGAGAGAGGTACCCCACTATCCTTGTTGATCTTTTCACTGGAGGACATGGGAGTAGTGGAAACCTTACAATTTTGCATGTTAGCACGATGAAGAATGTCGCCAATGTACTTCTGTTGAGAAAGCATAATCCCCTGTGGCGACGATCTCACCTCAACTCCAAGGAAAAAGTGCAAGGGACCAAGATCCTTGAGAGCAAATGTGGCATGGAGATCAGCAAGCAATTTGGTCGTTGCAGTAGGCGAGGAGCTGGCCACAATAATGTCATCCACGTAGACAAGCATGAACATGATGACACTGCCACGATGAAAGATAAACAAGGAAGTGTCTGCTTTAGATGCCACAAAACCAAGCTGAAGCAGTCGAGAGCTTAGCCTAGAGTACCAGGCTCTAGGTGCCTGTTTGAGTCCATATATAGCTTTTCGCAGTTTGCATAGAGACCGAGGAGCATTAGGATCCACAAATCCAGGAGGTTGCCGCATATATACCTGTTCCTGAAGAACTCCATGAAGGAAAGCATTCTGAACATCCAACTGGCGCAGACACCAACCGCGTGAGACAGCAATGGAAAGAACCAGACGAACAATGACTGGTTTGACAACTGGGCTGAACGTATCATCATAGTCGAGACCATAGCATTGTTTAAACCCTTTGGCAACAAGACGTGCCTTGTGACGATCAACAGTGCCATCAGCTTTGTACTTGATTTTAAAAACCCATTTGTAGTCAATGACATGGACATGAGGTGGTGGTGGAACTAAAGTCCACGTGCCATTGTGACGAAGTGCATCAAGCTCAAACTGCATAGCGGCACGCCAAGCTGGAGATGCCATGGCTTCACGATGATCACGGGGTTCCCGGCAGACTAGAAAAGCACGTTTGGACGGGTCATAATTAATGGTGTTGTCCGTAGGTTGCGCAACCTTGCGAGTATGATCGCGTGTGCGTGTCACCATCATATGTGCAGGCGGTGCAGCAGCCCCGGGCGCAGAAGATCCAGAGGCGGGAGCTGTGGAGGGAATCAGAGCCGCCTGGGATCCCATGTCGCTAGCAAGCAGCAGATGGAATCTGATCCTCCTGGGATCCCGTGTCGCCAGCAGACGCAGCAGGGGAATCCCGCGGCGATCCCGAGGAGGGACCAGGCGATGCGGGCGCGCCTGACGCGGAACAGGACTGGCCCACCGGCTGGCGAGCGGGCACATGGGCGCCTGCCTGTGGCGGGTTGAAGGCGGCAGGGAGCGGGCCAGTGGCGGGCCCCGCCACTGAGGGGGACGGGGCGGGTGATGGGGCGACCAGGCCGCCAGGGGGCGCCATGTGGGCCAATGGCGCCCCGCGATCGCCTAGCGGGCTGCTGTCCGGAGAGGGCGCGTGATCCGAGGCCGGGTCCACTCCGGATCCTATGCCCAGATCTTCCTCGAACGCGGGATCGCCTGCCGCACCTGGGATCGTCTGCGCCGAAGGGGATCCTGCATCCAAGTTAGTAGACAAAGCAGATATACCATAGTTCATGTGGTCATGCAGAAATAAAAGGATGGTTTGTTCTGCAACGCGAGGTGGTATGGGAGAGGTAGAAGGGCTGGCAAAAGGAAAAACTTTTTCATCAAACGTGACATCTCTAGAGATATAGACACGAGCCATGGGTAGGTGAAGACATTTATATCCTTTGTGATGAATGCTATAGCCAACAAACACACACTGTTGGGATCGAAAGGCAAGTTTGTGCGTGTTGTAGGGACGCATATTGGGCCAGCAAGCACAACCAAACGTGTGAAGTGACATGTAGTCCGGTTTGGTGTGGAATAGGTTTTCCATAGGACTAAGATTGCCAATGACACGACTAGGGAGTCTATTGATAAGATAGCACGCCGAGAGATAGGCCTCATCCCAAAACCGAAATGGCATGGACGCATGGGAAAGTAAAGAGAAACCCATGTCAACAATATGAAGGTGCTTCCTTTCGGCCGAACCATTTTGCTGGTGTGTGTGTGGGCAAGAAACATAAAATCTTGCAAGATAGAAGGCGTTCAACATGAGCAAGGAAGTCACGAAAAACATCAAACACATCACATTTTCTCTTGAGAAGGTAGATCCACATAAATTTACTATAATCATCGATAAATGAAACATAGTACTGGAACCCACCAGAAGAAGTTTTGGCAGGTCCCCACACATCCGAAAAAATAAGTTCTAATGGAGAAGAAGAAACACTCGAGGATCTAGGAAAGGGAAGCTGGTGTGCTTTGCCTTGTTGACATGCATTACACACATGGGTCATAGACCGACTAGAGGAGGCTAGTTTATTGGATGATAAAACGTGCTGAACGACTTGAGTGGATGGGTGGCCAAGCCTGGCGTGCCAATCTTCAGCTGACAGCCGAACCGAAGACATGGCATGATGAGATGACGGCTGAATGGGGTATAGCCCATTCTCACATCTGCCTTGAAGCAGAACCCTCTTGGTGATCAAATCCTTCATGAGAAAATGAGTAGGGTAATACTTCAGATAAGCATGATTATCAATGGCAAGACGATTGACAGAAAGAAGGTTCTTGTCAGCATTAGGAACATGCAAAATATTGCGAAGTTTGAGATTTGTAGAAGGAGTAGGAAGAATTGCATGACCACGATGAGCTATGTGCAAACCTGATCCGTCAGCTGTGTGGATGCGATCTCTTCCTGGGTACTTCTCCCGGACGGTGAGGCGATCCAGATCGCCGGTGATGTGGTCCGTGGCGCCGGTGTCAGTGAACCAAGCAGGATCACCTAAGATGGAAGGGGGAGAAGCAGCGGCAAGCCCGGCCATCTTGGACTGTTGCGGTTGGAACGCATGATTGTAGCGTTGGCCGCACTCCCAGGCGTAATGCCCAGGGCCACGGCAGAGCTGGCACTGGACGCGGTTATCGCCGCGGTCGCCGTAGTCACCACGATCACCGCCACGGTTTCCACCAAAGTCGCCTTGTTGGCGCATGCCGCCACCACCGCGGTTCCCGCAATCGCCACCGCGAGAGTTGTTGTTGTAGCCGCCGCGATCTCTAGAGTTACCGTGGCCCTTGCCATGGTAGTTGCCCTTGCCCCGATTGGAGTTGTTGTTGGTGTTGCCGTTGGAGTCCCGGACGGCGTAGTTGACGGAGGAGCCGCCATGGTGAAGATGAAGATGAGCAGCGTTGTACTCGCGGCGCCGTTCGAAGGAGATCGCATGGGAGGAAAACTCACCAAGAGACATGCCCTCGGGGCGGGTGGTGTACACGGTGATGAGGGGCTCGTAGTCGCTGTCGAGGCCGGTGATGACAGTGGTGATGATGTCCTCCTCACGCATGGGGCGGCCGACAACTGCCAGCTGATCGGCGTTGGCGCGGATCTTGGTGAAATAATCCGCCATGGAAAGAGTTCCTTTCCTGAAGACCGCCATGTCCAGCTTGATCTGGACGATGCTGGCGCGGCAGTGGGTGGTGTACATCTCCTCGACATGAGACCAGATGGCCCGAGAAGTCTCCAGCTGATGCACTTGCTGCAGCACCTCATCGGAGATAAACGCGATGAGGTAGCTGAGAGCGATCTGATCCTGGCAAAACCAGGTGGCATACTCCGGATTGGGAGCACGCACCCCCTTGTCATTGGGGTCCAGAAGCTTGGAGGGAGCTGGGAGCATGCCATCGATGTAGCCCGTGGCGCCAGCTATGCGCAGAGGGGGAAGAACTTGAGCCTTCCAGAGGAGAAAATTGGATGTGGTGAGCTTGGCGGTGATAAGGCTAGCGGAGGGAGGAGGAACAACAGAGGCCGGCGGCCCATTGAAGGTGGCGGGGAGGGAGAGCGTGGTTAGGGCAGAGGAAGAAGAAGCAGAAGCCGTAGGGGAGCCCATGATGCGATCAAGCGGGTAGGCCTGATACCATGTGAAACGAGAGAGAAAGAAATTGGATCGGTGCACCAAACCTGATGGTCTCAGGATGTATTTATAGGGTGCAACTAGGACACAAGATACAGTTGGTTACAGGAGATAAGTACAATATTAACAGACTCCTATATCCTAACAATATACAATTTAACAAATTTAGCTTGACCTTGATGATTGATTTCCCAAGTATGCATTTCGCTGGGTTAAGTAGAATATCAATTAGGATTAATTATTCTGATAACAAAATGAATTAGCTCCTGTAACATCTTCAAGTTTTTTAATACTATATAATCACCTTTTAAAAAAATTGAATGCCTTTCCAGGACAACAGATATGCACAAGCAGCCAATCTGCAAGGCAATTTTGATACTCTTTGCAAGGCTGGAGCTCCCTCGCCGCTGAAGATGAAGATGAAGACGAGGACGATGAAGAGCTAGTCCCGCGAACACCAACATCGGCTGCCAAATGCTCGGTTCAGCCCGCTCGGTCGTGCGTGGTGCATGAGACAGAGGCTTGTGGGGGTTGGCGGAAGGTTTTGCCGCGGCGAGGCCCGCGTCATTCAACGCCGCCGGCTCCTGCAGTGGCTCCTCGCCCCCTTCCGGCTTGGCTTCATGGTCGATGTTGTAGATGCCTTTTTCATGGGCATCGTGCAGCGGATTGCAGACACCCGTTTAGGTGCTCTCGGTGCCTTGAGAATGGCCACCGCGCGCGCGGATGTCGCAACGCGTGGCGTCCGCTCAGCTTGTTGGCAAGTCTTGCCGCATCGCCTTTGACCTGCCCCGTCGCCGAGCATCGTGAAGCTCCAGCTCCTTGCCAGGCCCAGATAGAAGCCCCAATCCTTCCCAAGACGTGTCGTCGTGATTCTTGGGCATCCATTGTTTCTGCTCCTGTTGCCTCTGTGGCCATGGCAGATGTGTCGTTGCGGTCCGCAATGGAGGGACAAGCGGAGCTGCTGCGCTCTGAGCTCCTCAACATGGCTTCCTTTCGACTCGAGGAAATGGTTCAACCTCTGCGCGATGTCGTTGACTCCATGAAAGGTTGGATGCTTCAGATGGGGAACTTTCTTGAGCGAGCTGAGGCTGTTCTGAGTGGGCTCTCGCAGGTGTCACCTGTGTTGCAAACTGCTCCTATGCAGCACCCCCTGATTGTGCCTGATGTCAACCTTGAGGACGAGAATGGAGATGGGCTTCATGGACGTTTCTCTCCTCGTGCTGGAGTCGGATCACCGTTATCTGCCTCTGAGGGTTCGTGCATTGATGTGGTTGTGGCTCCGGTGCTACAGATCATGCCCGAGCTTCTGGAGCTGTGTGGGGAGTCGACTCCGCCTCTGTCCGTCGAGCAACTGAAGGTGGACCCCCTCGAGAGCTCGGTTGTGGCATTACCACCATTACCACCCCTCGAGCCCAGCCAGATGCTCGACTCTGAGAAGGGGGATTCCGACGTTGCAATGTCTTGCTCGTCTGTGTCCATTGGGCAAGTGGTTCCTGTAGGTGATATGGTTGTCGCACCCAGAGCATTGGCTCGTGTGCCTGGGGCTCTCATAGCGAAAGAGATTTGCGATTTCCTCGCTACCTTGGACGCTGCTAACCCTGGATCCGGCAAGACGATTGGGTGTCTCCTTAAGGAGAAGGCCATCAGGGATAAGAAAAGTGGTGGTGCTAGCTCTCGTCCTGTCGTCTTGAAGGAGAAATCAAACAAGTGCAGAACCAAGAAGAGTGGCGCTATAGAAAAGGCGTCGGCGGTTGCTTGATGGATAGCTCTCAGTGTTTGGACATGTCATCACGGGTGTGCTCAGGTCCGTGGACTTTGCCGATGTTGGGTCCTCTAGTTACCTTCGATATGTGGGGGCTCACTTGTGAAGTTGAATTTCATGTGCAAGCGGATTGTAGGGGTGGCGTGATGGGGGAGTTTGTCTGTCTTTCTTTGTGGTCTTGTGGTCTTATGATTTGGGAGTAGTCCGCTTGTATCATGAGATTGTGGCTTGGTTGTCCTTCAGGGCCAAGCATGTAACGGTTTTCGCCCGGTTTTCCGTAAATTAACCAGGCAACTCTCTTCTTCTTAATCAATGAATAAGGCAAAACTTTTGCCTTCGTTTCAAAAAAATAAAATAAAATTCTATCCTTTGTCAAGTTGTGTTACAGCACCACGCACTTTGGTGATGAGCGGCGTCTTTGGGAGATTGCAGGTGCACGGGGCCTCACTACGTTGACTGCTCCGGCCTTTGTTGTTTAGCCGTGGTCCTGTGCGTTCATTTTTTCCCTTTGATTTTCAGGCGAGAATGTAAACTAAGAACTTTAGTGAGGCGTGCGCGGCGTGTGTTCAGTGGGCATCGTATGGGTTCTTGTCCCATTTCTTCCTCATATAATGATACGTCCGAGAAAAACAAGCAGCCAATTTGACATCAGAAAGAGCTTTTATCAGCACTTTTCTCAAAGGCGGCTTTGTTAGCGACATTCCAGGTCGCCCAGCACAAAGGCCACAGGACATACTCCCTCCGTTCGGAATTACTCGTTCAGGAAATGAATGTATTTAGATGCATTTTAGTTGTAGATACATCCATTTTTATGACAAGTAATTCCGAACAGAGGGAGTAGAAGAAAAGATTAAGTGGAATTTTAGCTGTCCACACCCACTTGTAGTGAGATCCAGGAACATCACATTCAAGCCATTGATACATAGAATTAGATTCAAACTTTCCTTTATCTAATAGTACTAGCCTCTGCACCTCATCAGGCTCTTGGGAGCTTTGCCTGTACGTATGAACTCCTTGTTTATATATATTCCACTTCTACTGCTATTGCAAGTCACAACTCCTGCCTAGAAAATCATCCTACCAATCTTGGAGGAGGTTTCTCACTGAGATAAATCATCACTAATGAACTGATCACCAGTACATGAACCAATGGAGTATGTACACCAATTACTGCAGTAGTTAACACAAAAGAAACAAAAAAGAAAAACTGCAACCAACAAACGACGGATGCCCTACAAAATTGCTGGCTGCGCAAGCGCAGCCGTACGAGGCATCTAACACCCGTCGGCACAATAACTCAATAAGCCCTACAGCAATCGTCTACTCATCAGACTCCAGCAGTCTCCTCAGGTTGCAAAGGGCCTCAGCAGACAGGCTCTTGCAAGATCTTATCCTCCTCGATGACGCCTCCTCCGAAGACCGCAGGCACCCGCCAAGCTCCGAGGCAAAGCAAATGACGATCACCGTGAGGTTGTCAAAGGTCTGGAGCCTCTTCGCCTCCATGGCGAGCTCCCTCGCGCACCTCTCGGGGTCATCGTGCCGTCGGAGCCCCTTCCGGACCAGGGTCACCGCCTGCTGGCTGGTCATGACGTCCCATATCCCGTCGCAGCCTATGATGAGGAACTCGTCATCCTCCGTGAGGACGGTCTGCTGGAACTCTGGCTCGGCGATCAGAGGTGACTGCGAGCCTTGAGGCATTTTCATGTCCCAATCCCCTAGAGCACGAGTAACCGACAATACTCCGTTGAGGTAGCCATCTTCAATGTATCCCCCACACTCAGTGACCCTTTGGCGCTCTGCTTCATATGTTGGCCTGTGATCACGGGACATCTCCATAGCCATGTCTTTCCTGCATAGAACTGCTCGGCAATCCCCAGCATTTGCAACCAACAACTGCCTGCAAGATAGGAAGAAGAGCAAAAGTTAGCATGCATATGCCAATACAATCATATCGTATCACAGAATGTGTCTGCGGAGGAGGCTTTGAGTGCATGCTCATCTTACCTTCCAAAGATCAAAGCTGTAAGAGCTGTGGTTCCCGACGATCGGCTGATGACTGAATCGTCTGCAAGAGCAAGGTCGGCACTCAAGAACGCTTTGCGGATTGAGTTCGCAACAGATTCAGAAAAAAAATCATCTTCTTGTAACCCTTCTGGGAACTCTGAATCCTCAAAGAACAACCTCATGGCATGCCTTTTCATGTAGGCTGCTGCATCTGAACCTCCATGGCCATCAAAAACCTACTGACAAATAACACAATTAGTTCAGATGGTGCAGGAGAATCATAGTAGGATAACAAGAATGATAGAAGGCCATACATACCCCATAGAAGGCATTAGGGGACGGGCACAGCAACAGCGAGCCAAGATGACCAGAAAGATTATCAATTCTGATATGCTCATCTTCCATGTACCGCCTAGGTCCAATATCAGCGAAGCTCCCAGATCTAATCTTGGGGACAAACTGTAGCGTCTCCAAAGGCGTCTTAACCTGCATTGAGCAGAGACCAATTAATATGCTGTCATGAACATATATCCTCCACCAAAACCATATGTGGGGAGATGGTCACTTGTACTGTTTAATCAAAGACAAATTGGGTTGCTAACCATCACATGGAAAATCATTCAAAGTATTGAGTGTCTAAATCAACCCTGTTATATGGTTATGGAGATAACTAAACAAACATTACAATGATGAATTAACAAAAAAAACTACTTATGTGTGTGATATGCAGATAACTAAACAAACATTTCAATGCTGAATTGATAAAACTACTACTTAGGCGTACAAACTTGTACTTCCAAGTAAAAGCCCTTAGCAAATTCCCAAAGCAGACGATTCAATGCACTCAAAACAAGGTAGCATAATTCTAATATGCCCAGCAGAGAAACAAGAAACATGAATCATACTCCCTCCATTCCTAAATATTTGTCTTTCTAGAGATTTCAACAAGTGACTACATACGAAGCAAAATGAATGAATCTACACTCTAAAATATGTCTATATACATCTGTATGTTTAGTCCATTTGAAATATCTAAAAAGACAAATATTTAGGAACAGAGAGAGTAGTATCTTGCGTAGGAAAACAATCAATATGCGCCGCCAAACCATATACCAGTGCATAATTTGTGATAAAATTACCGCATGCTAAACAGATCAACCCAATAATGATTTTACCATCCATTTTACATAACCCCAATTCTCAAACCACCATCTAACAGTTTATACATCGATACTAGAAAACAGCAACAAGAAAGGCTTGCCTTTTAAATTTTCATTACAAGGAAGTACTCAGACTAGAACCAATGCTAAAGGGGAGGTCATGTAAACATCTGTGGGCATCGAAATTTCGCTACTACGCAATCAGACAAGAGAGGCGCTCCTGATTGATAATCTAAAAGAAACCTATAACGCCACAAAGAACACACGAGCGATCCCGACCGATAAGCATCTAGATTTACCATACCCATCTCGCCGGGTGACAAGAACTCCTACGGCGTACCTAAAGATGAAAACGAACGGGGTCAAGAACTCACCAGATCGGGCACCTCGAGGTCGACCTGCGCTTGCGAATCGACCGGCGGCGGCGGCGGCGACGACACCCCGACCCCGACGACGACCTCCTCGACCCCTCTGACGGGGCACCGGCGGAACGACGCCTCCAGCATCGGAACGACCTGATGCATGACCTCCGGGCCGGCAACCATATCTCCGCCTCACTGGTCAGATCAGATCCCTCCTCCCCAAACAACCTCCCGGATCCCTCGCGCGCCCTTCACTCGCCAGAGAGCTCCCCCGATCCGCACTGGCACCACAGAACAAGAATCCAACGACGATCGCCCGATTTTTCCTCGTGGGGTGTCACGATCCGAGAGACGCGATCTCGAACCTTTCCTGGACACACACGCGCGGGCTGGCTGGCTCACGCGCAGGCGCAGACTTTCCTGATCCGAAACGAGGGAGAGGGGGAGAAGAGAAGAGACGAAACGGCGGAAATTAGGCGGACACGTTGCTATTTACGCGCGCGTGGTGGGATTGGAAGAGAATAAATCAACGGACGGCGGCGGCTGCGAGCCGGTGCCCTAGGCTCGGTGCGATGGTGGGCGTACCGGCACACGTGCGTGGCGCACCCGCACCAGCCCGGCCTTCACACCTTTCGCCCGTCAACAAAACAAATGATGCGTCTGCAATGATCTCACACGGACAGGGTCACACCTCGACCATTTTTTTGTTGTTGAGAAAACACACCTTGCGAACTTGTGAGGTTGGGAAATCTAAGGGCATCTCCAGCCGTTGGCTCCCCCAGGACGCATCCCGGGGGCGAGCCGGCGATACACTCGGCGCTGGGGCGGTTTTTCGCCCAGTCGTCGCCCCAGGCGCCGAAATTGGCCCACTTTGCAGCCCAATTTCGGCGAATAAACGGCCCATATGGGCGAGAATAGGCTCATATTCGGCGTGGTTTCGTCGTGTCTCGGCGTTCAATTATCAACATAATTATTCCTTATCACATATTTCATCATAGAAAAATCAAATACTTCAACAAAATAGTACAACAACAAATAGTTCAATACAAATTATATAGTTAAACAAATAAAAACTCGTATTTCATCACACGGCGTCCCCCTTGAGCCTCCATAGGTGCTCAATCAGATCTTTCTGCAGTTGATGATGCACCTGTGGGTCTCGGATCTCTTGACGCATACTGAGATAGGCAGTCCAAGTTGCCGGTAGCTGGTGATCAACTTCGGCTAGAGGACCCTGCTTGTAATATGGTTCAGTGTCAAACACTGGGTCTTCTTGCTCGCTCTCGATGATCATGTTGTGCAAGATGACACAGCAAGTCATGATCTCCCACATTTGATCTTTCGACCAGGTCTGAGCGGGGTACCGAACAACAGCGAATCGAGATTGGAGCACACCAAATGCCCGCTCGACATCCTTCCTGCAAGCCTCCTGAAGCTTCGCAAACCAGGCGTTCTTGCCTCCTGGCACAGGGTTTGAGATCGTCTTCACAAATGTCAACCATCTCGGATAGATGCCGTCAGCTAGATAGTACCCCTTGTTGTATTGGTGCCCATTGATCTCGAAGTTCACCGGAGGAGAATGGCCCTCAACGAGCTTGGCAAAAACAGGAGAGCACTGCAGCACGTTGATGTCATTGTGAGTTCCTGGCATACCAAAGAAGGAGTGCCAAATCCAGAGGTCTTGTGTGGCTACCGCCTCAAGCACCACACTGCAACCGCCTTTGGCGCCTTTGTACATCCCCTGCCAACCAAATGGGCAGTTCTTCCATTTCCAATGCATGCAGTCGATGCTTTCAAGCATCCCAGAAAATCCTCTTGCTGCATTCTGGGCTATGATCCGAGCAGTGTCTTCCCATTGGGTGCTCTCAAGTATTGTGGCTCAAACACTGCCACCACTGCCCCGACAGAACTTGTAGAAACATTCTATGCTGGTGGACTCGGCCATGCGCCCATAGTCGTCGAGTGAATCACTGGGAGCTCCATATGCAAGCATCCTCATCGCTGTCGTGCACTTCTGGATGGAGGTGAATCCAAGAGCGCCAATGCAATCCATCTTGCACTTGAAGTAGTTGTCGAACTCCCGGATGGAATTCACAATCCTGAGGAAGAGCTTTCGGCTCATCCGATAACGGCGCCGAAATGTTCTCTCGCCATGAAGTGGAGCATCGGCAAAGTAGTCGGAGTAGAGCATGCAGTAGCCTTGCAGACGATGTCGGTTCTTTGCTTTCACCCGCCCCGGCGCCGAGCCACCTCGACGCGGCTTTTCATTGCTCGCCAGCAGCTGGGCGAGGGCGGCGAGCACCATCAGATGCTCTTCTTCCTGGACGTCGGCCGCGGCTTCCTCCTCCAGCAGCGCGGCGAGCTCTTCCTCCTCATCGGAGTCCATCGCCGAGTCAGTCAAAACGCCGAACACCTTGCGCTCGGTGGGCTATGTTTGACGTAAGTAGGAGTTCAGGATCACCTCTTGATCATTGCTAGCTTCACGACCGTTCCTTTGTTTCTCTTCTCGCTCTCTTTTGCGTATGTTAGCCACCATATATGCTTAGTCGCTGCTGCAACCTCACCACTTTACCCCTTCCTTTTCCATTAAGCTTTGCTAGTCTTGATACCCATGGTAATGGGATTGCTGAGTCCTCGTGGCTCACAGATTACTACAACAACAGTTGCAGGTACAGGTTATGCGATGGTCATGACGCGAGAGCGATGCTTGCTTGCGTTGAGTTCTTCTTCTGCTTCTTCTTTGATCAGGGGATAGGTTCCAGGTCGGCAGCCTGGGCTAGCAGGGTGGATGTCGTTTCAGTTTCTGTTTGTGTTTCATCCGTAGTCGGATGGTGCTCTTATATAAGATGATGTTGTATTCATGTGGCATTGTATGCCTCTTGTATGTATCCCCATCTATTATGTAATGTTGATGTAATGATATCCACCTTGCAAAAGCATTCCAATATGCGGGTCTATCCTTAGTGGGACCTTCGAGTTCCTTTTGGATAGGGTCGCATATTGGGCGTGACAGTGGAACTTGTACCATTTTCTAAATTACTCTTAAACCGTTCAGAATTAGAAAAATCTTTCAACACAAATAAGTAGCGCAATTTCATAAGCTTTCCAACGCCATATCATTTGCCTAAATTGTATTGGCCATTTATAAATGACATTGAAAATACGAACTCGGCTATTCGGTTTACGAAAATTTACGATTTTCCAAATTACTCTTTAACCATAGGGAATTAGAGAAAACTATCAACATGTGGAAGGTGCGGTTTTGCAGCAGATTTTCAACGCTATATTATTTGCCTCAATCCGATAAACGGTTTAGAAATGCGATAAAAATACGATTCACATTTTTTGTATGAAGAAAAAACGGTTTTCAAAACTGCTCTTAAACCACTTATATTTTGCCAAAAAATTAACTTGGGTCATGATACTCATGTCCATAGCTTTTCAACAGTATATCGCAAGCCCCATCTGGGCAATGTTGGCGGAAGTTCAACTTAGCACTGGGGAAAGTTCAGGTCGAACGACTCAGGCAGTAAAATTGCAAAAGACGCAAGTTCATCACGACTGAAAGATCGTGGATGTCGCCTAGGGGGGGTGAATAGGCACTTTTAAAATAATTACAGTTTAGGCTTGAACAAATGCGGAATAAACCTAAAGGTTAATTTGTCGAGCACAAAACCTACAACAATTAGGCTCACCTATGTGCACCAACAACTTATGCTAAGCAAGATAAGCAACTATGTGATAGCAAGATATATGACAAAGAACAATATGACTATCACAAAGTAAAGTGCATAAGTAAAGGTCTTGGGTAAGAGATAACCGAGGCACGCAGAGACGATGATGTATCCCGAAGTTCACACCCTTGCGGATGCTAATCTCCGTTTGGAGCGGTGTGGAGGCACAATGCTCACCAACAAGCCACTAGGGCCACCGTAATCTCCTCACGCCCTCGCACAACGCAAGATGCCGTGATTCCACTAAGGGACCCTTGAGGGCGGTCACTGAACCCGTACAAATGGCGACCCTTGGGGGCGGTCACCGAACCCGTACACTTTGGCAACCCTTGGGGGCGGTCACCGGTACCCGTCAAATTGCTTGGGGCGATCTCCACAACCTAATTGGAGACCCCGACGCTTGCCCGGAGCTTTACACCACAATGATTGAGCTCTAAACACCACCAACCGTCTAGGGCGCCAAGGCACCCAAGAGGAACCAGCTCTAGGGTGCCCAAACACCCAAGAGTAATAAGCTTCTCAAACTTCACTTCCACGTATCACGTGGAGAACTCAAATCGATGCACCAAATGCAATGGCAAGGGCACATGGAGTGCCCAAGTCCTTCTCTCCCAAATCCCACCAAAGCAACTAATGCTAGGGAGGAAAATGAGAGGAAGAACGAAAGAAGAACACGAAGAACTCCAAGATCTAGATCCAAGGGGTTCCCCTCACTTAGAGGAGAAAGTGAATGGTGGAAACGTGGATCGAGATCTCCTCTCTCTTTTTCCTCAAGAACTAGCAAGAATCATTGGAGGGATTGAGAGTTAGCAAGCTCGAAGAAGGTCAACAATGGGGGAAGAACACGAGCTCAAAGGATAAGTCTCAATGGGGAAGAAGACCCCCTTTTATAGGTGGGGAGAAATCCAACCGTTATCCTCCCACTCAGCCCGCACGACGCGGTACTACTGCACGGAGCTACGGTACTACCGTGGTTGGCTGTGGTACTACCACTGCAGGTTGCGGTACTACCGCATGTGCAGCACTGGCCATGCCTGTTGCACAGGGCAACGAGCAGTAGAACCGTCGGAGCGGTACTACCGCGCGCCCCTATGGTACTACCGTAAGGCAGGCAACACTAGGCGCAGAGAAAGCACGGAAGTAAAACAATTACTCCCGTACCTACTTCCGCTGAGGGAGAACCTGCGCAAAAATCCGGCACGGTACTACCGCACACGAAGAGCGGTACTACCGCGTAGGGCGCGGATGTAAAAAATTACATCCGCCCCTACTTCCGCTCATGCTGCTAAGCCTGGCCACAGCCCACGGTACTACCGCGCCCGCGGCGCGGTACTACCGCGTAGGGCGCGGATGTAAAAAATTACATCCGCCCCTACTACCGCTCGAGCAGCTGCGCCTGGCCTGAGGCCACGGTACTACCGCTCCCACAGAGCGGTACTACCGTGAGCACCTGCAGTACTACCGCAGGGGACTGCGGTAGTACCGCAAGAGCCTGCGGTACTACCGCTCCGGAGAGCAGTACTACCGCATGCCCCAGATCAGCAACACTAGGAGTCCTTCATTTTGCAGAGAAGACAACATAGGGAAACAATAAAACCAGAACTGCCATAACTTCTGCAAATGAGCTCCGAATTGAGCAAACTCAAGCTTGTTGGATAGAGGAAGACGAGTAGCATCAAAACAGCGAAGATGGCAGAGGAGGTAGCTTAACAAACAAAGGAGTGAAACCTCCAACAGAGAAGAACCGGCATACCCTCCAACATCGAAAACATCATAGAAGATGCATGTGAACTCCGTTTTCGATGAACTCGAGCTTGTCATAAAAATGACCATAAGCTCCAAATCTCACAAAGAGAAGAACCAAACAAGAACCAATAAAGATGATGCAAGGATGCCATGGTTTGAGCTCTCTACGAATGATACGATCAAGCAACTCACCGAGAGCCCCCCTTGATAGTACGGCAATCGATCCTATAACCCGGTCTCCCACAACTACCATGAGACCGGTAAAATAGAAAACCTATCAAAGGCAAACCTTTGCCTTGCACAAAGTCCACTTGAGCTAGATGATGACGACCTACTCCTCCTCAAGATGGACCACCTTTCTTGATTGCGTTGGCTCGATGAAGACTAGTTGATTGCTCCCCCATACTCCACTATGGGTAAGCCACGCTTCCGCTCATCTTCACAAGTCCATTGTCACCACAATGGACGGCAAGCTTCAAGCACTTGATCTCTTCGTGATGCATCACTTGAACTTGCACACCGCAACCTAACCCCACAAAGAACTCTCACGAAGACCATGGGTTAGCACACAAAGCGTAATGGACAATGCTTACCATACCATGGGATCACTTGATCCAACGCAATCTTGTGCGCTTTGTGTGGTGAATCTTTCCAACTCTCTTCATTTGGATGATGTCTTGAAGGTAGACATGAATGATCACACAATCTTCTTCTTCAAGACATGCTTGCAATAAGCTCAACACTCACATGACCGATCTTTGGATAATTCCTTAATAGCACCGTGGTCATCACAAACTCTCCTTGAAACCAACAAATGGACTCCAAGAAAAGCCTATGGACAAACCCTTCAAATGTAACTCAAGGCAACCATTAGTCCATAGAGATTGTCATCAATTGCCAAAACCAAACATGGGGGCACCACATGTTCTTTCAACGACCCGAGAGCAAAATCCGCCAATGAGCGAGATTCCTATTTAAAATTAGTTGCTAAAAATTGTTTTTAGATTACACTTACATCATATAGAACATGACTAACCAAAATAATTCACCCGGGGAGACACGGTTGCAAAGATAGCCCGAAGGTCGGGTTCGTACAGAGAGAAGTTCAAGCTATGTAACTCAGAAAGTTCAGATTGTGATCCGAATAATATTCTGATCCCGTGATCAGAATAGTGTTTATGTATAGGTAAAATGTTTGGGGCACCTAGGTGCTTGGGCACCTTGATGGGGTCCAACCTGTTAGTGCGTTTTCTAGAAATTCTGATTTGTTTCCTAGCATTTACATGCAAGACTTTCCATGTATGACATAGAATTAAGTGTTTTAAATTCTCTCAATTACTACATCTCCTTTTATTGTTTTCCTTCTCTCATTACATTTTCATGCAGAAGTTGTACACTATGTATTTGCGACTATATACTGAAATTGATTTGGTACCGTGCCCTCATATTTGTGTAGACAAAAGTTAGGTATCATACCCACTTTGTGACTACTTATAATACCTATGTATTATTCGGTATATGCTATAATTTTTATGTGAGGGTATGTACTTGTCTATAAATATGATGAGTATGCACATACCTAAAAATATATTGAGCACTCTTAATTTCTCATATGTGTAATTGTATTGGGTACTATCAATTTCGTATCATTGGGCGAGTATATACCTGTAAACGGTGACATGCCCAAAATATAATACCTTTTTAAATACATACCCATAATTGATATGGGAGACATACCCGTAAATAATATACTCAAAAATAAAATACACATATATGTCTTGAAGACATACCCGTAAATAATATACCAATATAAAATACATGTACTGTTTTCTAAAAGAATTACACGCACTGTGTTCTAAAAAATTAATAAGATTTGCTATTTCACATCTAGATGTGAAATAGTTATCTCACATCTAAGTTTAGAGCCATTGGATTGGATGTCTTCTGTCTTTTAAGATTCGTGCTACTTTTCTACCTTAAATACGTCTCGCTCCGGCGCTGCGTTGTGTTTCGGTTGCCTCACAGGCTGCATGTGTGTTTTTACTTTGTGGGCTGCGTTGCGTTGCTTTAGCACTGCTGAACCTTGTGCTTTGTTTGTGTTTTTCAGCTTTTCGTTTGGCCATATTTTTTTTTGACGAAAAGGGGTTTCCCCCCACCCCAACTTTTATAAAAGCCAAGGCAAAACAACCAGGCACGGACTGTTAAACAGCGCTCGACGACAGAGAGTAGCTGCCGCAGATAGGAAGGGTTTTAGGACTACCCTATTACAAGCTCAAGGCTATTCGAGCACAAGCAGTAGCGATTACATTTCCAGCAACTTCAAACTTAAGAAACACCTAAGAACTCCATGCAATTCTAAGCAATTCCCCTCTTCGATGGTCCAAGAGCCTTAAGCACCGGAGAAGTAGCGCCTGAGCTTCTGAGCATAACACTTTCCAGTTCTTGATCGTCGCCCCCAACAGGTCCAAGACACATCTCATACCTCGCCATCTTCGCCCCTGGAAAACAAAATCATTCCGAAGACGCCATAAGCTCCACAAGGCAGCAGCAGAAACAACATTCAAAGCTTCATAGTGTTTCCTTCTCTTCCAGAAGGAAGTTAATTGATTAAAGGAATTAGGAACATCTATAGAAAAGATCTCAGCAACTAAAGTCCAGACAAATTTAGCAACAATACAATCAAAAAACAAATGTTGGATAGATTCAGGTTCACAGCAAAAGACACAGGACATGTCTTCAACATGCCTGCGCTTGGCTAGATTGTCTCTTGTCAAGCTCTTGTTATAATAAACTAGCCAGAGAAATACATGTATGTTTGGTGGTACTTTGATCTTCCATATGTCATCTTTAATGACAGAGGGAATCCCACCAAAGTTGATCAACTTGTAAAAGGATTTTACAGAGTATGTGTTAGAAGAATCTAACATCCAAAGTGGTTGATCTGGAACATCAGACAAGCAAACAGTTTTAACCATCTCAGTTAGTTCCTCCCATCTAGCTAATGTATCATCTGAAACACACCTCCTAAATGAAAGCCGCAGCTCACCATCTACCCAGACCTGGGCCAGGGTAGACTCCTGCTGTTGGCAGATGCTGTAAAGATCCCAAAATGCAGTTTTCAAAGAACACTCTCCTACCCAGGTATCATGCCAGAAGACAATGCTAGTTCCATCTCCAGGAACCCATCTATAAAAGTTCTTAGCAGCTGCAAGAGCCCAGGATAAACTTTTCATAAAAGGAGAACCAAGAACCACCCTAGTATTAAAAAAGTTAGGGCAGGTGGTATTATATTTATATTTCAACATTTTCTTCCATTCACTGTTTTTCTCATCATAAAATCTTTTTCCCCATGATGCCAATAGAGCCATATTAAATTCTTTAAGATTGGGTACCCCCAAGCCACCAAATTCCTTTTTCCTAGATATCAGACCCCAATTAGCAAGATGGTATTTATGAGAATCTCCCATGTTACCCCAAAAGAAGTGAGACATTTGAGAAGTAATCATGTCAATAGCCCATTTGGGAAATTTCATAATAGACATAAGATAAGCAGGAATACTAGCGATGCATGTGGTAAGCAAAATTAGTTTCCCTCTATAGGATAGAAATCTACCCAACCAGCCTGAAATGTTTTTAATAATCCTATCTATAATGGGTTGTATGTCCTCCCTCCTCAACTTCTTAAAGTGGAGGGGGACACCTAAGTATTTGAAAGGGAAATCCCCCATCTGGCAGCAAAAAACTTGGGCAAATTCATTAGACAGCTGTTCAGAGACATTAATAACATGCAAATCACTCTTGTGGAAGTTAATTTTCAACCCAGACAGATGTTCAAAGCAAGAAAGAATCCATTTCAAATTTTTTGCATACTCCAGTGAATTTTCTAAAAATAGAATGGTGTCATCAGCATATTGGAGGCTGACCACACCACCAGGGAATGCATGAGGCAGAAGCCCACGAATCAAACCAATATTTGTAGCTTTTTGCAGCATTTTTGTAAACACATCAGCTACTAAATTAAACAGAAGGGGTGAATGGGGGTCACCCTGTTTCAAACCCTTCCCCCCCAGAAAACTGGGGACCATTAGCATCATTGATCCTAACTTGGAAGGTGCTTTGATGAATGGTGAAGATCACCCATTCCACCCATTTATTACCAAATCCTCTAGATAGAAGCATCTCTTTTAAGAAATCCCAGCTCACTCTATCATATGCTTTCTCATAATCTAACTTAAGGACCAAACCAGCAGTCTCAGATCTATGGACTTCATGGATGACCTCATGAGCCATAACCACACTCTCCAAGATAAACCTCCCTTTGATAAATGCAGTCTGATTAGAGGAAATCAGTCTGTCACATAAGGGGGAGGCCCTAGTAGTCATGGCTTTAGAGAAAATTTTAACAGCACAATTACTAAGGCTAATGGGCCTGAAATTCTTCATGTCCTTAGCCATAGGTATCTTGGGGATAAGGGTAATAATGGCATGGTTGAGTTTATATATATCAAGGGCACCTCTTTCAAAATCTCTCACCATCCACATGAAATCTTTCCTAATCAAATCCCAAAAAATTTGATAGAAAAGAAATGACAGGCCATCAGGGCCAGGTGCACCACTAGCATATGAACTCATCACAGCTTGTTTAATCTCTTCCTCAGAAAAAGGTCTCTCCAGATATTCTCTCTCATCAGCACTTACCATTTCATCACCAGACCAGAAATTATTATCCAAATGGATATCAGGTTTAGGTTCAAAGGCAAATAACTCTTTATAAAAAGAGGTAGCCACCTCAAGCATCTCTCCAGTTGAAGTGACCACACCATTGGGGCTATTCAACTCAGAGAGGTGATTTTTCCTGTGTCTGTGATTGGCTAGCGCATGAAAGTAAGCATTGTTCCTATCACCCTCTAAAATTTTTCTATCTCTAGATCTCTGCCAGAGGGCAGTTTCCTCTTTCTTCCACAACTCATCTAACTCCTTAATCTCTCTCATCCTGTCAAAGTCAGCAGTAGATAACTGATGAGTTTCAGACATGACATCCAATATATCAAACTCCAGAAGGAGTTCCCTCTTCTTTTTCTTAAGAGCAGCCTCCCTATTAATGTTCCAACCTTTGATTTTTTTCCCTAAGATTCTTAGTTTTACACAGCCAGTTCTCAGCCGAGGATCTGTCTGAAGAAATAGAATTCCATGCTTCCACCACCACTTGATGGAAGTCTGGTTGTGAAAGCCACCATTTCTCAAACCTGAATGGTTTGGGGGTGGTGGGGGCTCTGGCACCAGTATCTAGGATCAAGGGGGTATGATCACTTCCCACCCTGGGGAGAGCAACTAAAGTAGAGAAAGGAAAATGTGTATCCCAGTTCACAGAAATGAACACTCTGTCTAATACAGCAAACACAGGTGAAACCTGATTGTTAGACCATGTGAACACCCTATTAGAGATAGAAATCTCCATCAGGGCCCATCTATTGACCCAATCATTGAACAAGAAAGTAGTTTGTTGATTAATCAAGCCACTACTCTTCTCCTTATCATTCCTAACCAGATTAAAATCTCCACAGATCATAATTGGATAAGAGGCAATATATAAGGTATCATGTAGTTCAGTAATAAAATCTATCTTAAATTCAGGGTAAGCAGACCCATAAACCAACACCAATTGCCAAACGAAACCATCAGACTTATTTTTAATGGTAGCCACAATTGAAAACTTTTGATTAATAAAACCAATCACTTCAAAACAATCTGTTTTGAAACCCACAAGGATCCCACCCGCAGTATTATCAGCTGGTAAAAAATGCCAAGCAAAATCACCACATTTATCAATGGACTTGAGGAAACCCTCAGAAATAATTTCTCTCTTAGTCTCTTGAAAACCAATAAAATCAGGTTTAGATTTGGCAATAGTATCACAGAGGCACTGAATTTTTCCAGGTTGACCAAGACCCCTAATGTTCCAAACAAGACCCATCATTAATTAATTTTAAATGGGTGGGACAAGCCACAAGGCTTACTTTTAGTTAGCACCATAGATGTCCCCCTGGAATCATCAGCAGTGCCCACTGGTACCATGGGAGGTATACCATCATGTGTCCCAACTAACTCACTAGGATCAAAATCTAGGTTATTAGGCAGCACAATTTCAGGATTGTTGTTGGCAAAAACCAAACACCTCTCTTTTTCTACCTCTATCATCTCATCAATAGTAATGTTCTTTTGATTATCATCCCCCCAATTACTAAGTTTATTTGGTTCATCTGGTTAGTAAGAGTATTCTTATCGATAGTAGAAAAGGATTTACCTTTGATGTGGGAGGAATTTCCAGATTCTTCTTCCTTTTATATGCTGCAGCTTTTTCCATAATGTTAATATTGCCATGGCCTCTAGTAGCAGGTCTTTTGGCAACAACAGGTCCCCATCTTGACTTGTTATCCTGAATATCCTTCACATTTTTGGCTTGAGAGAGTGATTCCAGCAATGATCTCTTCCAAGTTTCACTTTGGAGAATTTGAACAGCCTCATGAGGGAGAACCCCCATCTCATCTTCTATTCCTTCATCTTCAGAGTCACACATGTCCACTGGTCTTAACAGATCCTCACAGTACTCCATGTTCTCAGTTTTCTTCTCAGTAGTTATGTTGGATTTTCTTTCACTAGGAGCAGGAGTTTTGTAGGCATCCCCTTCTTTCTCTTCACAACATGTGTCTTGATCCATCAACTCACACTTATATCCAGAAGCATGCCCATGCCCATCAGAAGATGAACCCTTGGAATTACCCTCTGTCAAAGCATATTCCAGAATAAAGTTCTCCTGGTCAGTGTCTATATTCTCATTCATGGGTGCATCCACCCTTCTCTGATCATCAGATTTCCTTGCAGAGTTCTGTTTGGATGAGAAGTTGGCCTTGTCCAGTTCATCAATGGCTGTGTCACCAGCTCCTGAACCATCAGAAGCATGGTCACCTTGGGTCCCTTCCCGTCCTTCTGTTTGGTTCTCCTCAGCTTTCTCATCATCCTCAAAATCTTCCTCATCACCATCCACATCAATGACAGAATCTGCCCCACCAGTTTGTTCAAAACCTTCTACAGTGAAGCCAAGTAGAAACAATTTATTCTTCATCTCAATCAACCTTTCAAAAGGGATTTTGGTAGGGTCTCTACAAGCAATCTTGACTCTGACATTCTCAAAAAAGGTTCTGAACATTCCATTCCAACCCACATCTGTAAGGGCCCCAAACAACGAGGCAATTTGAGAAAATACTTTCCAAGTGCACCATTTTGGAGGGATTCCTTCAATCAGCACCCAAGCTTCAATCAATTCACCAAATGGTTCACATCCACCTTTCCATTCAGTAAGAGTTACATTGACATCCTGTGGCAAGGAGAACCCTGGCAGCTCAATAAGATCTTCCACTTTTTTCCAGGGAGGGAACCTGACCAAGAAGGTCTTACTAGATAGCCCTCTAATTTGCCAGGGCCAATTTTTGGGTTTGCAAAAGGTAGCAGAGAGTAATTCCCTCAACTTGGTACCATTCACCTCTCCTTTCAAGATGTTCACCACCGCACAGTTTTGGAAGTTCAACCACTTGGACTCATTAGCAACAGGGACATCCACATGGTAGAAACCAAGCCCCTGAGCTCCACTACCAAAGAAAGCAGCCGTAGGCTGAACCTTAGACCAAGCTGCACAGTTGTTGACATTATGATTCTGCTGATAGATAAAACAGGCCTTCGGCTTCACACAATTCCCAACATAATGTCCTGGTCCACCACAATTGAAGCAGATCATGTCCTTATACCTAGGGTCAAGAACTTGTTCCACCTCCACCTCCACGGACTGAGACGACTGTACCTGCGCGGATCCAGCAGTAGAAGCTGTGGATCTGGTGGGCTTGGGGGCAGGGGCCTACTCCTTTGTTGCTGGCGCAGTTGGCTTCCGCCCAGCAGGGGCAGCAGGTTTCTGCCCCACCCCCTTGGTTGGAGCAGCAGGATGGTTGCTTCCCCCAGCGCGACGATCGTCCATCTTCACCCCGCGCTTAACAGCTTCAGCGAAAGAGATAGAACCAGGGCCGATCCCCTCACGAGTAACTTTGATCTGCTTGGGGGGTGGGTCGAACGGTCGACGAGTTGCAGGGAAACAATCTGCAGCCGAAAAAGCTTTGCTCTCAACAAGGTCCCTCCGGATCCAGCAAAGGAACCCCGGTTTTTGGTGGTCTTGAGGTCGAGGGGTAGGGTTTCCGGGAGGGCGGCGGCGAGGGGGGGAGGGAACGAGCCAGAGCTGGCCAAAGTGCTCCTCCACGTTATCTAGGGCATCGGCTTTACGTAATCCCCTCGTGGTTTCCGCTTTCTCCTCAACAACGCGTAATTTAATCGTGGGCCCAGGCAAGGCTGGATTCACCCCACGGGAACGGCAGGAAACCCCCGTTCCTGGGAAAGGGATAGGATTGGCAACTGAGGGAGTCCTGGATTAGGGGGTGTCCGGACAGCCGGACTATCAATATCCGCCGGACTCCCCTACTACGAAGATAGAAGATTGAAGACTCCGGCTCGTGTCCGGAAGGTACTTTCCTTGGCGTGGAAGGCAAACTTGGCGATACGGATATGTAGATCTCCTACCATTGTAACCGACTCTGTGTAACCCTAGCCTCTCCGGTGTCTATATAAACCGGAGGGCCTTAGTCCGTAGGACGAACATTACATCACAACAATCATACCATAGGCTAGCTTCTAGGGTTTAGCCTCCTTGATCTCGTGGTAGATCCACTCTTGTACTACCCATATCATCAATATTAATCAAGCAGGACGTAGGGTTTTACCTCCATCGAGAGGGCCCGAACCTGGGTAAAAACATTGTGTCCCTCATCTCTTGTTACCATCCGCCTAGACGCACAGTTCGGGACCCCCTACCCGAGATCCGCCGGTTTTGACACCGACATTGGTGCTTCCATTGAGAGTTCCTCTGTGTTGTCACCGATAGGCTCGATGGCATCTTCAACCAACAACGCTGTCCTGGGTGAGGCTTTTCTCCCCGGACAGATCTTTGTATTCAGCGGCTTTGCACTGTGGGCCAATTCTCTTGGCCATCTGGAGCAGATCGAAAGCTACGCCCCTGGCCGTCAGGTCAGATTTGGAAGCTTAAACTTCACGGCCGATGTCCGCGGAGACTTGATCTTCGACGGACTCGAGCCACAGCCAAGCGCGCCGCGCTGCGACGATGGGCATGACCTAGCTCTGCCGCCGGACAGTGCACTGGTGGCCGCACTCGGATCCGCTCCGGCCATCAGCCCGGAGCCGATCGCCCATATCGAGGGCCGGTGGTTGGACGCCGCCCTGGGGGCTTCAACATCTACGGCGATGGAGCCGAATACCTATCTTGTCCCCAGCGAAACTCATGATCCTGAGGCGCCGGACTCCTCGCCGGACTCCGAGCCTCCCGCGCCCCTACCAGTTAATCCGGATTGGGCGCCGGTTATGGAATTCACCGCCGCGGACATCTTCCAGCACTCGCCTTTTGGCGACATCCTGAATTCCCTGAAGCATCTCTCGCTATCAGGAGGGTCCTGGCCGGATTATGGCCAGGACGGTTGGAGTTCGGACGACGAAGAAATTCAGATCCCACCCACCACCCACTTTGTAGCCACTATCGAGGATTTAACCGATATGCTAGATTATGACTCCGAAGACATCGACGCTATGGACGACGATGCTGGAGACGAACAGGAACCAGCGCCTATAGGGCACTGGAAAGCCACCTCGTCATATGACGTATACATGGTGGACACCCCAAAAGAAGGGGATGGCGAAGAGGCAGCGGAGGCAGACTCTCTAAAGAAGCAGCCCAAACGCTGGCGTCAGCGGCGCCGCTCTAAATCCCGCCACAACAAGAATATAGATTCCGGCACAGGAAATAACAATACCCCAGAGAGTGCCGAAGACAACCCCCTCCAGCAAGACCCAGCGCAGGAGGATGCAGAATCAAGCCCTCACGAAACGGCGGAAGACGAAGAGGTTGAGGATCATAACTATATACCTCCCTCCGAAGACGAGGCAAGCCTCAATGAGGACGAGCTCGCCGCGCCCGAAGACCCCGTCGAACAAGAGCTTTTTAAGCGCAGGATCATCGCTACAGCAAGAAGCCTGAAGAAGGAAAAGCGGAAGCTCAAAACAGCGGAAGACACACTCCGAAGGAGATGGAGCAAAGTACTCAAAACCGCAGATAAATACGGCAATGGCCACCAATCGAAGAGCTACCCGAAGCGTAAGCTGCTTCCAGAATTCGACGAGGAGGCCATAGAGCCCCCACCGTCCAATGGCCCAGCCAGGTCCATCTATGGACCCAAAAAGAAAGCCCCACGAGGCAAAGCAACACGTCAAGTATCCGACGATAGCGGCACATACAAGTACAGGGGCGCCGCACACCCACTATGTTTCACCGACGAGGTGCTGGATCACGAATTCCCAGCAGGGTTTAAACCCATAAACATAGAAGCCTACGATGGAACAACAGACCCTGGAGTCTGGATAGAAGACTATATATTGCATATACATATGGCCAGAGGAGACGATCTCCACGCCATAAAATATCTACCCCTCAAGCTCAAAGGGCCAGCCCGTCATTGGCTCAAAAGCCTCCCAGAAAACACTGTTGGAAGTTGGGAAGAGCTCGAGGAAGCGTTTAGAGCAAATTTTCAAGGGACTTATGTCCGGCCTCCGGATGCAGATGACCTAAGTCACATAACTCAACAGCCCGGAGAGTCAGCGCGGAAATTCTGGAACAGGTTCCTTACCAAAAAGAACCAAATAGTCGACTGTCCGGACGCTGAAGCCTTAGCAGCTTTCAAGCACAATGTCCGAGACGAATGGCTCGCCAGACACCTCGGTCAAGAGAAACCGAGGACAATGACCGCATTAACAAGCCTCATGACCCGCTTCTGTGCGGGAGAGGATAGTTGGCTAGCAAGAAGCAGCACTAGCGACCCAAGTACATCCGAGATAAGAGATGGAAACGGAAAATCACGGCGCAGAAAGGAGCAGCGCCAGAATAAAGAGAAAAGCCCAAAGAGCACGGCAGTTAACGCCGGATTCAAAAGCTCACGGCCAAATAATAAAGCTCAGCCCCTCAAGGATGACAGTGACGAACTGTCTAACCTACACAAAATCCTGGGTCGGATATGTCAAATCCACAGTACCCCCGGAAGGCCCGCAAATCACACCCACAGGGATTGTTGGGTTTTCAAACAGTCCGACCGATTAAACGCCGAACACAAGGGGCTCGACGTGTCAAGCGAAGAAGATAAACCCCGCCAGCAGGGCACCGGAAAACAAAAGACTTTCCCACAAGGGGTCAAAGCAGTAAACTCACTCCATGTGAGGACACGGAAAAACAGTGCGGCACTTTCTAAAAAGAGCTTCGCACGGTCCAACCCAGCAGACCGTAGAGATTGGATATCAAAGCCAATCACTTTCGACCATCTGGACTAATCCAGAAGCGTTCGAAACGCGGGACGGACTCCCCTGATATTGAATCCGATAATAGACGGATTACAATTCGCAAACGTCCTAATGGACGGAGGCAGTGACTTAAACCTGCTATATTCAAACACAATCCGTCGGATGGGGATAGACCCCACCAAAATTCGACACAGCCGCACTTCCTTCAAAGGAGTGACGCCAGGCCCTTACGCCAAGTGCACAGGCTCGATATTACTAGAAGTCGTGTTCGGATCGCCGAACAACTTTCGACGCGAAAAATTAATTTTTCATATTGTCCCATTTAAAAGTGAATATCAAGCACTGTTGGGACGAAAGGCTTTTGTCCGCTTCAACGCCATACCGCATTACGCGTCTCTTACACTTAAGATGCCCGGTCCACATGGCACCATTTCAGTGCGAGGGTCACTTAAAGACCCCGGACTCGGATAGACGAATCCGGACTCAGCAGGCTAGGGGCTCCCTAGCCGCACACCCTTTTCACAGGGGGCTGCGCGCACAACTGATCGCGGTTTCATATAAACCTTGCTTTAATTATTTATATCTCTTCTTTTGCATATTTTTCGCACGAACTGTTTCTAAAACTAAACGTTCCTCTCTTTCTACAGATGAACAACGTGCGTACCCGTCCAGGATAACGGCGCAACGGAGACACAGGCGCAGACGTGCAGTAGGGACCCGTTGCAAGGATTCTTTTCAGATTAAGACCCTACGTAGACCTTTTTATTACTGTCTCTTGTTGTTACTCTCCCTCGGCTCCTTCCTATAGCCAAAGCGGAGCCTGACGCTTTGGCATCGGCCGCGTCAGAAGACCATGCCCGTACCTGGACACTAGGGGCTTAGGGCATAATTCTGTCCATTATTATAAAGTCCGAACACCTTCGGGAGTGTTCGGCGTCTCGAGTTAGGCACTATATGCATCAGCTCCGAATCATGTCTTTGGTCAAATGTTGGGTTTGCCCGGCTCCTGTGTTTTGCTGCCTTACGTTCCGTATCACCCGGCTAACGCGGCACCAGGAGAACTACTGCGATTGTGCCCCAGTTCGGCTGGGCGAGCACCTCAGTAGAGAAAGCCGAAAACTGACTGTCATGATATAGCGAGAGTCTGGTCAGTCACTCGATCGACTATCGGAATGTTTAGAATTCCCCACTTTGACGAAGGACCGTTTCCCGGTCAGGCACATACGCACACCCGAATCCGGAGATGCGCGGTGCCACCAGGGGCTATATCGTAGCCCCACCCTCGAGCTCCATTGGCTAAGTGAAAGAAATAAAGCACTATAGTCCGGATTGCCTCGTTCGCTACGCTACCACCTCCTTATAACAGGACCGAGACGTCGGATTAAGTGTGAAAACGCGATATTTTGCGAACACCCCAGCACCTTGTGCGAGGGGGCCGAAGCCGAAGACTGCATCTTTCAGGTTATACACAAGTATACGAAAAACGGCCGCACAGGAGAAGTTTTACTACTTGGACACACAAGTATAAAAAGTCGTCATACCATAATCATTGATTTACAAGGTACTGCGTTCATTTGAACGTTACATTCTTTGAGCACTGCGCCTCTACTTTACGAGCACCGCGCATGACTTCTCCGAAGTAGTGCTCGGCAGGGAGCCGGCTTTCATCCGGACCCTGGGTGGCAACGGCGGTGGCATCCATCTCCGGATAATGCACCTTCACACGGGCAAGAGCCATCCGCGCGCCCTCGATGCAGGCCGACCGCTTCATCTCCTTTATATGCGGCACCGCCCCAAGGAATTGCTGCAGTAAGCCAAAGTAGCTCGTCGCCTTGGACCTCTCTGGCCAGACATGGGCCACGATGTCAGTCATGGCCAGTCCGGACAGTCTATTTAGTTCGGCCCATTCGGCCAACCTGTCCGTCAATGGAAGAGGGCGATCCGGACTGTGGAATTGAGACCAGTACAACTCTTCCGCCTCGTGATCCCCCTGGCTCCGGAAGTGCTTAACGGCATCAGCCGCACTCGCAGCCAAGTCCATATACGGATCCTCCGAACTCCACAGCCGCTCAAATTGAGCGTACTTGGCATCCATAAACCGGCGACGCATCAGAAAAGGCTTGCCAGCCGTGATTTCTCCGGCTTGGCGCAGCTCCTCCTTCATAGCCCGCATTGCAGAGCGGGCATCCTTGGCTTCGGCGGTGGCCTTCGTCAGGTCTTCCCGCTCCGATAAGCGCTCCTTTTCAAGAGCCTCATTGCGGTCGGCAGCATCCTTTAATTTTTTGGCCAATTCGGCCACCTCCGCCCTGCTTAGGCAGTGCGCAGCCTTTTCGGCCTTCAACTCTTCGGCCGCCCTCGCGGCAGCCGCGTCACTCCTTCGGGCTTGCTCCTTCGTTAGAGCAAGTTCGGCCGGAAGGCTCTCCACAGCAGCAGCACTATCTGTATTAACAGCATATAACTAATAAGAGGCGGGCTTTGATCCACTCAATAAAGCGGCTGCGGAGAATTTATTTACCTTGCGACTCGTCAAGTCGCTGGTTGACAAGTGCGATGTCAGCATCTGCCACGTCAAGTTGTCGACTTAATTCGGCAAACTCATCAGTCCAGCTGACCCCTGGACTATCCGCCACCTGTATCAGAACGGCGGTATTCATTACCTGAGATGTTGAGATTTTGATCCTCGGCACGCTGTCGTTTTCGACAACCTACCGAGTCTCAGGGGCTACTATCTACACAGGGCGCATTTTTTATATGCAAAACTGTTAAAAGACAAAGGGGTGCACCATTTTCGCATACCTCAAATCCCGCCAGCAAGCTCATGGCGGCATTACGCAATCCGCTTTCAGCGGACGAAATCCTTCCAATCACCATACGCATTAATGCGCGGTGATCTTCTGAAATGGACGCCCTCTCAAGCAAACTCTTCAGTTCTCCCAGCCGGACTCTGGTGGGTGCCGAACTCTCTGGCCCCTCCGGACTCGGGGACGCCCTCCGTGACGACACTTCGGGCTCGCCTGCCTCATCTGGCGGCGCTGCAGACGGAGGCGTATTGCTCTCCATCATCTCCGGAAGAAGGTCCCCCGAAGATGAACTCATCTGAGAAGGCTGCAGATCCGAACTGCGATATAAATATTTCGGTTACCTACAGAAGCACAAATGAAGGTACTTCCTTATTAAACTTCTTCTTTCATACTCACGGCTCGTTGGAGGGCTGGTCCTTCGGCGATGATTGCGCGCCCGGATTTTCTCCGGACGCCGGACCCCCCGGTGAGGATTTCTTCCCACGCTTAGGGGCTTTGACCTCCGGATCTTCGGAGGCGGTCCTCTTCTCCCTCTGAAGGGAGGGATCCTTGGTTCCCTCCTCTTCAGTCGCCCCTTTGGGCGAAGTATTAGCTCCTTTATTTCCCCCGTCGCCCCCTCTGTGGGCGCAACCTCCAACATTCTGACCAGCACGGGCTCCAGTGCGGTCTCTGGGAGGGGGGCCGGACACCTTATCAGCCTTGATCGCGCTACCCATTCCTGTAAAGAACAAAGGGTCAGGGGACGAACTTTTGAAAGGCATACAAATAGAATGTCCGGGCTCTGAGCTATTTACCTGAGTATCCGGGCGATCGCGGCTTAAGCCTGCGTCCTCGGCCGAATCCGGACACGCCACTTGCGGTCCGAAGAACAGCTTGTACATCTCCGTGGGTGTCGCACCCATAAAATGCTGGAGAATACGAGGTCCCTCCGGATTGAACTCCCATAAACGAAGAGGACGGCGTTTGCAGGGTAGGAGGTGCCTGATTAGCATGACCTGCATCACCTTGACCAGGTCGATCTCCCTTGTTTGGAGGTCTCGAATCCGGCCCTGCAGTGAGGGCACGTCCTTGGACGGCCCCCAGTTGAGCCCTTGGTTGACCCACGACATCAGTTGCTGTGGAGGTCCTGGGCGGAAGGAGGGCGGCGGCTTTTGCTTGCTGCCCCTTGGAGCAGTGATGTAAAACCACTCCTTCTGCCATAAACCCAGTTCCTCTTGGAAGGAACCTTCGAGCCACGGGGCATCGACCTTCTTGCTTATGGTCGCCTCGCCGCACTCCGCTTGACGCCCCCCGATCATCTTCGGCTCCACCTTAAATGTTTTCAGCCACAGGCCGAAGTGAGGGGTGACGCGGAGGAAGGCTTCGCAGACAATAATGAATGCGGAGATGTGGAGGATGGACTCCGGAGCCAAATCGTGGAAGTCCAGCCCATAGTAGAATAGGAGCCCTCTCACGAAGGGATCCGCCGGGAAGCCTAATCCCCGACGGAGCTGAGATGCGAAAACGACGTATTCGCCGGGCTCGAGGGCTGGCACGGCCTGCCCTGGGGCAGGCAACCTGTGCGAAACTTCGTAGGCCAGGTACTTGGCCTCCCGCAACTTCAATATGTCCTCCTCCGTGACGGAGGAGCGCATCCACCGGCCCTGGAGGTCGGAGCCGGACATTGTTGAGGATCCGAAGCGCTCGAATCTGAAGCTCTGGGTGTTGGAACTGGGAGCGAAGGAAAGATTCGATGCGAGGTTAAAGAACCAGGACAGGCCTTGGTCCTCTTATAAAGGGGGAAGAAATACCAAGGGCCGTCTCCGTGACCGTTTAAGATTCCCCTTCGATAGAGGAGGCGTGGCGACGGGAACGGTTGGGTTACCCACGCACGTATTGATGAGGATCCCAGAATAAAAAGGAACACGATCTCTGCTTCGACAGGACGTGCCAAGGAAACCGCTTCGCTAAACGTGCTGAGGCGGAATAATAAAAACAATTCAAACGAGGGCTTGGCTGCGGTGTGATGTCACGCCGCATAATACGTCAGCAGATTGAGCTAAGTGTATATTTTATTCTCTCTACAGTGGAATGTGGAAATATTCTTGCAGAGCCGGACACTATCCTGGTGTTCATTATCTTCTCTGGATCATTCAAGGAAGGAACCCGCCTTGCAACGCCGAAAATTGTGCACGCCGGACTTATCGTCATTGAAGACTGGTTCAGGGGCTACTGAGGGAGTCCTGGATTAGGGGGTGTCCGGACAGCCGGACTATCAATATCCGCCGGACTCCCCTACTACGAAGATAGAAGATTGAAGACTCCGGCTCGTGTCCGGAAGGTACTTTCCTTGGCGTGGAAGGCAAGCTTGGCGATACGGATATGTAGATCTCCTACCATTGTAACCGACTTTGTGTAACCCTAGCCTCTCCGGTGTCTATATAAACCGGAGGGCCTTAGTCCGTAGGACGAACATTACATCACAACAATCATACCATAGGCTAGCTTCTAGGGTTTAGCCTCCTTGATATCGTGGTAGATCCACTCTTGTACTACCCATATCATCAATATTAATCAAGCAGGACGTAGGGTTTTACCTCCATCGAGAGGGCCCGAACCTGGGTAAAAACATTGTGTCCCTCGTCTCTTGTTACCATCCGCCTAGACGCATAGTTCGGGACCCCCTACCCGAGATCCGCCGGTTTTGACACCGACATTGGTGCTTCCATTGAGAGTTCCTCTGTGTCGTCACCGATAGGCTCGATGGCATCTTCAACCAACAACGCTGTCCTGGGTGAGGCTTTTCTCCCCGGACAGATCTTTGTATTCAGCGGCTTTGCACTGTGGGCCAATTCTCTTGGCCATCTGGAGCATATCGAAAGCTACGCCCCTGGCCGTCAGGTCAGATTTGGAAGCTTAAACTTCACGGCCGATGTCCGCGGAGACTTGATCTTCGACGGACTCGAGCCACAACCAAGCGCGCCGCGCTGCGACGATGGGCATGACCTAGCTCTGCCGCCGGACAGTGCACTGGTGGCCGCACTCGGATCCGCTCCGGCCATCAGCCCGGAGCCGATCGCCCATATCGAGGGCCGGTGGTTGGACGCCGCCCTGGGGGCTTCAACATCTACGGCGATGGAGCCGAATACCTATCTTGTCCCCAGCGAAACTCATGATCCTGAGGCGCCGGACTCCTCGCAGGACTCCGAGCCTCCCGCGCCCCTACCAGTTAATCCGGATTGGGCGCCGGTTATGGAATTCACCGCCGCGGACATCTTCCAGCACTCGCCTTTTGGCGACATCCTGAATTCCCTGAAGCATCTCTCGCTATCAGGAGGGTCCTGGCCGGATTATGGCCAGGACGGTTGGAGTTCAGACGACGAAGAAATTCAGATCCCACCCACCACCCACTTTGTAGCCACTATCGAGGATTTAACCGATATGCTAGATTATGACTCCGAAGACATCGACGCTATGGACGATGATGCTGGAGACGAACAGGAACCAGCGCCTATAGGGCACTGGAAAGCCACCTCGTCATATGACGTATACATGGTGGACACCCCAAAAGAAGGGGATGGCAAAGAGGCAGCGGAGGCAGACTCTCTAAAGAAGCAGCCCAAACGCCGGCGTCAGCGGCGCCGCTCTAAATCCCGCCACAACAAGAATATAGATTCCGGCACAGGAAATAACAATACCCCAGAGAGTGCCGAAGACAACCCCCTCCAGCAAGACCCAGCGCAGGAGGATGCAGAATCAAGCCCTCACGAAAGGGCGGAAGACGAAGAGGTTGAGGATCATAACTATATACCTCCCTCCGAAGACGAGGCAAGCCTCAATGAGGACGAGCTCGCCGCGCCCGAAGACCCCGTCGAACAAGAGCTTTTTAAGCGCAGGATCATCGCTACAGCAAGAAGCCTGAAGAAGGAAAAGTGGAAGCTCAAAACAGCGGAAGACACACTCCGAAGGAGATGGAGCAAAGTACTCAAAACCGCAGATAAATACGGCAATGGCCACCAATGCGCCCATTTGCGGATTGTGCTGTATCGGGCGCAGAGGGCGCCGAATAGGATCCAACGGATCGGACTAACAGAAAATGTATGCATTTGGGTGTGACAAAAAGTGAATAGTACATTTTTATGCATGTCTTCTTTGTTGCTCGGGAAATGTTTGTGTTTTTTTTCCACACTGCCGCAACAACTACGACATACAAGTTATGCATATATGTAAAGGAAGAGTTCCAAACTTCAGCAACTCGGCAGCGCATGTTTTTCTATTTTTTTATTTTCTTTATTTGTACTAATATAACTTTGAACAAAAACCATAACTTTTGTCTCATAAATGTAAACAAAGAGCAGGCATTTTTCCTTGTCTTCACTCGAAGGGTGCGGGGCAGAAATGTATGAGTCGAGTTGTATTATTTTTGTTTTTTCTTTTCACTTTTATTTTTCACTTTTTATTTATTTGCTTTAAATTTATGAAATTTAAAAATTCAATTATTTTAAATTCATGGTTTTTATTAAAAAATAATTTTATTTTATTTTTTGAATTTTCTCCTTTTCTTATTTTGTTTTTTATTTACGTTTCCCTTCTTTATTTATTTGTTTTAAATTCATGAATTATTTTAAACAGATTTAGCAATATCTATTCTAATTTCCTCACCGTTAGACATTTGCTTTGAATGTTGTGCAAATCTTGATCGTGGGTTGTTTTGTCGAGCGTTCCATACTCTCGTGTCTCGCCATATGTTTGGTGTCCACATGGCGGCCTGTTCGCACATGTGCCTTTTGTTGGGCCTCTTCGTGGCGTGATCTCGGGGGCCCTATTCTTTTCGGCATGTGTTGTATAAGTTGAAGATTATTGCCTTGTCTACTCGATTCGTCATTTGTCTCTCTCCCATTTCCCTTTTGCTTTGAGTAGAGCTAAGCGGGTAGGAAGAAAGGAGTTGTTTGGGGGTTCAATCTTTGTCCTTGCGATGAATAAGATGGTAGTCAACGATAATGCGATGAGTGACCTCGGTCCATCTTTGTCTCGTTTGCCCTATATTCATCTAGAGATTTTGTGACTTTGTGGTTTTCATTCAGTGACCCTTTTTTATCCTAGTTGCAACTCCACCCCCGACATGCAACTAGTCCGCCTTTTGTGTCCCAATTGCAAGTCCATACCTCGATACACAACCAAGGCCGATTCATTATTATTTTTGTCTTAGTTGTGAATGCACCCTTTCGACATGCAACTTGGGTCTGACCCTTTTGTCCCAGTTGCAACTTCACGCCTGACATGCAACTGCGAGCTCGCCTTTTTTCTATCCTAATTGCAAGTCCACACCCTCGACATGCAACATTTTTTGGTGGGGCGACCATTTTTGTCCATAGTTGCAAGTTCACCCTTGTTTGTCGTAGCTGCAAATCCACTCTAGTTAGACAACACAGCCCTAACCATTTTTGTTCGAATTGCAAGTTCATCTTTGATGCCTATTTTTGTCCCGATTTGCAACTCCACCTTTAACATGCAATCGAGTGGCCGCTTGTTTTTATCCCAGTTGCAAGTTCATCCTCAATATGCAACTGCGCCTGGCCCATTTTTCCCATTTTGCAAGCCCACCCTCGACACGTAACTGCGTCCCGACATTTTTTTGTCCCAGTTGCAAGTCCATTGTTGACTCGCAACTAGGCCCCGACCTTTTTTCTAGTTGCAAGTTCATCCTCGACTCGCAACTGGAGCCCAACCTTTTTGTCTAGTTGCGATCACATCCATGACTCGTAACTAGGACTTGAATATTTTTTGTCCTGGTCGCAAATCCACCCTCAACTCGCAACTGGGGGTCCAACCTTTTTTTGTCCCAATTGCAACTTCACCCTCGAGTCGCAATTGGGGTCCGATTTTTTTCCCGATTGCAATTCCACTCTCGACTCGCAACTGGGCCCCGACATTTTTTGTCCTAATTGCAAGTCCACCCTCGACTTGCAACTTGGGTCCCACCACTTTTTTCTAGTTGGAAGTCCAACTCAATTTGTAACTGGGGCCCAACCTTTTTCGTCCTAGTTGCAAGTCCATTCTTGACGCACAAAGGGAGTCCGACCTTTTTCTTTTATCCAAATTGCAAGTCTACCCTTGGCTCACAACTGGGGCCTAACCTTTTTTGTCCGAGTTGCAAGTTTACTCTAGACTCGCAACTAAGGCCCAAACTTTTTTGTTCGAGTTGCAAGTACACCCTCGACTCGCAACTTGGGCCCGAATTTTTTAGACCCAATTGCAAGTCCATCCTCGAGTCGTAACTGGGGCCGACCTTTTTTTTCCCTAGTTGCAAGTCCACCGTCAACACGCAACTGGGCTCGACCTTTTTTTGTCTCAGTTGCAAGTCCATCCTCGACTCGCAACTAGGGCCCAGCCTTTTTTGTCCCACTTGCGAGTCCACCCTCGACTCGCCACTAGGGGTCCGATCTTCTTTTGTCCTAGTTGCAAGTCCATCCCTCGACAGCGAACAAATCGCAGATGAGCCGGCCCAAGTAGCTAGGATATTTTTTGTTTTTGTTTTCTTTTTTCTACATGATTTTTATTTTTGAAAGGGCATTTCCTACCTTATGTTTTGGATGATGATGACAACCCTTTGTTGGTCTAATCCTGTGCTAAATGTTTCAGGTTCTCAATGATTAGGCTTACATCGGATAGTTGTTCTCTCTCAAAGGAAACGATTGAAGACGGAATCCTCTATGCTTTTTATCTCTTTGGTCGTAGGGAACCCGTACTATCAAGAGGGAATCCACTTTGGAAATAATAGGGGAATCCATTCACGTACACCTCCATCACCCCTCTTTTGTCTTCCTCTGGTGTGAGAGAGAGTGCCTCCCTCTTGATTTAACCTTTGCTGTGTTTTCCCAACGGTTGTACCGCTCGTCCGAGCGGTTGTACCGCTGGCTCTTGGCGCTTCCATGTATTTGTCGAGCGGTGGTACCGCTGCCTCCGGGCGGTGGTACCACCACCAGGCTCTGCAAAGACCAGCAACGGTTGTTCCGGCCATGCACCGCCCATGTACCGGTCAGGCTTCTGTTTTGATGTGGTGGCTGGGCGGTGGTGGCCCGGTTGGTCCGGTTGTTCCTCATCAACCGGTACTACCGGAGGCTCGAGCGGTTCTTCCGCTCGTACCTTAGCCGCTCAAGCGCTCAAGGCCAAGTGGTTGCACCGGCCCCGCACCCTTGTTTGTTCCATTTTGGTGAAGCTTCGTGGTTTCGTTGGGAGCCTTCAAGTTGTGGAGAGAGCCCCAACCTTGTTTGTAAGGGTCCGGTTGCCGCCTTCAAGGGCACCAATAGTGGAATCACGGCATCTCGCATTGTGTGAGGGCTTGAGGAGAATACGGTGGCCCTAGTGGCTTCTTGGGGAGCATTGTGCCTCCACACCGCTCTAAGGGAGACGTACTTCCCTTTAAAAGGAAGGAACTTCGGTAACACATCCTCGTCTCCACCTGCTCCACTCTTGGTTATTTTGTGCCTTTACTTTTGCAAGCCTACTTGTGTTGTATCCCTTGCTTGCTTATGTGCTAGTTGTTATTGCATCATATAGGTTGCTCACATAGTTGCATATCTAGACAACCTATTTTGTTGCAACGTTTAAATTGGTAAAGAAAAGCTTAAAAATTGTTAGCTGCCTATTCACCCCCCTCTAGTCAACCATATCGATCCTTTCAATTTTTTCATTTTTTCATTTTTTCTTCATTGGTTTTCCTCTCGTTCTAATCCTAGTTGCAAGCACACCCTTGACTCGTAACTAGGATCATAGTTAGTTTCATTCCAGTTGCAAGTCAACCCTTGACTCGTAGTTTCGTAGATGTCCCAGTTGCAAGTCCACTCGTAGTTTCGTTCGCCCTCGACTCGTAGATGGCATCGTAGTATTGTGTAGTTGTCCCCGTTGCAAATCCGTCCTCGACTTGAAACTGAACCATAGTTTGCTTTCATCCCAGTTGCAAGTCCATCCTCGACTCGCAACTTCGGCATGGTTTTGTTATTGTCCTAGTTGCAAGTCCAGCCCCGGACTCACAACTGGGCCGTTTATTTTCATCCCTAATGCAAGTACACCCTCGACTCACAACTCACATAGTAGTTTTGTGTAGTTGTCCCAGTTGCAACTCCGCTGTTGACTCGCAGCTACGCATGTTGTTTGTTTCACCCCAGTTGCAAGTACACCCTTGACTCGTGATACGTCTCCAACGTATCTATAATATGATTGTTGCATGCTATTATATTACCCATTTTGGATGTTTATGGGCTTTATTTTACACATTTATATCATTTTTGGGACTAACCTACTAACCGGAGGCCCAGCCCATATTGCTATTTTTTTGCCTATTTCAGTATTTCGAAGAAAAGGAATATCAAACGGAGTCCAAATGGAATGAAACCTTTGGGAGCGTGATTTTTGGAACAAATCTGATCCGGAGAGCTTGGAGTGCAAGTCAAGAAGCTCCCGAGGGCCCCACGAGATAGGGGGCCGCCCCCACCTGTAGGGCACGCCCCCTGTCTCGTGGGCCCCTCGGGCGGCCACCAACGTACTTCTATGTTTGGATCTCAATACCATGTTCTCCCCCTCTCTTGTGGAGATCTATTCGATGTAGCTCTTTTTGTGGTGTGTTTGTCGAGCTCCGATGAATTGTGGGTTTATGATCAAGCTTATCTATGAGAAATATTTGAATCTCTTCTGAATTCTTTTATGTATGATTGAGTTATCTTTGCAAGTCTCTTCGAATTATCAGTTTGGTTTGGCCTACTAGATTGATCTTTCTTGCAATGGGAGAAGTGCTTATCTTTGGGTTCAATCTTGCGGTGTCCTTACCCAGTGACAATAGGGGTTGCAAGGCACATATTGTATTGTTGCCATCGAGGATAAAAAGATGGGGTTTATATCATATTGCATGTGTTTATCCCTCTATATCATGTCATCTTGCTTAATGCATTACTCTGTTCTTATGAACTTAATACACTAGATGCATGCTGGATAGCGGTCGATGTGTGGAGTAATAGTAGTAGATGCAGGCAGGAGTCGGTCTACTTGTTATGGACGTGATGCCTATATACATGATCATGCCTAGATAATCTCATAACTATGTGCTTTTCTATCATTTGCTCGACAGTAATTTGTTCACCCACCGTAATACTTATGCTATCTTGAGAGAAGCCTCTAGTGAAACCTATGGCCCCCGGGTCTATCGCTTATCATATATTACAAAATACCAAAAATATATTTATCTTATCATACTATCTTTATTAGATCTCACTTTCGCAAGTGGCCGTGAAGGGATTGACAACCCCTTTATTGTGTTGGTTGCGAGTTCTCAGTTTGTTTGTGTAGGTGCGTGGGACTTTTGAGGAGCCTCCTACTGGATTGATACCTTGGTTCTCAAAACTGAGGGAAATACTTACGCTACACTTTGCTGCATCACCCTCTCCTCTTTGAGAAAAACCAACGCAAGCTCAAGAGGTAGCAAGAAGGATTTCTGGCGCCGTTGCCGGGGAGGTCTTCGCTCAAGTCAAGACATACCAAGTACCCATCACAAACCCATCTCCCTCGCATTTACATTATTTGTCATTTGCCTCTCGTTTTCCTCTCCCCCACTTCACCCTTGCCGTTTTTATTCACCCTCTCTTTCCCAATCTCCTCCTCTCTTTTTGCTTGCCCTTTCGTTTGCTCGTTTGGTTGGAATAGATGCTTATTTATTGCTAAACAGAGAACCTAAGATCTATGGATCCTCATCCTCTTGCTAATCTTTTTAAGAGATCCAATTATGATGAACCAATTGCTAGTGAGCTTTGTGCACTAGATTATCTTTATGAAGTTTTGCTTGAAATTCGTGAATCTGAAAATTGTGATGAAGAAATTTATAAAGAGATTCACGATGGCTCCTTGAATAAAAAGCATGATTGCAATGATTTTACTATAAATTCTCTTGATGTCAATTGTGCTAATAATATGCAAAACCCTAAGCTTGGGGATGCTAGTTTTGCTATATCTACTACTTGTTTCAATGATCATGATTGGGGTGATTCTTCTTATAACCTTGAAAATCAATTTAAGCCCCATAATGAATATGAGATTGATAATAGTGTTTGCAATAATATTGAAAGTGGGTTCGGAAAGGTCATGACTTTAGTTAATGTTAATCCCACTATCTTGGAAGAGTGTCAACTTTGCATGCATGTGGATCATGTTGAGAATATGTTTTGTGATAGCTATTTTGTTGAATTTGCCTATGATCCTACATGTAATTATTATGAGAGAGGAAAATATGGTCGTAGAAAATTTTATCTTATTAAATTACCTCTCGTCATGTTGAGATTGCTATCGTCTCTTTCTTCTTCCTTGCGTATACTAGTTTTTGCTTGCCTTGCAAATTTGTTTGCTTATAATATGCCTATGCATAGGAAGTATGTTAGACTTAGATGTGTTTGTCACGTGTTTTATGATGGTCTCTTTGTGCTTCAATTCTTGTCTTTCATGTGAGCATCATTGAAATCTCAATGCCTAGCTAAAGAAGGCTTTAAAGAAAAGCACTTGTTGGGAGGCAACCCAATATTTTTCCTTGCTGTTATTTAATAAATCTTTCATCTACCTTCTGTTTAGATGTGTTTTTATCTTTTAATTAGTGTTTGTGCCAAGTAGAACCTATAGGATAACCTACGATGATAGTTGATTTGATACTGCTGAAAAACAGAAACTTTGTGCGCACGAATATAATTTTGTTAAATCACAGGAACATGATTTTCGTTTATTCTTTTTGCTTCTGTTCAATAAACAAATTGTCCAGGACTTCCTATTTTTGTAGGATTTTTAGAGTTCCGGAAGTTTGCGTTAGTTACAGATTGCTACAGACTGTTCTGTTTTTGACAGATTCTGTTTTTCGTGTGTTGTTTGCTTATTTCAATGCATCTATGGCTAGTAAATTAGTTTATAAACCATAAAGAAGTTGGAATACAGTAGGTTTAACACCAATATAAATAAAGAATGAGTTCATTGCAGTACCTTATGTGGTGGTTTTGTTTTCTTTCACTAACGGAGCTTATAAGGTTTCCTGTTGAGTTTTGTGTTGTGAAGTTTTCAAGTTTTGGGTAAAGCTTTTATGGACTATGGAATAAAGGATGGCAAGAGCCTAAGCTTGGGGATGCCCATGGCACCCCAAGATGTTCAAGAATAGCCAAAATCCCAAGCTTGGGGATGCCCCGGGAAGGCATCCCTCTTTCATCTTCGTTCATTGGTAACTTTACTTGGAGCTATATTTTTATTTGCCACATGATATGTGTTTTGCTTGGAGCGTCGTGTATTATATTAGTCTTTGCTTTTTAGCTTACCACAATCATCCTTGATGTACACACCTTTTGGGAGAAGCCTATTTGATTAGAATTTTCTAGAATACTCTATGTGCTTCACTTATATCTTTTGAGCTTGATAGTTTTTGCTCTAGTGCTTCACTTATATCTTTTAGAGCACGGTGGTGTCTTAATTTTGAAGAAATTGCTAGTCCCTCATGCTTCACTTATATCATTTTGAGAGTCTTTTAGAAGAGCATGGTATTTTCTATGATCATAAAGTTGGTCCTAGAATGATGAGCATCCAAGTTGGGTATAATAAAAACTATCATAGAAAGTGAATTGGATGCTATGATCAATTTGATGCTTGATAATTGTTTTGAGATATGGAGTTAGTGATATTAAAGTCATGCTAGTTGGGTGATTATGAATTTAAAGAATGCTTGTGTTGAAGCTTGTGATTCCCGTAGCATGCACGTATGGTGAACCGCTTTGTGATGAAGTTGGCGCACAATTTTATTTATTGATTGTCTTTCTTATGAGTGGCGGTCGGGGACGAGCGATGGTATTTTCCTACCAATCTATCCCCCTAGGAGCATGCGTGCAGTACTTTGGTTTTTGATGACTTCTAAATTTTTGCAACAAGTATATGAGTTCTTTTGATTAATGTTGAGTCCATGGATTATACGCACTCTTTCACCCTTCCACCATTGCTAGCCTCTCTTGTACCGCGCATCTTTTGCCGGTACCATACACCCACCATTTACCTTCCTCAAAACAGCCACCATACCTACCTATTATGGCATTTCCATAGCCATTCCGAGATATATTGCCATGCAACTTTCCACCATTCCGTTCATATGACACACGTTACTTTTGTCATATCGCTTTCTGCATGATCATGTAGTTGACATTGTATTTGTGGCAAGGCCACCTTCATAATTTTCATACATGTCGCTCTTGATTCATTGCATATCCCGGTACACCGCTGGAGGCATTCATACAGAGTCATATCTTGTTCTAGCTTTGAGTTGTAAATCCATAAAAGTGTGATGATCTTCATCATTAGAGCATTGTCCTAGTGAGGAAAGGATGATGAAGACTATGATTCCCCCACAAGTCGGGATGAGACTTCGGACTTTACAAAAAGAAAAAAAAGGAAAATAAAAAAGAGAAAGGCCAAAAGAAAAAAAGGAAGGCCAAAGAAAAAAGAAAAAAAGAAATAAAAAGAAATAAAAAATGAGAGAAAAAGAGAGAAGGGACAATGCTACTATCTCTTTTTCCACACTTGTGCTTCAAAATAGCACCATGATCTTCATGATAGAGAGTCTCATATGTTGTCACTTTCATATACTAGTGGGATTTTTTCATTATAGAACTTGGCTTGTATATTCCAATGATGGGCTTCCTCAAAAGTGCCCTAGGTCTTCGTGAGCGAGCAAGTTGGATGCACCCCACTTAGTTTCTTTTATTGAGCTTTCATATATTTATAGCTCTAGTGCATCCGTTGCATGGCAATCCCTACTCACTCACATTGATATCTATTAATGGGCATCTCCATAGCCCATTGATATGCCTAGTTGATGTGAGACTATCTTCTCCTTTTTGTCTTCTCCACAACCACCATTCTATTCCACATATAGTGCTATGTCCATGGCTCACGCTCATGTATTGCGTGAAAGTTGAAAAAGTTTGAGATTATTAAAGTATGAAACAATTGCTTGGCTTGTCATCGGGGTTGTGCATGATTAAATACTTTGTGTGATGAAGATAGAGCATAGCCAGACTATATGATTTTGTAGGGATAACTTTCTTTAGCCATGTTATTTTGAGAAGACATGATTACTTTGATTAGTATGCTTGAAGTGTTACTATTTCTTATGTCAATATGAACTTTTATTTTGTATTCATTTGGATCTGAACATTCATGCCACAATAAAGAAAATTACATTATGAATTATGCTAGGTAGCATTCCACATCAAAAATTCTCTTTTTATCATTTACCTACTCGAGGACGAGCAGGAATTAAGCTTGGGGGTGCTTGATACGTCTCCAACGTATCTATAATTTTTTATTGTTCCATGCTATTATATTACCCCTTTTGGATGTTTATGGGCTTTATTTTACACATTTATATCATTTTTGGGACTAACCTACTAACCGGAGTGAAGGAAATATGCCCTAGAGGCAATAATAAAGTTATTATTTATTTCCTCATATCATGATAAATGCTTATTATTCATGCTAGAATTGTATTAACCGGAAACATGATACATGTGTGAATACATAGACAAACTTAAAGTCACTAGTATGCCTCTACTTGACTAGCTCATTAATCAAAGATGGTTATGTTTCCTAACCATAGACATGTGTTGTCATTTGATTAACGGGATCACATCATTAGGAGAATGATGTGATTGACTTGACCCATTCCGTTAGCCTAGCACTTGATCGTTTAGTATGTTGCTATTGCTTTCTTCATGACTTATACAAAGTTCCTATAACTATGAGATTATGCAACTCCCGTTTACCAGAGGAACACTTTGTGTGCTACCAAAAGTCACAACGTAACTGGGTGATTATAAAGGAGCTCTACAGGTGTCTCCAATGGTACATGTTGAGTTGGCGTATTTCGAGATTAGGTTTTGTCACTCCGATTGTCAGAGAGGTATCTCTGGGCCCTCTCGGTAATGCACATCACTATAAGCCTTGCAAGCAATGTGGCCAATGAGTTGGTTACGGAATGATGCATTACGTAACGAGTAAAGAGACTTGCCGGTAACGAGATTGAACAAGGTATTGTATACCGACGATCAAATCTCGGGCAAGTAACATACCGATGACAAAGGGAACAACGTATGTTGTTATGCGGTTTGACCGATAAAGATCTTCATAGAATATGTAGGAGCCAATATGAGCATCCAGGTTCCGTTATTGGTTATTGACCGGGAACAGTTCTAGGTCATGTCTACATAGTTCTCGAACCCGTAGGGTCCGCACGCTTAATGTTACGATGACAGTTTTATTATGAGTTTATATGTTTTGATGTACCGAAGGTTGTTCAGAGTCCCGGATGTGATCACGGACATGATGAGGAGTCTCGAAATGGTCGAGACATAAAGATTGATATATTGGAAGCCTATATTTGGATATCGGAAGTGTTCCGGGTGAAATCGGGATTTTACCGGAGTACCGGGAGGTTACCGGAACCCCCCAGGGGCTTAATGGGCCTACAAGGGCCCTAGTGGAGAGGAAGAGAGGAGGCAAGAGGTGGGCTGCGCCTGAAGGAAATATGCCCTAGAGGCAATAATAAAGTTATTATTTATTTCCTTATTTCATGATAAATGTTTATTATTCATGCTAGAATTGTATTAACCGGAAACATAATACATGTCTGAATACATAGACAAACATAGTGTCACTAGTATGCCTCTACTTGACTAGCTCGTTTATCAGAGATGGTTATGTTTCCTAGCCATGGACAAAAGAGTTGTCATTTGATTAACGGGATCACATCATTAGGAGAATGATGTGATTGACTTGACCCATTCCGTTAGCTTAGCACTTGATCGTTTAGTATGTTGCTATTGCTTTCTTCATGACTTATACATGTTCCTGTAACTATGAGATTATGCAACTCCCATTTACCGGAGGAACACTTTGTGTGCTACCAAACGTCACAACGTAACTGGGTGATTATAAAGGTGCTCTACAGGTGTATCCGAAGGTACATGTTGGGTTGGCGTAATTCGAGATTAGGTTTTGTCACTCCGATTGTCGAAGAGGTATCTCTGGGCCCTCTCGGTAATGCACATCATTATAAGCCTTGCAAGCAATGTGACCAATGAGTTGGTTACGGGATGATGCATTACAGAACGAGTAAAGAGACTTGCCGGTAACGAGATTGAACTAGGTATTGGATACCGACGATCGAATCTCGGGCAAGTAACATACCGATGACAAAGGGAACAACGTATGTTGTTATGCGGTTTGACCGATAAAGATCTTCGTAGAATATGTAGGAGCCAATATGGGCATCCAGGTCCCGCTATTGGTTATTGACCGAGAATAGTTCTAGGTCATGTCTACATAGTTCTCGAACCCGTAGGGTCCGCACGCTTAACGTTACGATGACATTTATATTATGAGTTTATGAGTTTTGATGTACCGAAGGAGTTCGGAGTCCCGGATGAGATCGGGGACATGACAAGGAGTCTCGAAATGGTCGAGACGTAAAGATCGATATATTGGACGACTATATTCGGAGTTCGGAAAGGTTCCGAGTGATTCGGGTATTTTTCAGAGTACCGGGGAGTTACGGGAATACGGGGAAGAGTATTGGGCCTTAATGGGCTTTAGTGGGAAGGAGCCAGGAGGAGGCGCGCGCCCCTCCCAAGCCCAGTCCGAATTGGACAAAGGGTTTGGGGCGCGGCCCTCCTCTTCCTTCCTTCTCCACTACCCTTCTTTCCCCCCTTGACCTAGTTGGACTAGGAAAGAAGGAATCCTACTCCCGGTGGGAGTAGGACTCCCTTGGCGCGCCCTCCTCCTAGGGCCGGCCTCCTCCTCCCTCCCTCCTTTATATACGGGGGCAGGGGGCACCCCATAGACACACAAGTTGATCTACGGATCGTTCCTTAGCCGTGTGCGGTGCCCCCCTCCACCATATTCCACCTCGGTCATATCGTCGCAGAGTTTAGGCGAAGCCCTGCGCCGGTAGAACATCAACATCGTCACCACGCCGTCGTGCTGACGGAACTCATCCCCGACACTTTGCTGGATCGGAGTCCGGGGATCGTCATCGAGCTGAACGTGTGCTGAACTCGGAGGTGCCATACGTTCGGTACTTGGATCGGTCGGATCGTGAAGACGTACGACTACATCAACCGCGTTGTCATAACGCTTCCGCTTACGGTCTACGAGGGTACGTGGACGAACACTCTCCCCTCTCGTTGCTATATCATCACCATGATCTTGCAGGTGCGTAGGAAATTTTTGAAATTACTACGTTCCCCAACAGTGGCATCCGAGCCTAGGTTTTTATGGTTTGATGTTATTTGCATGAGTAGAACACAAGTGAGTTGTGGATGATATAAGTCATACTGCCTACCAGCATGTCATACTTTGGTTCAGTGGTATTGTTGGATGAAGCGGCTCGGACCGACATTACGCGTACGCTTACGCGAGACTGGTTTTACCGCCGTGCTAGGCACACAGGTGACTAGCGGGTGTCAGTTTCTCCAACTTTAGTTGAACCGAGTGTGGCTACGCCCGGTCCTTGCGAAGGTTAAAACGGAGTCTATTTGACAAACTATCATTGTGGTTTTGATGCGTAGGTGAGAACGGTTCTTGCTAAGCCCGTAGCAGCCACGTAAAATTTGCAACAACAAAGTAGAGGACGTCTAACTTGTTTTTGCAGGGCATGTTGTGATGTGATATGGTCAAGACGTGATGAGATATAAGTTGTTGTATGAGATGATCATGTTTTGTTGAAGTTATCAGCAACTGGCAGAAGCCCTATGGATGTCTCTTTGTTGCATAAGATGCAAGTGCCAAATAATTGCTTTACTTTATCGCTATGCGATAGCAATAGTTGCAAGAGCAATAGTTGGCGAGACAACCATGTGATGACACAATGATATAGATCAAGATGATGAAGATCATGGTGTCGTGCCGGTGACGATAGAGATCATGACAGTACTTTGGAGATGGAGATCAAAGGCGCAAGATGATCATGGCCATATCATGTCACATATTTTGATTGCATATGATGTTTATCTATTATACATCTTATTCTTGCTTTGATTGACGGTAGCATTTTAAGATGATCTCTCACTAATTATCAAGACGTGTTCTCCCTGAGTATGCACCGTTGCCAAAGTTCGTCGTGCCCAGACACCACGTGATGATCGGGTGTGATAAGCTCTACGTCCATCTACAACGGGTGCAAGCCAGTTTTGCACACGCGGAATACTCAGGTTAAACTTGACGAGCCTAGCATATGCAGATATGGCCTCGGAACACGGAGACCGAAAGGTCGAGCGTGAATCATATAGTAGATATGATCAACATAGTGATGTTCACCATTGAAAACTACTCCATCTCACGTGATGATCGGTTATGGTTTAGTTGATTTGGATCACGTGATCACTTAGATGACTAGAGAGATGTCTGTCTAAGTGGGAGTTCTTAAGTAATATGATTAAATGAACTTAAATTTATCATGAACTTAGTCCTGGTAGTATTTTGCAAATTATGTTGTAAGATCAATAGCTTGCGTTGTTGCTTTCGTATGTTTATTTTTGATATGTTCCTAGAGAAAATTGTGTTGAAAAATGTTAGTAGCAATGATGCGGATTTGATCCGCAATGTGAGGTTTATCCTCATTGCTGCACAGAAGAATTATGTCCTTAATGCACCGCTAGGTGACAGACCTATTGCAGGAGCAGATGCAGACGTTATGAACGTTTGGCTAGCTCAATATGATGACTACTTGATAGTTTTGTGCACCATGCTTTATGGCTTAGAATCGGGACTTCAAAGATGTTTTGAACATCATGGACCATATGATATGTTCCAGTAATTGAAGTTAATATTTCAAGCAAATACCCGAGTTGAGAGATATGAAGTCTCCAACAAGTTCTATAGCTAAAAGATGGAGGAGAATCGCTCAACTAGTGAGCATGTGCTCAGATTGTCTGGGTACTTCAATCGCTTGAATCAAGTGGGAGTTAATCTTCCAGATAAGATAGTGATTGATAGAATTCTCTAGTCACCATCACTAAGTTACTGAACTTCATGATGAACTATAGTATGCAAAGGATGACGAAAACGATTCCCGAGCTCTTCGTGATATTGAAATCGACGAAGGTAGAAATCAAGAAAGAGCATCAAGTGTTGATGATTGACAAGACCACTAGTTTCAAGAAAAGGGCAAAGGGAAAGAAAGGGAACTTCAAGTGGAAAGACAAGCAAGTTGTCACTCCTGCGAAGAAGCCCAAAGCTGGACCATAGCCTGAAACTGAGTGCTTACACTGCAAAGGAAATGGTCACTGGAAGCGGAAATGCCCTGAATACTTGGTAGATAAGAAGGATGGCAAAGTGAACAAGGGTATATTTGATATACAGGTTATTGATGTGTGCCTTACTAGTGTTTATAGTAGCCCCTGAGTATTTGATACTTGTTCGGTTGCTAAAATTAGTAACTCGAAACAGGAGTTACAGAATAAACAGAGACTAGTTGAAGGGGAAGTGACGATGAGTGTTGGAAGTAGTTCCAAGATTGATATGATCATCATCGCACACTCCTTATACTTTCGGGATTAGTGTTAAACCTAAATAAATGTTATTTGGCGTTTGCGTTGAGCATGAATATGATTTGATCATGTTTATTGCAATACGGTTATTCATTTAAAATCAGAGAATAATTGTTGTTCTGTTTAAATGAATAAAACCTTCAATGGTCATACACCCAATGAAAATAGTTTGTTGGATCTCGATCGTAGTGATACACATATTCATAATATTGAGGCCAAAAGATGCAAAGTTAATAATGATAGTGCAACTTATTTGTGGCACTGCCATTTGGGTCATATCAGTGTAAAGCGCATGAAGAAACTCCATAAAGATGGATTTTCGGAATCACTTGGTTATGAATCATTTGATGCTTGCGAACCGTGCCTTTTGGGCAAGATGACTAAAACTCCGTTCTTCGGAACAATGGAACGAGCTACCGACTTATTGGAAATAATACATACTGATGTATGCAGACCAATGAGTATGAAGGCTCGTGGCAAGTATCGTTATTTTCAGACCTTCACAAGATGATTTGAGCATATATGGGTATATCTACTTGATGAAACATAAGTCTGAAATAGTTGAAAGGTTCAAAGAATTTCAGAGTGAAGTGGAAAAATCATCGTAACAAGAAAATAAAGTTTCTGCGATCTGATCGCGGAGACGAATATTTGAGTTACGAGTTTGGTCTTCAATTAAAACAATGTGGAATAGTTTCACAGCTCACGCCACCTGGAACACCACAATGTTATGGTGTGTCCGAACGTCGTAACCGCACTTTATTGGATATGGTGCGATCTATGATGTCTCTTACTGATTTACCAATATTGTTTTGGGGTTATGCATTAGAGACAGCTGCATTCACATTAAAAGGGCACCATCTAAATCCGTTGAGACGACAACATATGAACTATGGTTTAGCAAGAAACCCAAGTTGTCGTTTCTTAAAGTTTGGGGCTGCGATGCTTATGTGAAAAAGTTTCATCCTGATAAGCTCGAACCCAAATCGGAGAAGTGCGTCTTCATAGAAAACCCAAAGGAAATTGTTGGGTACACCTTCTATCACAGATCCGAAAGCAAGATATTCGTTGCTCAAAATGGATCCTTTCTAGAGAAGGAGTTTCTCTCGAAAGAAGTGAGTGGGAGGAAAGTAGAACTTGATGAGGTAACTGTACCTGTTCCCTTATTGGAAAGTAGTTCATCACAGAAATCAGTTCCTGTGACAAATACACCAAGTAGTGAGGAAGCTAATGATATTGATCATGAAACTTCAGATCAAGTTACTACAGAACCTCGTAGGTCTTCCAGAGTAAGATCCGCACCAGAGTGGTGTAGTAATCATGTTCTGGAAGTCATGTTACTAGACCATGATGAACCTAGGAACTATGAGGAAGCGATGATGAGCCCAGATTCCGCGAAATGGCTCGAGGCCATAAAATCTGAGATATGATCCATGTATGAGAACAAAGTATGGACTTTGATTGACTTGCTCAATGATCAGCAAGCCATGTTAAATGAATGGATCTTCAAGAGGAAGACGGACATTGATAGTAGTATTACTATCTACCAAGCTCGACTTGTTACGAAAGGTTTTCAACAAGTTCAAGGTGTTGAATACGATGAGATTTTCTCACTCGTATCGATGCTTAAGTCTGTCTGAATCATGTTAGCAATTGCCACATTTTATGAAATCTGGCAAATGGATGTCAAAAACTGCATTCCTTAATGGATTTATTAAAGAAGAGTTGTATATGATGCAACCAGAAGGTTTTGTCAATCCTAAAGGTGCTAACAAAATGTGCAAGCTCCAGCGATCCATCTATGGACTGGTGCAAGCATCTCGGAGTTGGAATATACGCTTTGATAAGTTGATCAAAGCATATAGTTTTATATGGACTTACGATGAAGCCTGTATTTACAATAAAGTGAGTGGGAGCACTACAGCCTTTCTGATTAGTATATGTGAGTGACATATTGTTGATCAGAAATGATGTAGAATTTTTCTGCAAAGCATAAAGGAGTGTTTTAAAGGAGTTCTTTAAAAAGAAAAGACCTCAGTAAAAGCTACTTACATATTGAGCATCAAGATCTATTGAGATAGATCAAGACGCTTGATAAGATTTTCAATGAGTACATACCTTGGCAAGATTTTGAAATAGTTCAAAATGGAACAGTCAAAGAAAGAGTTCTTGCCTGTGGTGCAAAGGTATGAAATTGAGTAAGACTCAAATCCCGACCACAGCAGAAAATAGAAAGAGAATGAAAAGTCATTCCCTATGCATCAGTCATAGGTTCTATAAAGTATGCTATGCTATGTACCAGACCTATTGTATACCTTGCTCTGAATTTGGCAAGGGAGTACAATAGTGATCTAGGAGTAGATCACTGGACATTGGTCAAGAATATCCTTAGTAAGGACTAAGGAGATGTTTCTCGATTATGGAAGTGATAAAAGAGTTTGTTGTAAAAGTTACAACATTGCAAACTTTTACACTGATCCAGATGACTCCAAGTCTCAACCTGGATACATATTGAAAGTGGGAGCAATTAGTAGAGTAGCTCCGTGCAGAGCGTTGTGGACATAAAATATTTACAAAATACATACGGCTCTGAATGTGACAGACCCGTTGACTAAGCTTCTCTCACGAGCAAAACATGATCACACCTTAGTACTCTCTGGGTGTTAATCACATAGCGATGTGAACTAGATTATTGACTCTAGTAAACCCTTTGGATGTTGGTCACATGATGATGTGAACTATGGGTGTTAATCATATACAGATATGCATATTGGTGTTAAATCACACGGCGATGTGAACTAGATTATTGACTCTAGTGCAAGTGGGAGACTGAAGGAAATATGCCCTAGAGGCAATAATAAAGTTATTATTTATTTTCTTATTTCATGATAAATGTTTATTATTCATGCTAGAATTGTATTAACCGGAAATATAATACATGTGTGAATACATAGACAAACATAGTGTCACTAGTATGCCTCTACTTGACTAGCTCGTTTATCAGAGATGGTTATGTTTCCTAGCCATGGACAAAAGAGTTGTCATTTGATTAACGGGATCACATCATTAGGAGAATGATGTGATTGACTTGACCCATTCCGTTAGCTTAGCACTTGATCGTTTAGTATGTTGCTATTGCTTTCTTCATGACTTATACATGTTCCTGTAACTATGAGATTATGCAACTCCCATTTACCGGAGGAACACTTTGTGAGCTACCAAACGTCACAACGTAACAGGGTGATTATAAAGGTGCTCTACAGGTGTATCCGAAGGTACATGTTGGGTTGGCGTAATTCGAGATTAGGTTTTATCACTCCGATTGTCGGAGAGGTATCTCTGGGCCCTCTCAGTAATGCACATCATTATAAGCCATGCAAGCAATGTGACCAATGAGTTGGTTACGGGATGATGCATTACAGAACGAGTAAAGAGACTTGCCGATAACGAGATTGAACTAGGTATTGGATACCGACGATCAAATCTCGGGCAAGTAACATACCGATGACAAAGGGAACAACGTATGTTGTTATGCGGTTTGACCGATAAAGATCTTCGTAGAATATGTAGGAGCCAATATGGGCATCCAGGTCCCGCTATTGGTTATTGACCGAGAATAGTTCTAGGTCATGTCTACATAGTTCTCGAACCCGTAGGGTCCGCACGCTTAACGTTACGATGACATTTATATTATGAGTTTATGAGTTTTGATGTACCGAAGGAGTTCGGAGTCCCGGATGAGATCGGGGACATGACGAGGAGTCTCGAAATGGTCGAGACGTAAAGATCGATATATTGGACGACTATATTCGGAGTTCGGAAAGGTTCCGAGTGATTCGGGTATTTTTCGGAGTACCGGGGAGTTACGGGAATACGGGGAAGAGTATTGGGCCTTAATGGGCTTTAGTGGGAAGGAGCCAGGAGGAGGCGCGCGCCCCTCCCAAGCCCAGTCCGAATTGGACAAAGGGTTTGGGGCGCGGCCCTCCTCTTCCTTCCTTCTCCACTACCCTTCTTTCCCCCCTTGACCTAGTTGGACTAGGAAAGAAGGAATCCTACTCCCGGTGGGAGTAGGACTCCCTTGGCGCGCCCTCCTCCTAGGGCCGGCCTCCTCCTCCCTCCCTCCTTTATATACGGGGGCAGGGGGCACCCCATAGACACACAAGTTGATCTACGGATCGTTCCTTAGCCGTGTGCGGTGCCCCCCTCCACCATATTCCACCTCGGTCATATCGTCGCAGAGTTTAGGCGAAGCCCTGCGCCGGTAGAACATCAACATCGTCACCACGCCGTCGTGCTGACGGAACTCATCCCCGACACTTTGCTGGATCGGAGTCCGGGGATCGTCATCGAGCTGAACGTGTGCTGAACTCGGAGGTGCCGTACGTTCGGTACTTGGATCGGTCGGATCGTGAAGACGTACGACTACATCAACCGCGTTGTCATAACGCTTCCGCTTACGGTCTACGAGGGTACGTGGACGAACACTCTCCCCTCTCGTTGCTATATCATCACCATGATCTTGCATGTGCGTAGGAAATTTTTGAAATTACTACGTTCCCCAACAGTGGCATCCGAGCCTAGGTTTTTATGGTTTGATGTTATTTGCATGAGTAGAACACAAGTGAGTTGTGGATGATATAAGTCATACTGCCTACCAGCATGTCATACTTTGGTTCAGTGGTATTGTTGGATGAAGCGGCTCGGACCGACATTACGCGTACGCTTACGCGAGACTGGTTTTACCGCCGTGCTAGGCACACAGGTGACTAGCGGGTGTCAGTTTCTCCAACTTTAGTTGAACCGAGTGTGGCTACGCCCGGTCCTTGCGAAGGTTAAAACGGAGTCTATTTGACAAACTATCATTGTGGTTTTGATGCGTAGGTGAGAACGGTTCTTGCTAAGCCCGTAGCAGCCACGTAAAATTTGCAACAACAAAGTAGAGGACGTCTAACTTGTTTTTGCAGGGCATGTTGTGATGTGATATGGTCAAGACGTGATGAGATATAAGTTGTTGTATGAGATGATCATGTTTTGTTGAAGTTATCGGCAACTGGCAGAAGCCCTATGGATGTCTCTTTGTTGCATAAGATGCAAGTGCCAAATAATTGCTTTACTTTATCGCTATGCGATAGCAATAGTTGCAAGAGCAATAGTTGGCGAGACAACCATGTGATGACACATTGATATAGATCAAGATGATGAAGATCATGGTGTCGTGCCGGTGACGATAGAGATCATGACAGTACTTTGGAGATGGAGATCAAAGGCGCAAGATGATCATGGCCATATCATGTCACATATTTTGATTGCATATGATGTTTATCTATTATACATCTTATTCTTGCTTTGATTGACGTTAGCATTTTAAGATGATCTCTCACTAAATTATCAAGAAGTGTTCTCCCTGAGTATGCACCGTTGCCAAAGTTCTTCGTGCTGAGACACCACGTGATGATCGGGTGTGATAGGCTCTACGTTCAAATACAACGGGTGCAAAACAGTTGCACACGCGGAATACTCAGGTTAAACTTGACGAGCCTAGCATATACAGATATGGCCTCGAAACACGGAGACCGAAAGGTCGAACGTGAATCATATAGTAGATATGATCAACATAGTGATGTTCACCATTGAAACTAATCCATCTCACGTGATGATCGGACATGGTTTAGTTGATTTGGATCACGTGATCACTTAGATGACTAGAGAGATGTCTGTCTAAGTGGGAGTTCTTAAGTAATATGATTAATTGAACTTAAATTTATCATGAAGTTAGTACCTGATAGTATTTTGCTTGTCTATGTTTGTTGTAGATAGATGGCTCGTGCTGTTGTTCCGTTGAATTTTAATGCGTTCCTTGAGAAAGCTAAGTTGAAAGATGATGGTAGCAACTACACGGACTGGGTCCGTAACTTGAGGATTATCCTCATTGCTGCACAGAAGAATTACGTCCTGGAAGCACCACTAGGTGCCAGGCCTGCTGCAGATGCAACTGACGACGTTAAGAACGTCTGGCAGAGCAAAGCTGATGACTACTCGATAGTTCACTGTGCCATGCTTTACGGCTTGGAACCGGGTCTTCAACAACGTTTTGAACATTATGGAGCATATGAGATGTTCCAGGAGTTGAAGTTAATATTTCAAGCAAATGCCCGGATTGAGAGATATGAAGTCTCCAATAAGTTCTATAGCTGTAAGATGGAGGAGAATAGTTCTGTCAGTGAATACATACTCAAAATGTCTGGGTATAATAATCACTTGATTCAACTGGGAGTTAATCTTCCTGATGATAGTGTCATTGACAGAATTCTTCAATCACTGCCACCAAGCTACAAGAGCTTCATGATGAACTATAATATGCAAGGGATGGACAAGACTATTCCTGAGCTCTTCGCAATGCTAAAGGCTGCAGAGGTAGAAATCAAGAAGGAGCATCAAGTGTTGATGGTCAATAAGCCACCAGTTTCAAGAAAAAGGGCAAAGGGAAGAAGAAGGGGAACTTCAAGAAGAATAGCAAACTAGTTGCTGCTCAAGAGAAGAAACCCAAGTCTGGACCTAAGCCTGAGACTGAGTGCTTCTACTGCAAGCAAAAAGTGGAACTGCCCCAAGTATTTGGCGGATAAGAAGGATGGCAAAGTGAACAAAGGTATATGTGATATACATGGTATTGATGTGTACCTTACTAATGCTCGCAGTAGCACCTGGGTATTTGATACTGGTTCTGTTGCTAATATTTGCAACTCGAAACAGGGACTACAGATTAAGCGAAGTTGGCTAAGGACGAGGTGACGATGCGCGTGGGAAATGGTTCCAAAGTCGATGTGATCGCGGTCAGCACGCTACCACTACATCTACCATCGGGATTAGTTTTAGACCTAAATAATTGTTATTTGGTGCCAGCGTTGAGCATGAACATTATATCTGGATCTTGTTTGATGCGAGACGGTTATTCATTTAAATCAGAGAATAATGGTTGTTCTATTTATATGAGTAATATCTTTTATGGTCATGCACCCTTGAAGAGTGGTCTATTTTTATTGAATCTCGAAAGTAGTGATACACATATTCATAATGTTGAAGCCAAAAGATGCAAAGTTGATAATGATAGTGCAACTTATTTGTGGCACTGCCGTTTAGGTCATATCGGTGTAAAGCGCATGAAGAAACTCCATACTGATGGACTTTTGGAATCACTTGATTATGAATCGCTTGGTACTTGCGAACCGTGCCTCATGGGCAAGACGACTAAAACGCCGTTCTCCGAAACTATGGAGCGAGCAACTGATTTATTGGAAATCATACATACTGATGTATGTGGTCCAATGTATATTGAAGCTCGCGGCGAGTATCGTTATTTTCTCACCTTCACAGATGATTTGAGCAGATATGGGTATATCTACTTGATGAAACACAAGTCTGAAACATTTGAAAAGTTCAAAGAATTTCAGAGTAAAGTGGAAAATCATCGTAACAAGAAAATAAAATTTCTACGATCTGATCGTGGAGGAGAATATTTGATTTACGAGTTTGGTTTACATTTGAAACAATGCGTAATAGTTTCGCAACTCACGCCACCCGGAACACCACAATGAAATAGTGTGTCCGAACGTCGTAATCGTATTTTACTAGATATGGTGCGATCTATGATGTCTCTTACTAATTTACCACTATCGTTTTGGGGTTATGCTTTAGAGACGGCCGCATTCACGTTAAATAGGGCACCATCAAAATCCGTTGAGACGACACCTTATGAACTGTGGTTTGGCAAGAAACCAAAGTTGTCATTTCTTAAAGTTTGGGGCTGCGATGCTTATGTGAAGAAACTTCAACCAGATAAGCTCGAACCCAAATCGGAGAAATGTGTCTTCATAGGATACCCAAAAGAGACTATTGGGTACACCTTCTATCACAGATCTGAAGGCAAGATTTTCGTTGCTAAATTTGGATCCTTTCTAGAGAAGGAGTTTCTCTCAAAAGAAGTGAGTGGGAGGAAAGTAGAACTTGATGAGGTAATTGTACCTGCTCTCTTATTGGTAAGTAGTTCATCACAAGAACCGGTTCCTGTGACAACTACACCAATCGGTGAGGAAGCTAATGATATTGATCATGAAACTTCAGATCAAGTTACTGCCGAACCTCGTAGGTCTACCAGAGTAAGATCCGCACCAGAGTGGTACAGTAATCCTATTCTGGAAGTCATGTTACTTGACCATGGCGAACCTACGAACTATGAGGAAGCGACGATGAGCCCAGATTCCACAAAATGGCTTGAGGCCATGAAATCTGAGATGGGACCCATGTATGAAAACAAAGTATGGACTTTGGTTGACTTGCCCGATGATCGGCAAGCCATAGAGAATAAATGGATCTTCAAGAAGAAGACTGACGCTGATGGTAATGTAACTGTCTATAAAGCTCGACTTGTTGCAAAAGGTTTTCGACAAGTTCAAGGGGTTGACTACGATGAGACTTTCTCACTCGTAGCGATGCTTAAGTCTGTCCGAATTATGTTAGCAATTGCCGCATTTTATGATTATGAAATTTGGCAAATGGATGTCAAAACTGCATTCCTGAATGGATTTCTGGAAGAAGAGTTGTATATGATGCAACCGTAAGGTTTTGTCGATCCAAAAGGTGCTAAAAAAGTGTGCAAGCTCCAGCGATCCATTTATGGACTGGTGCAAACATCTCAGAGTTGGAATAAATGCTTTGATAGTGTGATCAAAGCATATGGTTTTATACAGACTTTTGGAGAAGCCTGTATTTACAAGAAAGTGAGTGGGAGCTCTGTAGCATTTCTGATATTATATGTAGATGACATATTATTAATTGGAAATGATATAGAATTTCTGGATAGCATAAAGGGATACTTGAATAAAAGTTTTTCAATGAAAGACCTCGGTGAAGCTGCTTACATATTGGGCATCAAGATCTATAGAGATAGATCAAGATGCTTAATTGGACTTTCACAAAGCACATACCTTGATAAAGTTTTGAAAAAGTTCAAAATGGATCAGGCAAAGAAAGGGTTCTTGCCTGTATTACAAGGTGTGAAGTTGAGTCAGACTCAATGCCCGACCACAACAGAAGATAGAGAGAAAATGAAAGATGTTCCCTATGCTTCAGCCATAGGCTCTATCATGTATGCAATGCTGTGTACCAGACCTGACGTATGCTTAGCAATAAGCTTGGCAGGTAGGTACCAAAGTAATCGAGGAGTGGATCACTGGATAGCGGTCAAGAACATCCTGAAATACCTGAAAAGTACTAAGGATATGTTTATCGTTTATGGAGGTGACAAAGAGCTAGTCATAAATGGTTACGTTGATGCAAGCTTTGACACTGATCCGGACGATTCTAAATCGCAAACCGGATACGTGTTTTTATTAAACGGTGGAGCTGTAAGTTGGTGCAGTTCTAAACAAAGCGTCGTGGTGGGATCTACATGCGAAGCGGAGTACATAGCTGCTTCGGAAGCAGCAAATGAAGGAGTCTGGATGAAGGAGTTCATTTCCGATCTAGGTGTCATACCTAGTGCATCGGGACCAATGAAGATCTTCTGTGACAATACTAGTGCAACTGCCTTGGCAAAGGAATCCAGATTTCACAAGAGGACCAAGCACATCAAGAGACGCTTCAATTCCATTCGGGACCAAGTCCAGGTGGGAGACATAGAGATTTGCAAGATACATACGGATCTGAATGTTGCAGACCCGTTGACTAAGCCTCTTCCACGAGCAAAACATGATCAACACCAAGACTCCATGGGTGTTAGAATCATTACTGTGTACTCTAGATTATTGACTCTAGTGCAAGTGGGAGACTGAAGGAAATATGCCCTAGAGGCAATGATAAAGTTATTATTTATTTCCTCATATCATGATAAATGTTTATTATTCATGCTAGAATTGTATTAACCGGAAACATGATACATGTGTGAATACATAGACAAACTTAAAGTCACTAGTATGCCTCTACTTGACTAGCTCATTAATCAAAGATGGTTATGTTTCCTAACCATAGACATGTGTTGTCATTTGATTAACGGGATCACATCATTAAGAGAATGATGTGATTGACTTGACCCATTCCGTTAGCCTAGCACTTGATCGTTTAGTATGTTGCTATTGCTTTCTTCATGACTTATACAAAGTTCCTATAACTATGAGATTATGCAACTCCCGTTTACCAGAGGAACACTTTGTGTGCTACCAAACATCACAACGTAACTGGGTGATTATAAAGGAGCTCTATAGGTGTCTCCAATGGTACATGTTGAGTTGGCGTATTTCGAGATTAGGTTTTGTCACTCCGATTGTCGGAGAGGTATCTCTGGGCCCTCTCGGTAATGCACATCACTATAAGCCTTGCAAGCAATGTGGCCAATGAGTTGGTTACAGAATGATGCATTACGTAACGAGTCAAGAGACTTGCCGGTAACGAGATTGAACTAGGTATTGGATACCGACGATCGAATCTCGGGCAAGTAACATACCGATGACATAGGGAACAACGTATGTTGTTATTGAAGGAAATATGTCCTAGAGGCAATAATAAAGTTATTATTTATTTCCTCATATCATGATAAATGTTTATTATTCATGCTAGAATTGTATTAACCGGAAACATGATACATGTGTGAATACATAGACAAACTTAAAGTCACTAGTATGCCTGTACTTGACTAGCTCATTAATCAAAGATGGTTATGTTTCCTAACCATAGACATGTGTTGTCATTTGATTAACGGGATCACATCATTAGGAGAATTATGTGATTGACTTGACCCATTCCGTTAGCCTAGCACTTGATCGTTTAGTATGTTGCTATTGATTTTTCATGACTTATACAAAGTTCCTATAACTATGAGATTATGCAACTCCCGTTTACCAGAGGAACACTTTGTGTGCTACAAAACGTCACAATGTAACTGGGTGATTATAAAGGAGCTCTATAGGTGTCTCCAATGGTACATGTTGAGTTGGCGTATTTTGAGATTAGGTTTTGTCACTCCGATTGTCGGAGAGGTTTCTCTGGGCCCTCTTGGTAATGCACATCACTATAAGCCTTGCAAGCAATGTGGCCAATGAGTTGGTTACGGAATGATGCATTATGTAATGAGTAAAGAGACTTGCCGGTAACGAGATTGAACTAGGTATTGGATACCGACGATCGAATCTCGGGCAAGTAACATACCGATGTCAAAGGGAACAACGTATGTTGTTATGCGGTTTGACTGATAAAGATCTTCGTAGAATATGTAGGAGCCAATATGAGCATCCAGGTTCCGCTATTGGTTATTGACCGCGGACAGTTCTAGGTCATGTCTACATAGTTCTCGAACCCGTAGGGTCCGCACGCTTAACATTACGATGACAGTTTTATTATGAGTTTATAAGTTTTGATGTACTGAAGGTTGTTCAGAGTCCCGGATGTGATCACGGACATGACGAGGAGTCTCGAAATGGTCAAGACATAAAGATTGATATATTGGAAGCCTATATTTGGATATCGGAAGTGTTCCGGGTGAAATCGGGATTTTACCGGAGTACCGGGAGGTTACCGGAACCCCTCGGGGGCTTAATGGGCCTACAATGGGACCTAGTGGAGAGGAAGAGAGGATGCAAGAGGTGGGCTGCGCCCCCTCCCCTCCCTAGTCCGAATAGGACAAGGAGAGGGGGGCGACGCCCCCCTTTCCTTCCCCTCTTCCTCCTCCTTCCCCCCTTCTCCGCCCTCCTTGGCCGGCCGCCCCCTCCCCCTTGGCTCCTTTATATACGGGGGCAGGGGGAACCTCTAGACACAAGTTGATCTTCGTGATCGTTCCTTAGCCGTGTGCGGTGCCCCCCTCCACCATATTCCACCTCGGTCATATCGTTGTGGTGCTTAGGCGAAGCCCTGTGTCGGTAGAACATCATCATCGTCACTACGCCGTTGTGCTGACAGAACTCATCCCCGACACCCTGCTGGATCGGAGTCCGGGGATCGTCATCGAGCCGAACGTGTGCTGACCTCGGAGGTGCCGTACATTCGGTACATGGATCAGTTGGATCGTGAAGACATACGACTACATCAACCGCGTTGTCATAACGCTTCCGCTTTCGGTCTACGAGGGTACATGGACAACACTCTCCCCTCTTGTTGCTATGCATCACCATGATCCTTGCGTGTGCGTCGGAAAATTTTGAAATTACTACGTTCCCCAACAATGGCATCCGAGCCAGGTTTTATGCATAGATGTCATATGCACGAGTAGAACACAAGTGAGTTGTGGGCGATACAAGTCATACTGCTTACCAGCATGTCATACTTTGGTTCAGCGGTATTGTGAGACGAAGCGGCCCGGACCGATATTACGCGTACGCTTACGCGAGACTGGTTTCACCGTTACGGGCACTCGTGCTTAAAGGTGACTGGCGGGTGTCTGTCTCTCTCACTTTAGTTGAACCGAGTGTGGCTACGCCCGGTCCTTGCGAAGGTTAAAACAGCACTAACATGACGAACTATCGTTGTGGTTTTGATGCGTAGGTAAGAACGGTTCTTGCTCAGCCCATAGCAGCCACGTAAAATTTGCAACAACAAAGTAGAGGACGTCTAACTTGTTTTTGCAGGGCATGTTGTGATGTGATATGGTCAAGACGTTATGCTATATTTTATTGTATGAGATGATCATGTTTTGTAACCGAGTTATCGGCAACTGGCAGGAGCCATATGGTTGTCGCTTTATTGTATGAAATGCAAACGCCCTGTAATTGCTTTACTTTATCACTAAGCGGTAGTGATAGTCGTAGAAGCAATAGATGGCGTAAACGACAACGATGCTACGATGGAGATCAAGGTGTCGCGCCGGTGACGATGGTAATCACAACGGTGCTTCGGAGATGGAGATCACAAGCACAAGATGATGATGGCCATATCATATCACTTATATTGATTGCATGTGATGTTTATCCTTTATGCAACTTATCTTGCTTTGATTGACGGTAGCATTTTAACATGATCTCTCACTAAATTATCAAGAAGTGTTCTCCCTGAGTATGCACCGTTGCGAAAGTTCTTTGTGCTGAGACACCACGTGATGATCGGGTGTGATAGGCTCTACGTTCAAATACAACGGGTGCAAAACAGTTGCACACGCGGAATACTCAGGTTAAACTTAACGAGCCTAGCATATACAGATATGGCCTCGGAACACGGAGACCGAAAGGTCGAACGTGAATCATATAGTAGATATGATCAACATAGTGATGTTCACCATTGAAACTAATCCATCTCACGTGATGATCAGACATGGTTTAGTTGATTTGGATCACGTGATCACTTAGATGACTAGAGAGATGTCTGTCTAAGTGGGAGTTCTTAAGTAATATGATTAATTGAACTTAAATTTATCATGAAGTTAGTACCTGATAGTATTTTGCTTGTCTATGTTTGTTGTAGATAGATGGCTTGTGCTGTTGTTCCGTTGAATTTTAATGCGTTCCTTGAGAAAGCTAAGTTGAAAGATGATGGTAGCAACTACACGGACTGGGTCCATAACTTGAGGATTATCCTCATTGCTGCACAGAAGAATTACGTCCTAGAAGCACCGCTAGGTGCCAGGCCTGCTGCAGATGCAACTGACGACGTTAAGAACGTCTGGCAGAGCAAAGCTGATGACTACTTGATAGTTCAGTGTGCCATGCTTTACGGCTTGGAACCGGGTCTTCAACGACGTTTTGAACGCCATGGAGCATATGAGATGTTCCAGGAGTTGAAGTTAATACTTCAAGCAAATGCCCGGATTGAGAGATATGAAGTCTCCAATAAGTTCTATAGCTGTAAGATGGAGGAGAATTGTTCTGTCAGTGAACACATACTCAAAATGTCTGGGTATAATAATCACTTGATTCAACTGGGAGTTAATCTTCCTGATGATAGTGTCATTGACAGAATTCTTCAATCACTGCCACCAAGCTACAAGAGCTTCATGATGAACTATAATATGCAAGGGATGGACAAGACTATTCCCGAGCTCTTCGCAATGCTAAAGGCTGCAGAGGTAGAAATCAAGAAGGAGCATCAAGTGTTGATGGTCAATAAGCCACCAGTTTCAAGAAAAAGGGCAAAGGGAAGAAGAAGGGGAACTTCAAGAAGAACAGCAAACAAGTTGCTTCTCAAGAGAAGAAACCCAAGTCTGGACCTAAGCCTGAGACTGAGTGCTTCTACTGCAAGAAAAAAGCGGAACTGCCCCAAGTATTTGGCGGATAAGAAGGATGGCAAAGTGAACAAAGGTATATGTGAAATACATGGTATTGATGTGTACCTTACTAATGCTCGCAGTAGCACCTGGGTATTTGATACTGGTTCTGTTGCTAATATTTGCAACTCAAAACAGGGACTACGGATTAAGCGAAGATTGGCTAAGGACGAGGTGACGATGCGTGTGGGAAATGGTTCCAAAGTCGATGTGATCGCGGTCGGCACGCTACCTCTACATCTACCATCGGGATTAGTTTTAGACCTAAATAATTGTTATTTGGTGCCAGCATTGAGCATGAACATTATATCTGGATCTTGTTTGATGCGAGACGGTTATTCATTTAAATCAGAGAATAATGGTTGTTCTATTTATATGAGTAATATCTTTTATGGTCATGCACCCTTGAAGAGTGGTCTATTTTTATTGAATCTCGAAAGTAGTGATACACATATTCACAATGTTGAAGCCAAAAGATGCAGAGTTGATAATGATAGTGCAACTTATTTGTGGCACTGCCGTTTAGGTCATATCGGTGTAAAGCGCATGAAGAAACTCCATACTGATGGACTTTTGGAATCACTTGATTATGAATCGCTTGGTACTTGCGAACCGTGCCTCATGGGCAAGATGACTAAAACGCCGTTCTCCAAAACTATGGAGCGAGCAACTGATTTATTGGAAATCATACATACTGATGTATGTGGTCCAATGAATATTGAAGCTCGCGGCGAGTATCGTTATTTTCTCACCTTCACAGATGATTTGAGCAGATATGGGTATATCTACTTGATGAAACACAAGTCTGAAACATTTGAAAAGTTCAAAGAATTTCAGAGTGAAGTGGAAAATCATCGTAACAAGAAAATAAAATTTCTACGATCTGATCGTGGAGGAGAATATTTGAGTTACGAGTTTGGTTTACATTTGAAACAATGCGGAATAGTTTCCTAACTCACGCCACCCGGAACACCACAACGAAATGGTGTGTCCGAACGTCGTAATCGTACTTTACTAGATATGGTGCGATCTATGATGTCTCTTACTAATTTACCGCTATCGTTTTGGGGTTATGCTTTAGAGACGGCCGCATTCACGTTAAAATAGGGCACCATCAAAATCCGTTGAGACGACACCTTATGAACTGTGGTTTGGCAAGAAACCAAAGTTGTCGTTTCTTAAAGTTTGGGGCTGCGATGCTTATGTGAAGAAACATCAACCAGATAAGCTCGAACCCAAATCGGAGAAATGTGTCTTCATAGGATACCCAAAAGAGACTATTGGGTACACCTTCTATCACAGATCTGAAGGCAAGATTTTCGTTGCTAAATTTGGATCCTTTCTAGAGAAGGAGTTTCTCTCGAAAGAAGTGAGTGGGAGGAAAGTAGAACTTGATGAGGTAATTGTACCTGCTCCCTTATTGGAAAGTAGTTCATCACAAGAACCGATTCCTGTGACAACTACACCAATCGGTGAGGAAGCTAATGATATTGATCATGAAACTTCAGATCAAGTTACTGCCAAACCTCGTAAGTCTACCAGAGTAAGATCCGCACCAGAGTGGTACGGCAATCCTATTCTGGAAGTCATGTTACTTGACCATGGCGAACCTACGAACTATGAGGAAGCGATGATGAGCCCAGATTCCGCAAAATGGCTTGAGGCCATGAAATCTGAGATGGGATCTGTCGGTGTCAAAACTGGCGGATCTCGGGTAGGGGGTCCCGAACTATGCGTCTAGGCGGATGGTAATAGGAGACAAGGGACACGATGTTTTTACCCAGGTTCGGGCCCTCTCGATGGAGGTAAAACCCTACTCCTGCTTGATTAATATTGATGATATGGGTAGTACAAGAGTAGATCTACCACGAGATCAGAGAGGCTAAACCCTAGAAGCTAGCCTATGGTATGATTGTTGTTCGTCCTACGGACTAAAGCCCCCCGGTTTATATAGGCACCAAAGAGGGTTAGGGTTACACAGAGTCGGTTACAATGGTAGGAGATCTACATATCCGTATCGCCAAGCTTGCCTTCCACGCCAAGGAAAGTCCCATCCGGACATGGGACGAAGTCTTCAATCTTGTATCTTCATAGTCCAGGAGTCCAGCCAAAGATGATAGTTCGGCTATCCGGACACCCCCTAATCCAGGACTCCCTCAATAGCCCCTGAACCAGGCTTCAATGATGACGAGTCCGGCGCGCATATTGTCTTCGGCATTGCAAGGCGGGTTCCTCCTCCGAATACTTCATAGAAGATTTTGAACACAAGGATAGTGTCCGGCTCTGCAAGATAAGTTCCACATACCACCGTAGAAAGAATAATATTTACACAAATTCAATCTGCTGACGTATTGCGTGGCGTGACATCACACCACGGCCAAGCCTCTATTCGAATCATTTTCACTGTCCCACTTCAGCGCGTTTAGCGAGGCGGTTTCCTTGGCACGTCTTGTCAAAGCAGAGATCGCGTCCTCTTATTCCGGGATTCTCATCAATACGGGCACGGGTAACCCAACCGCGCCATTGATTACAGTGCTTGGGAGATAAGCGAGTTTTACCAGGCTGGTGGGGACGCATAGTTTCATCCGTCCATATAAGGGGATAAGGATTGACTTTTTCACACACGCCTTCTTCCTCCTTTGCTCATCCATTTCCATGCACTCGAGCTCCAGCGCCCAAGTCCGCACATCTCGCCTCAACCTTTCCCAGCCATGCCCGGAGGGGGAGGCAAGTGGATGGTCTCCTCCGTCACGGAGGGGCACATCAAAAAGCTGCGGAAGGCCGGATACTTGTCCAGCGACATCACACATCGGCTCCATGACAAGGGGCAGCTTATCCCCACCCCCAGGCCCCATGAGAGGGTGGTGTTCCTCACCCACTTCCTCCGCGGACTAGGTTTTCCACTTCACCCATTTGTCCGGGGCTCATGTTCTACTACGGCCTGGATTTCCATGATCTGGCCCCGAATTTCATCCTCAACATCTCGGCATTCATCGTCGTGTGCGAGGCCTTCCTCCGCGTCCAGCCCCACTTCGGCTTATGGCTGAAGACCTTCAATGTCAAGCCGAAGGTAGTGGGCGGCCGCCAGGCGGAGTGCGGAGGTGCCATGGTAGGCAGGATGCCCAACGTCTTATGGCTCGAGGGCTCCTTCGTGGAGACCATAAAGGGGTGGCAATCGGGGTGGTTCTACATCACCGAGCCGTGTGACCCTAAATGGGCAGCAGCCCCCGAATTCCGATCTGTCTTCCCTACACGGCTCACCTCTTGGAAAGAGACGGGCCTGACATGGGGTAATTCGAAAGAGCTGACCGGACTCCAATCCTGCGTCCAAAACCTGGTGAACAAGAAGCTCAAGCTTGTCAACGTAGTCCAGGTCATGCTCATCCGCCGGATCCTCCCGTGCCAACAATGGGCCTTCAACTTGTGGGAATTTGATCCGGCACAGCACCAAACCTTGAGCGGGCTCTTCGACACTACGTATGAAGATGCCTGGAAGGTGCTGTTCAAGGGCGCCGAGGCTCCCGCATCCGCTACCGAAGATTGCGGATTTAGCTCGCAGCGTCAAGCCAGCGAGGTAAGCTATTTTACCCTTTACAGGACACTTGTTTTTCATAGTTTGACTCTATGCGGGATCTAAACTCCCTTACCTTTTACAGGCCTGGCAGAAGACGTCCGGGCAGGTTGACTGTCCGGCTCCCTTGCCAGAATACCCAGCGGACGCCCGATTGACGGGGCTGCTGGTTCCGGCACCTCACATGGTGCCGGAGAAGAAGGCCACGGGAACTTGAAGGAGTTCCCGGCGCTAGGTGTTGTCAGACTCATCATCCGATGACTCCGAGGCGGACTCCTCCCGCGAAGACGAGGAGGAGGATAAAGAGGCCTCTTCCCCAGCGGGGGGAGATAAGAAAAGGAAGGCCGCCCCAACTGGGGAGGCTGGAGGGTCCAAGAAGGGAAGGACCCTTCCTCCGGACTACTCCACCAATGCCGACGACGGGGAAGGGGAGTGGCCACCGAGGGCTAAGCCCCTGGCGACATCGTAAGTGTCCGGATACCAGAATAACTCATGGCGTTTCGTTTGTCGCATAGAATCTCCTAACGCCGAATATAACCCTGCAGCCCGCCCAAGGACAGGCTCGACACTTCAACGAGCGGCTCCCTGGCTTCGTCGGACGTGAATAACACTTCACTTCCGGCCGTCTCCTCTCCTCGCGCTGCGGATGATGCCGAGGTGGGGTCCCAAAAGGGGCCAAGCCAGGAGGAGGAGGTCCCGGAGGTGCTGTAAGGCAACCTCCCAGACTTCGGGCACAAGGGGGATCAAACCCCGAAGGGTTCTGAGTCCGGCCCTGGGCCGGACTCCGCACCGGAACCTTCAGTGGTTCCGGAGTCCGGCAGGCGGCCCCTTCGTAAGAAGGGCGAGACTGCGACACCGGTGACCTCTGTCCAACCGGAGGCACCGGATAATTTGCTGGAGGCGCTTAACGGCGCCTCCATCAACGAGGAGCACCGCACTGTTATGAGTGTGGTGATCCAGAAAGTTCAGTCCGCCAAGAGCGGGCTGACTGAAGCCTGTGCCAGCCTTCTAACAAGCTTTGAGGTATGTATTTAAGATATGTAAAAATATTACCGCCTAGACAGTATCCCCTGATGCTCAGTTTGGTGTTCGGGAAGAAAAGCTGAACTGAGGATCTAAAAAGATGTACGCAAGAGTCTAACATAAGTATGTCAATATGGGGAATGCAGGCTGCGTTGCTGACCTCTTCCGCACTGACTGCGGAGGTCAATGCATTGAAGCAGAGCCTCGAGCGGTCTGAGAACGAGCTCGGCCTTGCCAAAAAGCAGCTCGAGGGACAAGGAAGGTAAGTAATACCTTATGGAAGTATATTAAAGATGTGGTTGCAAAAAATGACAGGAATAACATAAGAATTGCAGGGGCCACGAACGCGTGGCGATCATGAAGGAGGCGGTGTCTAAGGCCGAAAGCAATGCGGCCGCGGAGCGCACCGAGCGAGAGAAGCAGGAGGCGCGGGTGGCGGAGGTGCGGCAAGAGCTCCAGGCTCTCGTGGAAAAACACGAGAGTTTGGAGCGTGACTCAAAGACTTGAGAGTCCGAGCTCGCCTCGGCTCTTGAGAGCACCAAAGCCGCTAAGGCTGAAGCCAGAAAGCCCTCCAGGAAATTGAGGCGATGAAGAAGATAGCGGCGGGTAAGGCATTCTTCATGCAAAGCAAGCACGTGAAAGTGAATTACTTGTTACTTACCCAAATCCGGAGCTCTCCAGGAGCATTCATAGATCTGCCCCGTAGTGTGTCCGACGCTGCCGCATTCTACCGGGCCGAGGAGGGGAGCTCGACGGAGAAGGTGTTCTGGTCTCACTATGCTGAGGCCGGACACCCGGTGCCCTTGAGCGACCAGCTGAAGCAGCTGGTCGAGCTCCATAAGGTGTCCGAACAGGCCATGAAGGGCCTCATAGTTCGGCTGTGGCCTAAGGAAGCCATGCCTGGGAGCTACTTCGGGCTGGTGAGGCGGCTGGTGGACGCCTGTCCATGGATTGAAGTCGTCAAGCACTCCATCTGTATCGAAGGTGCCCGTAGGGCCCTTGCCCGTGCTAAAATGCACTGGGGCAAGATGGACGCTGAGAAGCTTGTGAAGGACGCTCCACCGCTGGGCAGGGAGTATCGCAAGCCCGAGATGTATTATGCGGGCGTCCTGAAGGGTACCCGCCTTATAGCGGGTGAATGCTCCAAAGATGTAATTTTTGAGTAAACTCGCATTTGTTATCCTGTACGCTTGAAAACTTGTTCATATGCGCTAAGCAACGCTTGTGAATTTAAAATATTACCTTCTGTGCGGCCGTTTATTAAATTTGAGAGATGGTGAGTCGTCGGCTTCTGCCCCCATGCCGCGAGTGCTGGGGTGTTCGGGATAAACTTGAGCGCTCTTTTCCCCATTCTTGGGTCCTTCGAGGGAGGCGCTCAACGCAACGAACGAGGCAACCGGACTATGATGCTTGAACACTCTCACTTAGCCATAGAATTCCATAATTTTAAATTTCGGTGAAGCCCCTAGTATTCGGAAGACCGAGTTCGGGGCGCTATCCACGCCTGGGCCGGACAAAGCCGACTCCTCGCTCTAAGCGGCATAAGTCTTTAGGGACTCGAAAACCTCTCGAACAGCAACCGGCTCTCGTCCTATCATGACGGTCAGTTTTAGCTTTCTCCACTGAGGTGCTTAACCCAGCTCAACCGGGGCACAACCGCAGTGGTTCTCCCAACGCTACCTTAGCCGATATAACGGAACGTAAGGTACCAAAACATGGGAGCCGGGCAAACCCAACTATTGACCCAAGACATGATTCGGAGCCGATGCATATAATGCTATAAGTTCGGGGTGCCGCACTTGTGAAAGTGTTCGGACTTATCACACCATATTTTGGGGTACTGTAAGTGCATCTAGTGCCCCTTAGTGATTTTGGTGTATTGAAGACTTATAGGTTAAGGGACTAATGCGTTTGTGAGTGTACACAGGTCTATAAGTCTATGAGGAGTTTGATATTTACAGAGAAAGTCGACCCCTAAAAATGAAGTTCTTCGACTGAAGACTTTGATATTCTGAAGACTTTCTGAAGACTTTGAAAGTGAAGAAATTGGTGTGACCTTGAAGACTTGGTATTCATTTGAGGAACATGAAGTGTGAAGACTTTTGTTTTCGTAGTTTCATTTTCTCTTTCTTGAGTCATAGGAAACACCGTACTATTAAAGGGGGTCGAGGAAATACTAAGGAAAAATTTCCATGTGATGCTCAACTCAAAATCCTACACCTACCAATCCCTTCGAGTGAAGCCTTTGGAAATCTCATACAGTTCAGTCACTTTCTTCAGTGACAGAGACGAAGTTCTTCTGGTCACTGAGGAATTTGTTCTGACTGAGGAGTTAGGAATTCGCCAATGCGAATTGCCTACACAGTGAGGAACATGATAGCCCTGAGGAATTTGAGAGCCAAATTTCCGACCGTTGCTGTGCTGCGCGCCAGCTGTCCCAAAATATCCTATCCACCTAACGGTCATATCATTGAAGGGCATTTATGTATTATCATGTCGGGCTGCTCCCTAGGCTATAAATAGCCGCCCCCTACAACCACTAGCTGGTTGGCTGCTCCGAGAGAACTTGACACTTGTCATTTGAGAGCAACCCATCCTCCGAGGACTTTGAGCGAAAATCATCAAGTGAGGAAAACCCAAAACCAAACCCCCACAAACCCAAAGTGATTGAGCATCACTGAAGAAATTGATCCTGCGTGGATCCGACGCTTGTTACCTTTGAAGACTGTACTTCTTCCAGACGATTAGGCGTCATGGTCTAGAGCATCCAAGAGGAATTGTGGATCGCCGAGTGACCAAGTCTGTGAAGGTTTGGAAGTCACCTGAAGACTTACCACGAGTGATTGGACGAGGTCTGCGTGACCTTAGTTCAAGGAGAATACGGTGAGGACTGGGTGTCCTGAGCTACGTGCTCAGTGACTGGGTGTCCGGGACTGCGCGTCCTCGAGTTTAAATACCCAGCCGCTCCAACCAGACGTACAACTGAGACAGCAGTTGGAACTGGTTTACCAAATCATTGTCTTCACCAACTAACTGGTTCTATTTCCTCAACCCTTTCATTTCCTCATTACTGTGTTGAGTGTTTGTTCATATCTGTGCTTGAAGACTTTGACTGAAGACTTTCTCAAATTCCTCAGTTCAATTTCTTCAGTCTGTTTGTCTTCATCTTGTGTTATCCTGTGATTACGTTTTCTGTACTCTGTGCTAGTCTTCATTTCATCATGATCACCATGCTTGTATTCTGTTATGCTTACTTCTGAGTACTTATTCCGCTGCAAGTAGTTCTTCGCTAAGGAATTTCCTCACCAGCAAATTCCTCAGTGAAGAATTCATAAAAATTGCCTATTCACCCCCCTCTAGTCAATATAACGCACTTTCAATTGGTATCAGAGCAAGGTACTCCCTTGTTCTGTGTGATTTTGGTTTAACCGCCTGGAGTTTTAGTTATGTCGACCGCAGGTATGATCAAGGTCTCAGCTGGGTGTCCTACCTTTGATGGGACGGACTACCCCTACTGGAAGAACAAGATGCGAATGCATCTTGAGGCAATTGACAACGATCTCTAGTATGTTGTGGAAAATGGTGTTCCCTCTGTCTCACCCTCACTGAACGCTACCGATGTGAAGAGATTCAAGCAACTCGACTCTCAAGCGAAGAATATCATATGTGGCCATCTAAGTAAAGGAAAGTATGGAAGAGTGAGTGCTTTGGAAACTGCTAAGCTTATCTGGCATAGGCTGTCCAAAGTGAATGAAGGAGTCTCAACTTAGCGTGACTCTCGAGTTGATGTTCTTCGGAATCTCTTCAACTGCTTCAAAAGACTCGACAATGAAAATGTTCAACAAACCTTTGATCGCCTCACTGACATCTCAAATGAGCTTCAAGCCCTCGGTGCCACTGACATCACTGATCATGAGGTGGTGAAGAAACTGTTGAGATTGCTTGATTCCTCATTTGATACTCCTGGGACTGATGATACAAGAACGTGCTGATTACAAGTCTCTTGATCCTGCCGATATCCTCGAAAGGCTAAATACTCACGAGTTCCAGCTTGCTGAAAAGAGAGATCTCTATGGTTCAAACTATGGCAAACCACGTGCCCTTAAGGCCAAGGCTGTGTCTGACTCTGAATGTGAGGATTCTGGTACTTGGTGATCCTGAAGAATTGAGCCAGGAGCTAGCACTGCTCGTGAAGAAATTCCAGAAGTTCTCAAGACGTGGTCGCTTTGGAAAATCCTCAAGAAGCAGTGATTCCTCATCCAGTGACTAAGAGAAGGCTGTGCCACAAATGCAAGAAACCTGGTCACTATATTCAAGATTGTCCTCAGTGGGAAAAGGAAATGAAGAAGAAGAAATACAAGGATTACAGTTCTGATGATGCAAAGAAGAAGAAGAAATCGTCAAAATCTTCATCATCAAAATCCTCGAAGTCTTCATCTCACAAGAAAAGCAACTCCAAGAAGGCTCGGGCATTCATTGGCAAGGAAATGGAGTCTAAAGCTAAATCTGAGGAAAATGAGGAAGAGGAGGCGTCTGAAGAATCCGAATCTGGTGTGGCGAGTCTGGCCTTCGCTACTGCCTTCGTTAGCAAGTCCATCTTCAACACTGAAGAAACTGACTCCACCGACAAGCCTGATGAAGATAATGATGACTACGCTCCCACCTATTGCTTCATGGAGAAAGGTGCAAAGGTACTCAAATACACCTCCTCTGAATCTAGTCAAAATGAATCTGATGAGGATCTCAAGCCCAACTACTCTAAACTTGCTAAGATTGCTGTAAAACAACAAAGGGCTTTTGAAAAGGTTCAAAACATGCTAGACAAAAGTGATGATATGTTGGGTGAAGAAATGGATCGCACTAAAGCCCTGACTGAAAATCTTCAGAGACTTCAGTCTAGGTTTGATAACCTTCAAGGTAATCATAACTCTCTCTTATCTGATCATGAGAAACTTTCTTATGAATTTCTTCAAAGAAAGCAAGATCTTGAGAAGCTAAGAGTGAGTTATGAAGATCTTTATAAGGAGCGCGATTCATTACTTGCTCAACAAATCAACGCTTCTCAGGAAGAATTTGTTCCTCCATGTTTAAAGTGCATAGAACGTGAATCTGCTAATTCTTCACCTGAATGTTCAAATGCTTCAACTGTTACAAATTCTTCACCTGCCTCTGCTATCACTAATTCCTCATCTGAGGACATTGCTAGTATCACTGACAATGCAGGGCTGAAGGAATTGTACATGACAGGCATGTACAAAAGCCTCAAAGGGCATCAGACTCTTTGTGACGTGCTTAAAAAGCAGATCCTCAATAGAAACCCTAGGAAAGAGGGTATTGCCTTTGAGAGGAAACTTAATGCTGATGGAACATATTGGAAGCCTGAGCAATACCCCAAAACCTTATGGGTTGCTGCAAAGGGACCTCCAGTTGACCCATCTAACTTATCTGGCTTTACATGTGAATCTCCTCATTCTTCTGATGAGTCATTTGACTCCAACTATAAACTGTTCAAAAATCAGAATGGTGAAGTATTTGCTAGATATGTTGGCACTAACTGCAGGAATGGTTCTCCTATGAAGAAAATCTGGGTTCCCAAGAAGTGCCTTGAAAGTCTTCAGGTGAATGTCCTCATGACACCACCTATGAAGAACAGGAACCCCAGATCAAATTCTTCATATGGACCAAATTCTTCATATGAATCCAAAACCTCATACGGACCAAATTCCTCACGTGGATCAAATTCCTCAAAAGGATCAATTTCCTCATATGATTATCATCGTGCTAACAACTCTGTCTCGCAGGGTAGAGCTAAGGGCTATGAATATGTGCATTATTCTTCAAACCATTATGTTCATAAGTCCTCGAAGAATTTCTCTGCTTATTCATATGCTTACCCTAACCCCTCTTATGTGAAACGAAATGGTTTGGCATCTTTGCCACCTTTCTCATATGGTGCTCGCAGAGTGATGAACTCTTTGCCACCCCTTCAGATGTGGGTGGTGAAGAAAAAGAACTAATCTCTTCTGCAGGGTCAGGTCTCCAGACGTACTTTAACGTCTGAAGAATTTGCTGGGGACCTGACAAAATTGCCTGAAAGGATGCAGGCGAATCATGATGAAATGAACCTTCATTTCACACGTCCTCATACTGCTATATCTGTTTACTGCTTGATGAAATTCATCTGATGAACTTGATATCATATTCTTCACTGATGAAGCATATGAGATTGTAAGTTACACTAATTCATCTGCAGGATGATCAACCCAAAACTACTGAGTGGGTCCTCGATAGTGGATGTACGAATCACATGACTGGTGACAAGAATCTATTGATGGATGCTCCCTTATCACCGTCACATCTGAAGCATATCATCTTTGCTGACAAAGGCAAAAGTCAGGTATTGGGTCTTGGTAAGGTTGCAATCTCTAAGGATAAACACATGGACAAAGTCATGCTTGTTGAGTCCTTAGGATACAACCTCGTGTCAGTCTCAATGTTTTGTGATCTTGATATGGTTGTTGTCTTTGGCAAGTATCGCTGTGTTGTGATCATGGAAGCTGACAATTCCAAAGCCTTCGAAGGCTTTAGGAGAGGAGATTTGTATATTGTTGATTTCTCTACAGGACCACAACCAGCCGTGTGTCTACTTGCAAAAGCTTCAGAAGGCTGGCTATGGCATCGACGACTTGGTCACGCAGGCATGAGGAATTTGCATACGCTTGCGAAGAAGAAGCATGTCATTGGCATTGAGAATGTCAAATTCCTCAAGGATCACTTATGCGGAGCCTGTGAAGCTGGGAAAATGACCAAGGCCAAGCATCCAGCGAAGACTATCATGACCACTACTCGTCCATTCGAATTGCTTCACATGGACCTCTTCAGACCTAACCATTACTCAGCAGTCACTAATGATGCATCTCTATACGGTTTTGTCATTGTTGATGATTACTCTCAATACACATGGGTACACATTGTTGCTTACAAACATGAAGTGCAGGAAGTCTTCAAACAATTTTCCTCGAGGGCTTCAACCAACTTTGGTGTGAAGATCAAGCATATCAGAAGTGACAATGGAACTGAGTTCAAGAATTCCGGTCTTGATGACTATCTTGATGAACTTGGTATTACTCATGAGTTATCTGCTCCCTATACTCCTCAGCAAAATGGCGTCGTGGAGCGCAAGAACAAAACTCTTGTTGAGATGGCTCGCACTATGCTTGATGAACACAAAATGCCTCAGCGTTTTTGGATTGATGCAATTGATACTGCGTGCCACATCATCAACAGAGTATATCTTCACAAATTCTTCAAGAAGACGGCCTATGAACTCCTCACTGACAAGAAACCCAATGTGAGTTATTTCAAAGTCTTCGGTGCTAAATGTTGGATTAGAGATCCTCACCACAACTCTAAATTTGCACCGAAAGCACATGGAGGCTTTATGCTTGGTTACGGAAAGGACTCGCACACCTACAGAGTCTTCAACATTATTCTTCACAAGATTGTTGACACTGTATATGTGCGGTTCGATGAAACTAATGGCTCGCAAAGAGAGCACCTACCTTCTGTGTTAGATGAACTAGCACCTGAGGATTCTATCAAGTTCAAGGCAACTGAGGATGTCATTCCTACTGAAGAATCTGCTGAAGAATTCATCCCAGTTCATGAAGATCGTCGAGCTGATGCACCTGAAGAACATGCTGAGGAAAATGGTGCTGAAGAAAATGCTGATCAAATTCCTCAGCGACAACCAGCTCATCCTCGCGTTGCAAAAGAAGTGCAAGTGGAAAAGATCATCGATGACATTAGCGCACCACGTCCTCTCACACGCTCAAAAGCTTCACATTTATCTAACTTCTGTGGGCACTATGCTTTTGTCTCTATCACAGAGCCCACTAAGGTAGATGAAGCATTTATGGAGCCGGAGTGGATTCAGGCTATGCAAGAAGAATTACATCAGTTCGAGCTTAACAATGTCTGGGAACTGGTCAATCGTCCAGATCCTTGCAAGCATAATATCATTGGCACAAAGTGGATCTACCGCAACAAGCAAGATGAAAATGGCCTTGTGGTGAGGAATAAGGCACGACTGGTAGCTCAAGGCTACACATAGATTGAAGGAATTGATTTCGATGAAACTTTTGCACCTGTTGCTAGACTTGAGGCTATTCGCACATTACTTGCTTATGCTAACCATCATGATATCATCTTATATCAAATGGATGTGAAAAGTGCATTCCTCAATGGTAAGCTTGAGGAAGAAGTATATGTTGCTCAACCCCCAGGTTTTGAAGATCCAAAGAATCCTGACAAAGTCTTCAGACTTAACAAGGCCCTCTATGGCCTCAAGCAAGCCCCTCGGGCGTGGTATGATACATTGAAGGAATTCTTCGTGAAGAATGGCTTCACACCCGGTTCACTCGACCCTACTCTCTTTACTAAATCTTATGATGGTGAACTGTTTGTGTGCCAAATATATGTTGATGATATTATCTTTGGTTGTACTGACCAACGTTATAGTGATGAATTTGCCTATATGATGAGTGAAGAATATCAAATGTCTATGATGGGAGAGTTGAAATTCTTCTTATGTCTTCAAATTCGTCAGCTACGCAATGGCATATTCATATCTCAAGAGAAATACCTCAAAGACGTACTGAGGAAATTCGGCATGCAAGATTGCAAAGGCGTCAAAATTCCTATGCCCACAAATGGCCATCTATGCACTGATGAAAATGGTATTGACTTCGATCACAAGGTATACAGCTCCATGATTGGTTCTTTATTGTACTTATGTGCATCTAGGCCAGATATAATGCTTAGTGTTTGCATGTGTGCCCGATTTCAAGCTGCACCGAAGGAATCACACCATAAGGCTGTGAAGCATATTCTTCGATATCTAGCTCACACACCAACACTAGGATTATGGTACCCCAAGGGCTCTGCCTTTGATCTCATTGGATATTTTGACTCTGACTATGCTGGTGATCGTGTGGACCGCAAGTCAACATCTGGCACTCGTCATTTCCTCGGACGATCTTTGGTCTGTTGGTCCTCGAAGAAACAGAACTGCGTATCACTGTCTACTACGGAAGCTGAATACATTACTGCTGGCTCTTGCTGTGCTCAACTGCTTTGGATGAAGCAAACCCTTAAGGACTATGGCGTCAACGTGAAGAATGTGCCTCTCCTCTGCGACAATGAGAGTGCCATCAAGATTGCTCACAACCTAGTTCAGCACTCGAAGACAAAGCACATTCAGATTTGTCATCATTTTCTTCGTGATCATGTGTTGAAGGGCGACATCTCCATCGAGCACGTGAAGACTGAAGAACAGCTAGCTGATATCTTCACTAAGCCCTTGGATGAGAAGAGATTTAGCAAGTTGCGGTGTGAGCTAAATATCTTAGAGTCTTCGAATGTTCTTTGAAAAGGACACACATCCTAACACTTATGCAAAATTGATGACTTAGATGTGCAACATATGAAGAAACGTTTTTCTTCAATCAATGAAGAATAACACTCTAAGTGTGAAGAAATTAATGAAGAATTTGATTCTCAGAACCCTACGACAATTGTACGCGGTGTCTGAAATCATCATTCTTATACGGTGGGTCACGCCACCACAAAAAGTTGAAAATCTTCAATTTGAGTTTTTCCTCAGTTTTGAAATTCTTCAGTTTTTCAAATTCTTCAACTTTGCAAAATCTTCACTAGTTCCGTCGTTTTTCTTGATTGGCTATATATATATATGAGTTTATGTCCTCTACAGCATTCACTTATAGCTACTTCTTCAAGTTGTTTTTTTTCTGCTAAGTGAATGTGATCGGACCCTTCCCCCTCTATGCTATACTCAACCCAATCTATTCACAAATTCTTCATGTGCGTTCTAATTGAAACTCGTTCAAAATCTTCACTGTGTCCTTGTCAGCTGAAGAATTTGCGAACGAAACTTTAAAACAAATCTTATCCAGATTTTTGGTTTTGCCGCTCAAACCGTTCCGCATCCCATGATGCATTATTCTATTCACCCACGATCTTACACAATCTCATCTACACAGTACATGGGTGACACATGTCGCGTGAAGGAGAAAGGGCAGGGGCATGTTTGTCCCAAAATCTTCGGGCGAACAGTTTTTCACCGTGGCTATAAATACCCCTCTCCCCTTCCTCACTTCATTTACTCTGCTCGACCGTTCTCTCTCGCTCGAGCTCCTCAAACCCTAGCGCTGCCGCTACTCCATCGTCGCCGGTGAGGAAGAGCTTCGCTGCCTCGACCTCGTCGCCGTCGTACTCGCGCCGGTTGCGGAAATCTTCACTCTGCCGCCGCCGTAGCCGTCTCCCTCTGCCAAGTTAGGGCATGGGAGATCTAACCTGACGAACTTCTCAACTGTTCTTCTCAGTTCGTCGTGTTCTTCACTTCGGGTAATTAAAAGTCACTTTTATTACTCACTTTGATTCTCAAACTTTCTTGAAAATCTTCAAAGGTGTTTTATTCTTCAAATCTTCACACATATGAACACCTCACGGATCATATGATCTTGAACCATTTCTCTAAGCAATCATTTTCTTCAAGATTACCTAATTGTGTGGATCCTCGATCTGTACAAATATGAAACCTAAGACAAGAACGCTTAGTGAAATTCCTCAAGGTTCATCTGGTCAAATTCCTCAAAACTTGTTCTTTTCGAAAAACCTTCTGAGAACGCATATGACCTCTCCAAATTCCTCGCACCTATAATCTGTTCACAGGTACTCATGTCCGCTGCTGAATCACTAGGTTCTCATCAACTTAACTCATTTGCAGTGTTCCTTGAAGAAAAATTGCATACTTCTTCAGAGTGTTCAATTGTTCAAATTCCTCATCTGAAGAATATGGCCGAAGGTAAGAGACCGCAGAAAGGAGGAAAGAAACATGAGGTCATGACTGCTTTCGAGATCCCTGATGACATTTATAAGGACTATTGCACACCTGACGAAGCCAAATTTGGCAAAGAAAACAAAAATCAGCGCAAGGTGCGCTACAGAGGATTGAAAGAAGATGGGCAAGTGAATGGAGGAAGTAGAGATATGTGACTCCAAAGTACATGAAGAAATTCGCCCTCAATCCTCCATGCCCAAGAGCTCCATTGGCACCTGGCCAAGTAGCTGATCCCACCAGCATCAAGAGTGGTGAGGACTTTCCTGAAGAATGGGCTAAGCGCCAAGCAAAATTGGCAAGACAAGCAAAGGAGGCAGTGAAGAAATTCAATGAGGATTCTGCCACTGCTGCTGCAACTGAGGCCTCGGTCAGGCCGAGGAAATCCATGCCAAAGAAGCCTGCTCGTAAGCCAAGTGCTTCACCAACAGCGCCCTCACGGCCAAGTTCCTCAGCAATTCCCTCACGGCAAATTCCTCAGACTTCTCGATTGCCTCTGGTGTCTCAGCAAGTTCCTCAGCTGCACCAATTTCCTCATCAGGCCCGACACTGTTGAAGACCAAAGCAACAGCTGGACGTGGTCCTCGGCCAAGTCCAAGGAAGAAACAGGTTGCATTCCATGTGCCCTCTGATGATGAAGCTTCTGATGATGAACTTGCAGAAATCATCAGAGACCGACAAGTGAAGGCCGCTAGAGCCAAAGGCACATCTGTGCCACTGCTTTTGGATCCGAGGAAGATCCTCGACTATATTGACCTCTGGCACAAGGATCCAAACACCCCAATGTCTGATTTTCATCTAACTCCTGGTCAAAGTCACATGCTGACCCATTTCATCACTCAAGAGAAATGGAAATTTGAAAAGGCAAGAGAGATCAAGAAAGCTCAATACAGAAAGGAGAAGCTCCTGAAGAAAAATGTTGTCAGAATGACTGAAAGTGCGTTATATCGACTAGAGGGGGGGTTGAATAGGCGATTTTTATGAATTCTTCACTGAGGAATTTGCTGGTGAGGAAATTCCTTAGCGAAGAACTACTTGCAGTGGAATAAGTACTGAGAAGTAAACATAACATGATACTAGCATGGTCATCATGATGAAATGAAGACAAGCACAGAGTACAGAAAGCGTAATCACAGGACAAGATGAAGACAAACAGACTGAAGAAATTGAACTGAGGAATTTCAGAAAGTCTTCAGTCAAAGTCTTCAAGCACAGATATGAACAAACACTCAACACAGTAATGAGGAAATGAAAGGGTTGAGGGGATAGAACCAGTTAGTTGGTGAAGACAATGATTTGGTAAACCAGTTCCAACTGCTGTCTCAGTTGTACGTCTGGCTGGAGCGGCTGAGTATTTAAACTCGAGGACACGCAGTCCCGGACACCCAGTCACTGAGCCGCAACTCAGGACACCCAGTCCTCACCGTATTCTCCTTGAACTAAGACCACGCAGGCCTCGTCCAATCACTCGTGGTAAGTCTTCAGGTGACTTCCAAACCTTCACAGACTTGGTCACTCGGCAATCCACAATTCCTCTTGGATGCTCTAGACCTTGACGCCTAACCGTCTGGAAGAAGCACAGTCTTCAAAGGTAACAAGCGTCGGATCCACGTGGGATCAATTTCTTCAGTGATGCTCAATCACTTTGGGTTTGTGGGGGTTTGGTTTTGGGATTTTCCTCACTTGATGATTTTTGCTCAAAGTCCTCGGAGGATGGGTTGCTCTCAAATGACAAGTGTCAAGTTCTCTCGGAGCAGCCAACCAGCTAGTGGTTGTAGGGGGCGGCTATTTATAGCCTAGGGAGCAGCCCGACATGATAAGACATAAATGCCCTTCAATGATATGACCATTAGGTGGATAAGATATTTTGGGACAGCCGGCGCGCAGCACAGCAACGGTCGGAAATTTGACTCTTAAATTCCTCAGGGCTATCATGTTCCTCACTGTGTAGGCAATTCGCACTGGCGAATTCCTAACTCCTCAGTCAGAGCAAAGTCCTCAGTGACCAGAAGAATTGCGTCTCTGTCACTGAAGAAAATGACTGAACTGTATGAGATTTCCAATGGCTTCACTCGAAGGGATTGGTAGGTGTAGGATTTTGAGTTGAGCATCACATGGAAATTTTTCCTTAGTATTTCCTCGACCCCCTTTAACAGTACGGTGTTTCCTATTACTCAAGAAAGAGAAAATGAAACTGCGAAAACAAAAGTCTTCACGCTCCATGTTCCTCAAGTGAATATCAAGTCTTCAAGGTCACACCATTTTCTTCACTTTCAAAGTCTTCAGAAAGTCTTCAGAATATCAAAGTCTTCAGTCGAAGAACTTCATTTTTAGGGGTCGACTTTCTCTGTAAATATCAAACTCCTCAAAGACTTATAGACCTGTGTACACTCACAAACGCATCAGTCCCTTAACCTATAAGTCTTCAATACACCAAAATCACTAAGGGGCACTAGATGCACTTACAATCTCCCCCTTTTTGGTGATTGATGACAACATAGGTTAAGTTTTTAACGGGGATAAACATATGAAGTGTAAATACTGATATTGAGGAATTTGATTGCAAGATATAGAAGAACTCCAGCTGAAGATGTGCATAGTGAGGAATTTGCTTTTGAGGCAATGCACATTTGAAGAGTTGAATCATGGAGAACTCCCCCTATATCTTGTAATTCATACACGCATTTGATATATAATATGAAGAATTTGAAATGCATGATGAAATATGGTGCCTGATGAAATTCAGCATGCGTGCAATAATATTAACGAGGAATAATCATGCCGAAAGCATCAAAAGTATCGGAGCATAGTGCAACAAAAGCACCATCCAAAAGTATCAGAGCACCATCGGGTTTAAGATTACAACTCGATCCAATAAAAGTTTCGGAAGAACGAGAGTTGCAACTTAAAAAAAATGCCCATAATATAAACCCGCTTGAAGACTAACTCAGATTTCTCCCCCTTTGTCATCAAATGACCAAAAGGATTGAAACTGAGGACTAACGCCCCTGAAGAATTTCAAGTTGATGGAGGAGCGCCAGCGTTGTCAGGGTTGTTTGTTGTAGCAGGGCCTGCCGCAATGTCGTCCAAATCTTCATACTCATCAGTTTCACGCGATGAAGAATAAGAGCTGGCTACCAGATCAGGAACTTTGACCCTCTTGAATTTCTTCGGAGGAGGTGCAGACCAGTCAAATGCTTCCTGGAGACCCATAGTCTTCAGTTCTTCCGCGCTATAGGCATGTGTGAGGACAGCCCAGGTGCGGTTGAGGGTTTCATGAAGATGATAATGATTTTTCTTCACTGCATTATGGGTTGAGGTCATGTTGTGAAGAATTGCAGCAAACTGACGCTTTACCCATTTGTGATTGCGATGAACCTTCTGATGAAGACTAGGAGTAACTCACGGTCAGTCATCACCCTGGGTGCTGTGGCTTGAGGATTTTGCTTGGCTGAGGTATTTGCGGCAGTGTCATGTGTGGCAGAATCGTCATTGGTAGAGTAAGATGTAGCCAGGTGAAATTGACCATCCAATGGACGAATGCCTTCATCGATCACAGCAGCTGCCTTGCCTTTGTCATCAGATGATGAAACTGGTCGCTTGAGGACTTCAATGGGAGGCAAGTAGCTACCATGGTTCAGAGTGTCAGCTTTGTAATTCAGTGAAGATCTTGCCCTTATGAATCTCATGATCCAAGGCGCATAGGGCTTCAACTCGAAAGGTGACATAGCAACATTGGCCAGAGTCCTCATGAAGAAATCATGGAAGTTGACGGGAACGCCATGAATGATGTTGAAAATCATATTCTTCATGATGCCAACGACATCTTCATCATTTGAGTCATGGCCTTTGATATGACTCATTGTCTTTGTCAGGATGCGATAGACAGTCCGAGGCACATATAACAATTCCTTGACGAGGAATTTGGTTCGTGGGGCCTGCCCTGGCTTCAAAGGCTTCATGAGCACTTGCATATAATGATTTGTCAGTTCAGGGTCATTGTAGATGCAACGTGCACTTTCATGGGGAGGATCAAGAGGAAGGACACGAAGCAATTCAGTTGCCGGTGCCTTGTAGTGAGTGTTTTCAGTCATCCAATCCAACACCCATGAATTAACATCTTCAGCGTCTCCAGTGATATGCAGTGTGGCGTAGAACTGAAGAATGAGTTCTTCATTCGAATCACAGATGTCATTGCAGAAATTGAGCAATCCCGCATCGTGAAGAACACTGAGGACTGGCTCAAAGCATGGCAGAGATTCCATATCCACGTGAGGAATATGTTCATGATCGAAGATTTTGTCCTTGTCAAACAGCACTGAGGAATAGAAGTTGGCTTGGCTAGCTGTCCAGAAACGCCTCTTCCTTATGCGAGCAGAGTCATATGGGTTGTAGTCAGTGAAGAACACATGCTCAGAAAAGAAGTCTTCAGCCTTGAACTTCTGTTTGCTTGAGAACGGATTCTTTGGCTTCGACAGAGGAATGTCAGTGATTTGCAGTACTACCTCAGGAATCGCGAGCTCAGGTGCTTCAGGCTGAGGAATTTCTAGTTCCTCTTCTTGTGCAATCTGTGGATCAGCAGTAGGAGGTTCTTCAGCACTAGTGGCTGGAATTTCTTCATGAACAGAGGAAGTGGTATGAGTTTCTTCAGAGCCCATTTGAACAGTTATAGCCGGGGACTGAGGAATTTGTTGAATAGGACTGAAGAGAGGAGTATTGGGATGCTGACTTTCCCAAAAGTCATCATTACTGGTGTGGAGCATCCAATATCCACATCTTCATCTTCAATTTCCTCAACACCAGCCTCTTCAGCTGTGAACTGAGGCATAGGTGAGGAATTGACTGTCGTTGAAGGGACTGTATCCACTTCAATTTCTTCATCAATCTGCTCTGACGAAGCAGCAGAATGATTTTCTTCATCAGATCCGCTTGGAATCTTGTAGTCTTCTCCAAAAGGAACAATTTCCTTTGATGACATGGAGGAAATCGGAACGGCATCAATTGGATGTTCAAGTGAGCTGGTCATAGGCTTCATTTTCTTCGCAGCCGAAGAATTTGACGCAGCTGATGCCTTTCCCTTTTGACTCTCCTTTTGGGAATAACAATAGAGGTACTCGTAATTGTGTGGTTAGAAAGAGAAATATCTTCTTTTCTTCACTGCAGCTCGCTCTGCAGCCTTGGTCTTCTTCACTTCATAGGCAGAAGGGAGAATAGGAGTTGGTGTAGGTGCAGGAGGAGCTGAGGTCTTTGGTTGATTTTCTTCAGGCGCAACTGATGCAGTTGCCCTGATCTCTTCAGTTTCTTCAGGCGCACCACTAGTGGATGCCCTGACAATTTCTTCAGCGGCTGGGATGGAGTCATCAGCCCTGGAACTTACATTTTCATCAGCAGGCTGAAAGTCATCAGCGGTGCTGGCCTGTTCTTTAGCAGGCTGAGCAGAGTCTGCAGCCTGAGGATTTTCTTGTTGCGATGGGGCTGCAACAGTTGACATTTTTTCGTCAGGTTGACGAATCTCACTTTGGCTCCTTGCCAATCAGCATAGTATGCATCAAAGTCCTTGCTGAGGGCTTGGATTTCAGACTGATCCTGGAGAAGTTCCTCAGGTGTCATTCTGACAACATTTTTCTTCAGGAGCTTCTCCTTCCTGTATTGAGCCTTCTTGATTTCACGTGCCTTTTCAAACTTCCATTTCTCTTGAGTGATGAAATGGGTTAGCATGTGACTTTGACCAGGAGTCAGTTGAAAGTCAGGCATGGGGGTGTTTGGATCCTTATGCCATAGGTCAATGTAGTCGAGGATTTTCCTTGGATCCAAAAGCAGTGGCACAGATGTGCCTTTGGCTCTAGCGGCCTTCACTTGCCTGTCTCTGATGATTTCTGCAAGTTCTTCATCAGAAGCTTCATCATCAGAGGGCACTTGGAATGCAACCTGTTTCTTCCTTGGACTTGGCCGAGGACCGCGTCCAGCTGTTGCTTTAGTCTTCAACAGTGTGGGGCCTGATGAGGACATTGGTGCAGCTGAGGAACTCGCTGAGACACCAGAAGCAATAGAAAAGCCCGTAGTCCTTTGACATGTAGCCAGATGCACAGGAGTTGAGGACTTTGGTGGAGCAGTAGCGGTCTGAGGAATTTGCCGTGAGGGCATAGCTGAGGAACTTGGCCGTGAGGGCGCTGTTGGTGAAGCACTTGGCTTGCGAGCAGGCTTCTTTGGCATTGATTTCCTCGGCTTGACCGAGGTCTCAGCAGCAGCAGCAGTGGCAGAATCCTCATTGAATTTCCTCACTGCCTCCTTGGCTTGTCTTGCCAATTTTGCTTGACGCCTAGCCCATTCTTCAGGAAAGTCCTCACCACGCTTGATGCTGGTGGGATCAGCTACTTGGCCAGGTGCCAATGGAGCTCTTGGGCATGGAGGATTTAAGGCGAATTTCTTCATGTACTTTGGAGTAACATATCGATATTCCCTCCATTCTCGTGCCCATCTTCGTTCAATCCTATGAATGCGCACTTTGCGCTGATTTTTGTTCTCTTTGCCAAATTTGGCTTCATCAGGTGTGCGATAATCCTTGTATATGTCATCAGGGATCTCGAAAGCAGTCATGACCTCAGGTTTCTTTCCTCCTTTCTGCGGTCTCTTTCCTTCAGCCATATTCTTCAGATGAGGAATTTGAACAATTGAACACTCTGAAGAAGTATGCAGTTTTTCTTCAAGGAACGCTGCAAATGAGTTAAGTTGATGAGAACCTAGTGATTCAGCAGCGGACATGAGTACCTGTGAACAGAGTGTAGGTGCGAGGAATTTGGAGAGGTCATATGCGTTCTCAGAAGATTTTTCGAAAAGACAAGTTTTGAGGAATTTGACCAGTTGTGCCTTGAGGAATTTCACTAAGCGTTCTTGTCTTAGGTTCTAGAGTTGTACAAATCGAAAATCCACACAATTGAGGAATCTTGAAGAAAATGAGTGCTTAGAGAAATGGATCAAGAGCATACAGTGTGTGAGGTGTTTAGATGTGTGAAGATTTGAAGAATAAAACACCTTTGAAGATTTTCAGGAAAGCTTGAGAATCAAAGTGAGTAATAAAAGTAACTTTTAATTACCCGAACTGAAGAACGCGACGAACTGTGATGAACAGAGGTGAAGTTCGTCAAGTTAGATCTCCCACACCCTAACTTGGCAGAGGGAGACAGCTACGGCGGCGGCGGAGTGAAGATTTCCGCAACCGGCGCGAGTACGACGGCGACGAGGTCGAGGCACTCTTCCTCACCGGCAACGATGGGGTAGCGGCAGCGCTAGGGTTTGAGGAGCTCGAGCGAGAGAGAGAGCGCGGTCGAGCGGAGTAAATGAAGTGAGGAAGGGGAGAGGGGTATTTATAGCCACGGTGAAAAAATGTTTGCCCGAAGATTTTGGGACGAACATGCCCCTGCCATTTCTCCTTCACGCGACATGTGTCACCCACGTACTGTGCAGATGAGATTGTGTAAGATCGTGGGTGATTATAATAATGCATCATGGGATGCGGAACGGTTTGAGCGGTAAAACCGAAAATCTGGATAAGATTTGTTTTAAAGTTTCGTTCGCAATTTCTTCAGCTGACAAGGACACAGTGAAGACTTTGAACAAGTTTCAAATAGAACGCACATGAAGAATTTGTGAATAGATTGGGTTGAGTATAACATAGAGGGGGAAGGGTCTGATCACATTCACTTAGTAGAAAACGCAACTTGAAGAATTAGCCATAAGTGAATGCTGTAGAGGACATAAACTCATATATATATAGCCAATGAAGAAAAATGACGGAAACAGTGAAGATTTTGCAAAGTTGAAGAATTTGAAAAACTGAAGAATTTCAAAAACTGAGGAAAAACTCAAATGGAAGATTTTCAACTTTTTGTGGTGGCGTAACCCACCGTATAAGAATGATGATTTCAGACATCACGTACAATTGTCGTAGGGTTCTGAGAATCAAATTCTTCATTAATTTCTTCACACTTAGAGTGTTATTCTTCATTGATTGAAAAAAAACGTTTCTTCATGTGTTGCACATCTAAGTCATCAATTTTGCATAAGTGTTAGGATGTGTGTCCTTTTCAAAGAACATTCGAAGACTCTAAGATATTTAGCTCACACCGCAACTTGCTAAATCTCTTCTCATCCAAGGGCTTAGTGAAGATATCAGCTAGCTGTTCTTCAGTCTTTACATGCTCGATGGAGATGTCGCCCTTCAACACAAGATCACGAAGAAAATGATGACAAATCTGAATGTGCCTTGTCTTCGAGTGCTGAACTGGGTTGTGAGCAATTTTGATGGCACTCTCATTGTCGCAGAGGAGAGGCACATTCTTCACGTTGACGCCATAGTCCTTGAGGGTTTGCTTCATCCAAAGCAGTTGAGCACAGCATGAGCCAGCAGCAATGTATTCAGCTTCAGCAGTAGACAGTGATACACAGTTCTGTTTCTTCGAGGACCAACAGACCAAAGTGTTGGGGAACGTAGTAATTTCAAAAATTTCCTACGCACACGCAAGATCATGGTGATGGCATAGCAACGAGAGGGGAGAGTGTTCGTCCACGTACCCTCGTAGACCGTAAGCGGAAGCGTTATCACAACGCGGTTGATGTAGTCGTACGTCTTCACGATCCGACCGATCCAAGTACCGAACGTACGGCACCTCCGAGTTCAGCACACGTTCAACTCGATGACGATCTCCGGACATCCAGCTGAGCTCCGGAGATGAGCTCCGTCAGCACGACGGCGTGGTGATGATGATGATGTTCTACCGGCGCTGGGCTTCGCCTAAGCTTCGCGACGGTATGACCGAGGTGGAATATGGTGGAGGGGGGCACCGCACACGGCTAAGGAACGATCCGTAGATCAACTTGTGTCTTGTTGTTAGAGGTGCCCCCCTGCCCCCGTATATAAAGGAGCCATGGGGAGGGGTTCGGCCGGCCAGGAGAGGCGCCCCAGGAGGAGTCCTCCTCCCACCGGGAGTAGGATTCCCCCCCTTCCTTGTTGGAGTAGGAGAGAAGGAAAGAAGGGGAGAGGAGGAAGGAAAAGGGGGCTGCACCCCTTGTCCAATTCGGACTAGAGGGGGGCTGCGCCCCTCCTTCCTTTCGGCCTCTCCCCTCTATTCCCGTATGGCCCAATAAGGCCCATATACTCCCCGGCGAATTCCCGTAACTCTCCGGTACTCCGAAAAATACCCGAATCACTCGGAACCTTTCCGAACTCCGAATATAGTCGTCCAATATATCGATCTTTACGTCTCGACCATTTCGAGACTCCTTGTCATGTCCCCGATCTCATACGGGACTCCGAACTCCCTCGGTACATCAAAACTCATAAACTCATAATATAACTGTCATCGAAACCTTAAGCGTGCGGACCCTACGGGTTCGAGAACTATGTAGACATGACCTAGAACTATTCTTGGTCAATAACCAATAGCGGGACCTGGATGCCCATATTGGCTCCTACATATTCTACGAAGATCTTTATCGGTCAAACCGCATAACAACATACGTTGTTCCCTTTGTCATCGATATGTTACTTGCCCGAGATTCGATCGTCGGTATCCAATACCTAGTTCAATCTCGTCACCGGCAAGTCTCTTTACTCGTTCTGTAATGCATCATCCCGTAACCAACTCATTGGTCACATTGCTTGCAAGGCTTATAATGATGTGCATTACCGAGAGGGCCCAGAGATACCTCTCCGACAATCCGAGTGACAAAACCTAATCTCGAAATACGCCAACTCAACATGTACCTTTGGAGACACCTGTAGTACTCCTTTATAATCACCCAGTTACATTGTGACGTTTGGTAGTACCCAAAGTGTTCCTCCGGTAAACGGGAGTTGCATAATCTCATAGTTACAGGAACATGTATAAGTCATGAAGAAAGCAATAGCAACATACTAAACGATCAAGTGCTAAGCTAATGGAATGGGTCAAGTCAATCACATCATTCTCCTAATGATGTGATCTCGTTAATCAAATGACAACTCTTTTGTCCATGGCTAGGAAACATAACCATCTCTGATAAACGAGCTAGTCAAGTAGAGGCATACTAGTGACACTATGTTTGTCCATATATTCACACATGTATTATCTTTCCGGTTAATACAATTCTAGCATGAATAATAAACATTTATCATGAAATAAGGAAATAAATAATAACGTTATTATTGCCTCTAGGGCATATTTCCTTCAGTCTCCCATTTGCACTAGAGTCAATAATCTAGTTCACATTGTCATGTGATTTAACACCAATATTCATATCTGTATATGATTAACACCCATAGTTCACATCATCATGTGACCAACACCCAAAAGGTTTACTAGAGTCAATAATCTAGTTCACATCGCTATGTGATTAACACCCAAAGAGTACTAAGGTGTGATCATGTTTTGTTCGTGAGAGAAGCTTAGTCAATGGGTATGTCACATTCAGAGCCGTATGTATTTTGCAAATATTCTATGTCTACAATGCTCTGCACGGAGCTACTCTAGCTAATTGCTCCCACTTTCAATATGTATCCAGATTGAGACTTGGAGTCATCTGGATCGGTGTAAAAGCTTGCACCTATGTAACTCTTTACGACAGGCTCTTTTATCACCTCCATAATCGAGAAATATTTCCTTAGTCCTCACTAAGGATATTCTTGACCAATGTTCAGTGATCTACTCCTAGATCACTATTGTACTCCCTTGCCAAATTCAGAGCAAGGTATACAATAGGTCTGGTACATAGCATAGCATACTTTATAGAACCTATAACTGAGGCATAGGGAATGACTTTCATTCTCTTTTCTATTTTCTGCCGTGGTCGGGATTTGAGTCTTACTCAATTTCATACCTTTGCAACACAGGCAAGAACTCTTTCTTTGACTGTTCCATTTTGAACTACTTCAAAATCTTGTCAAGGTATGTACTCATTGAAAACCTTATCAAGCGTCTTGATCTATCTCAATAGATCTTGATGCTCAATATGTAAGTAGCTTTACTGAAGTCTTTCTTCGAAAAACTCCTTTCAAATACTCCTTTATGCTTTGCAGAATAATTCTATATTACTTCCGATCAACAATATGTCATTCACATATACTTATCAGAAATGTTGTAGTGCTCCCACTCACTTTCTTGTAAATACAGGCTTCACCGTAAGTCTGTATAAAACTATATGCTTTGATCAACTTATCAAAGCGTATATTCCAACTCCGAGATGCTTGCACTAGTCCATAGATGCAAAATTTGTTAACACCTTTAGGATCGACAAAACCAGTTGGTTGCATCACATACAACTCTTCTTTAATAACTCCATTAAGGAATGCAGTTTTGTTTATCCATTTGCCAGATTTCATAAAATCCGGCAATTGCTAACATGATTCGGACAGACTTAGCATCGATACGAGTGAGAAAATCTCATCGTATTCAACCCCTTGAACTTGTTGAAAACCTTTTGCAACAAGTCGAGCTTAGTGGATAGTAACACTACTATCAGTGTCCGTCTTCCTCTTGAAGATCCATTTATTTAACATGGCTTGCTAATCATCGAGCAAGTCAATCAAAGTCCATACTTTGTTCTCATACATGGATCATATCTCAGATTTTATGGCCTCAAGCCATTTCGCAGAATCTGGGCTCATCATCGCTTCCTCATAGTTCGTAGGTTTATCATGGTCTAGTAACATGACTTTCAGAACAGGATTACCGTACCACTCTGGTGCGGATCTTACTCTGGAAGACCTACGAGGTTTGGTAGCAACTTGATCTGAAGTTTCATGATCATCATCATTAACTTCCTCACTAATTGGTGTAGGAATCACTGGAACTGATTTCTGTGATGAACTACTTTCCAATAAGGGAGAAGGTACAAATTACCTTATCAAGCTCTACTTTCCTCCCACTCACTTCTTTCGAGAGAAACTCCTTCTCTGGAAAGGATCCATTTTAGCAACGAATATCTTGCCTTCGGATCTGTGATAGAAGGTGTACCCAACAATTTCCTTTGGGTATTCTATGAAGAGCACTTCTCCGATTTGGGTTTGAGCTTATCAAGATGAAACTTTTTCACATAAGCATCGTGTCCCCAAACTTTAAGAAACGACAGCTTAGGTTTACTGCTAAACCATAGTTCATACGGTGTCGTCTCAACGGATTTGGATGGTGCCCTATTTCAAGTGAATGCAGCGGTCTCTAATGCATAACCCCAAAACGATAGTGGGAGGCATCATAGATCGCACCATATCTTATAAAGTACGATTACGACGTTTGGACACACCATAATGTTGTAGTGTTCCAGGTGGCGTGAACTGTGAAACTATTCCACATTGTTTTATATGAAGGCCAAACTCGTAACTCAAATATCCGTCTCCGCGATCAGATCGCAGAAACTTTTATTTTCTTGTTACGATGATTTTTCCACTTCACTCTGAAATTCTTTGAACCTTTCAACTATCTCAGACTTATGTTTCATCAAGTAGATATACCCATATCTGCTCAAATCATCTTGTGAAGGTCAGAAAATAACGATACTTGCCACGAGCATCAACACTCATTGGATCGCATACATCGGTATGTATTATTTCCAACAAGTTAGTAGCTCGTTCCATTGTTCCGAAGAACGGAGTTTTAGTCATCTTGCCCAAAAGGCACGGTTCGCAAGCATCAAATGATTCATAACCAAGTGATTCCGAAAATCCATCTTTATGGAGTTTCTTCATGCGCTTTACACCGATATGACCTAAACGGCAGTGCCACAAATAAGTTGCACTATCTTATTAACTTTGCATCTTTTGGCTTCAATATTACGAATATGTGTATCACACGATCGAGATCCAACAAACCATTTTCATTGGGTGTATGACCATAGAAGGTTTTATTCATGTAGACAGAACAACAATTATTCTCTAACTTACATGAATAACCGTATTGCAAAATATGATCAAATCATATTCATGCTCAACGCAAACACCAAATAACACTTATTTAGGTTTAACACTAATCCCGAAAGTATAGGGAGTGTGCGATGATGATCATATCAATCTTGGAACTATTTCCAACACACATCGTCACTTCACCCTTAACTAGTCTCTGTTTATTCTGCAACTCCCGTTTCGAGTTACTAATCTTAGCAACTGAACTAGTATCAAATACTAAGGGGTTGCTATAAACACTAGTAACGTACACATCAATAACATGTATATCAAATATGCTTATGTTCACTTTGCCATCCTTCTTACCCACCAAATATTCAGGGCATTTCCGCTTCCAGTGACCATTTTCTTTGCAGTGTAAGCACTCAGTTTCAGGCTTTGGTCCAACTTGGAGCTTCTTCGCGGGAGTGACAACTTGCTTGTCTTTCCACTTGAAGTTCCCTTTCTTTCCCTTTGCCCTTTTCTTGAAACTAGTGGTCTTGTCAATCATCAACACTTGATGTTCTTTCTTGATTTCTACCTTCGTCGATTTCAACATCACGAAGAGCTCGGGAATCGTTTTCTTCATCCCTTGCATATTATAGTTCATCACGAAGTTCAGTAACTCGGTGATGGTGACTAGAGAATTCTGTCAATCACTATCTTATCTGGAAGAATAACTCCCACTTGATTCAAGCGATTGTAGTACCCAGACAATCTGAGCACATGCTCACTAGTTGAGCGATTCTCCTCCATCTTTTAGCTATAGAACTTGTTGGAGACTTCATATCTCTCAACTCGGGTATTTGCTTGAAATATTAACTTCAATTCCTGGAACATCTCATATGGTCCATGACGTTCAAAACATCTTTGAAGTCCCGATTCTAAGCCATAAAGCATGGTGCACAAAACTATCAAGTAGTCATCATATTGAGCTAGCCAAACGTTCATAACGTCTGCATCTGCTCCTGCAATAGGTCTGTCACCTAGCGGTGCATTAAGGACATAATTCTTCTGTGCAGCAATGAGGATAAACCTCAGATCACGGATCCAATCCACATCATTGCTACTAACATCTTTCAACATAATTTTCTCTAGGAACATATCAAAATAAACATATGAAAGCAACAACGCAAGCTATTGATCTTACAACATAATTTGCAAAATACTACCAAGACTAAGTTCATGATAAATTTAAGTTCAATTAATCATATTACTTAAGAACTCCCACTTAGACAGACATCTCTCTAGTCATCTAAGTGATCACGTGATCCAAATCAACTAAACCATGTCCGATCATCACGTGAGATGGAGTAGTTTCAATGGTGAACATCACTATGTTGATCATATCTACTATATGATTCACACTCGACCTTTCGGTCTCCGTGTTCCGAGGCCATATCTGTATATGCTAGGCTCGTCAAGTATAACCTGAGTATTCCGCGTGTGCAACTGTTTTGCACCCGTTGTATTTGAATGTAGAGCCTATCACACCCGATCATCACGTGGTGTCTCAGCACGAAGAACTTTCGCAACGGTGCATACTCAGGGAGAACACTTCTTTATAATTAGTGAGAGATCATCTTAAAATGCTACCGTCAAACAAAACATAATAAGATGTATAACAGATAAACATCATATGCAATCAAAATATGTGACATGATATGGCCATGATCATCTTGCGCCTTTGATCTCCATCTCCAAAGTACTGTCATGATCTCTATTGTCACCGGCACGACACCATGATCTTCATCATCTTGATCTATATCAATGTGTCATCACATGGTCGTCTCACCAACTATTGCTCTTGCAACTATTGCTATCGCATAGCGATAAAGTAAAGCAATTATTTGGCATTTGCATCTTATGCAACAAAGAGACAACCATAGAGCTTCTGCCAGTCGCCGATAACTTCAACAAAACATGATCATCTCATACAACAACTTATATCTCATCATGTTTTGACCATATCACATCACAACATGCCCTGCAAAAACAAGTTAGACGTCCTCTACTTTGTTGTTGCAAGTTTTACGTGGCTGCTACGGGCTTAAGAAAGAACCAATCTCACCTACGCATCAAAACCACAACGATAGTTTGTCAAATAGACGCCGTTTTAACCTTCGCAAGGACCGGGCGTAGCCACACTCGGTTCAACTAAAGTTGGAGAAACTGACACCCGCCAGCCACCTGTGTGCAAAGCACGTCGGTAGAACCAGTCTCGCGTAAGCGTACGCGTAATGTCGGTCCGGGCCGCTTCATCCAACAATACCGCTGAACCAAAGTATGACATGCTGGTAGGCAGTATGACTTATATCGTCCACAACTCACTTGTGTTCTACTCGTGCATATAACATCAACGCATAAAACCTGGCTCGGATGCCACTGTTGGGGAACGTAGTAATTTCAAAAATTTCCTACGCACACGCAAGATCATGGTGATGGCATAGCAATGAGAGGGGAGAGTGTTCGTCCACGTACCCTCGTAGACCGTAAGCGGAAGCGTTATCACAACGCGGTTGATGTAGTCGTACGTCTTCACGATCCAACCGATCCAAGTACCGAACGTACGGCACCTCCGAGTTCAGCACACGTTCAGCTCGATGACGATCTCCGGACTCCGATCCAGCTGAGCTCCGGAGATGAGCTCCGTCAGCACGACGGCGTGGTGACGATGATGATGTTCTACCGGCGCTGGGCTTCGCCTAAGCTTCGCGACGGTATGACCGAGGTGGAATATGGTGGAGGGGGGCACCGCACACGGCTAAGGAATGATCCGTAGATCAACTTGTGTCTTGTTGTTAGAGGTGCCCCCCTGCCCCCGTATATAAAGGAGCCATGGGGAGGGGTTCGGCCGGCCAGGAGAGGCGCGCCAGGAGGAGTCCTCCTCCCACCGGGAGTAGGATTCCCCCCCTTCCTTGTTGGAGTAGGAGAGAAGGAAAGAGGGGGAGAGGAGGAAGGAAAAGGGGGCTGCACCCCTTGTCCAATTCGGACTAGAGGGGGGCTGCGCCCCTCCTTCCTTTCGGCCTCTCCCCTCTATTCCCGTATGGCCCAATAAGGCCCATATACTCCCCGGCGAATTCCCGTAACTCTCCGGTACTCCGAAAAATACCCGAATCACTCGGAACCTTTCCGAACTCAGAATATAGTCGTCCAATATATCGATCTTTACGTCTCGACCATTTCGAGACTCCTCGTCATGTCCCCGATCTCATCCGGGACTTCGAACTCCTTCGGTACATCAAAACTCATAAACTCATAATATAACTGTCATCGAAACCTTAAGCGCGCGGACCCTACGGGTTCGAGAACTATGTAGACATGACCTAGAACTATTCTTGGTCAATAACCAATAGCGGGACCTGGATGCCCATATTGGCTCCTACATATTCTACAAAGATCTTTATCGGTCAAACCGCATAACAACATACGTTGTTCCCTTTGTCATCGGTATGTTACTTGCCCGAGATTCGATCGTCGGTATCCAATACCTAGTTCAATCTCGTCACCGGCAAGTCTCTTTACTCGTTCTGTAATGCATCATCCCGTAACCAACTCATTGGTCACATTGCTTGCAAGGCTTATAATGATGTGCATTACCGAGAGGGCCCGGAGATACCTCTCCGACAATCCGAGTGACAAAACCTAATCTCGAAATACGCCAACTCAACATGTACCTTCGGAGACACCTGTAGTACTCCTTTATAATCACCCAGTTACATTGTGACGTTTGGTAGTACCCAAAGTGTTCCTCCGGTAAACGGGAGTTGCATAATCTCATAGTTACAGGAACATGTATAAGTCATGAAGAAAGCAATAGCAACATACTAAACGATCAAGTGCTAAGCTAACGGAATGGGTCAAGTCAATCACATCATTCTCCTAATGATGTGATCTCGTTAATCAAATGACAACTCTTTTGTCCATGGCTAGGAAACATAACCATCTCTGATAAACGAGCTAGTCAAGTAGAGGCATACTAGTGACACTATGTTTGTCTATATATTCACACATGTATTATGTTTCCGGTTAATACAATTCTAGCATGAATAATAAACATTTATCATGAAATAAGGAAATAAATAATAACTTTATTATTGCCTCTAGGGCATATTTCCTTCACAAAGATCGTCCGAGGAAATGGCAAGTACCAGATGTTGACTTGCGGTCCACACGATCACCAGCATAGTCAGAGTCAGAATATCCAACGAGATCAAAAGCAGAGCCCTTGGGGTACCATAATCCTAGTGTTGGTGTGTGAGCTAGATATCGAAGAATATGCTTCACAGCCTTATGGTGTGATTCCTTCGGTGCAGCTTCAAATCGGGCACACATGCAAACACTAAGCATTATATCTGGCCTAGATGCACATAAGTACAATAAAGAACCAATCATGGAGCGGTATACCTTATGATCGAAGTCAATACCATTTTCATCAGTGCATAGATGGCCGTTTGTGGGCATTGGAATTTTGACGCCTTTGCAATCTTGCATGCCGAATTTCCTCAGTACATCTTTGAGGTATTTCTCCTAAGATATGAATATGCCATTGTGGTGCTGACGAATTTGAAGACCTAAGAAGAATTTCAACTCTCCCATCATAGACATTTGATATTCTTCACTCATCATATAGGCAAATTCATCACTATGACGTTGGTCAGTATAGCCAAAGATAATATCATCAACATATATTTGGCACACAAACAGTTCACCATCATAAGATTTAGTAAAGAGAGTAGGGTCGAGTGAACCGGGTGTGAAGCCATTCTTCACGAAGAATTCCTTCAATGTATCATACCACGCCCGAGGGGCTTGCTTGAGGCCATAGAGGGCCTTATTGAGTCTGAAGACTTTGTCAGGATTCTTTGGATCTTACAAACCTGTGTGTAGCCTTGAGCTACTAGTCGTGCCTTATTCCTCACCACAAGGCCATTTTCATCTTGCTTGTTGCGGTAGATCCACTTTGTGCCAATGATATTATGCTTGCGAGGATCTGGGCGATTGACCAATTCACAGACATTGTTAAGCTCGAACTGATGTAATTCTTCTTGCATAGCCTGAATCCACTCCGGCTCTAGAAATGCTTCATCTACCTTAGTGGGCTCTGTGATAGAGACAAAAGCATAGTGCCCACAAAAGTTAGATAAATGTGAAGCTTTTGAGCGTGTGAGAGGACCTGGTGCGCTAATGTCATCGATGATCTTCTCCACTTGTACTTCTTTTGCAACGCGAGGATGAGCTGGTTGTCGCTGAGGAATTTGATCAACATTTTCTTCAGCACCATTTTCCTCATCATGTTCTTCGGGTGCATCAGCTCGACGTTCTTCATGAATAGGAGTGAATTCTTCAGCAGATTCTTCAGTAGGAATGACATCCTCAGTTGCCTTGAACTTGATAGAATCCTCAGGTGCTAGTTCATCTAACATAGAAGGTAGGTGATCTCTTTGCGAGCCATTAGTTTCATCGAACCGCACATCTACAGTGTCAACAATCTTGTGAAGAACAATGTTGAAGACTCTGTAGGTGTGCGAGTCCTTTCCGTAACCAAGCATAAAACCTTCATGTGCTTTCGGTGCAAATTTGGAGTTGTGGTGAGGATCTCTAATCCAACATTTAGCACCGAAGACTTTGAAATAACTCACATTGGGTTTCTTGTCAGTGAGGAGTTCATAGGCCATCTTCTTGAAGAATTTGTGAAGATATACTCTGTTGATGATGTGGCATGCAGTATCAATTACATCAATCCAAAAACGCTGAGGCGTTTTGTATTCATCAAGCATAGTGCGAGCCATCTCAACAAGAGTTCTGTTCTTGCGCTCCACGACGCCATTTTGCTGAGGAGTATAAGGACCAGATAACTCATGAGTAATACCAAGTTCATCAAGATAGGCATCAAGACCGGAATTCTTGAACTCAGTTCCATTGTCACTTCTGATGTTCTTGATCTTCACACCAAAGTTGGTTGAAGCCCTCGAGGAAAATCGTTTGAAGACTTCCTGCACTTCATGTTTGTAAGTAACAATGTGTACCCATGTATATCAAGAATAATCATCAACAATGACAAAACCATATAGAGATGCATCATTAGTGACTGCTGAGTAATGATTAGGTCCAAAGAGGTCCATGTGAAGCAATTCGAATGGACGAGTAGTGGTCATGATAGTCTTTGCTGGGTGCTTGGCCTTGGTCATTTTTCCAGCTTCACAGGCTCCGCATAAATGATCCTTGAGGAATTTGACATTCTCAATGCCAATGACATGCTTCTTCTTCGCAAGCGTGTGCAAATTCCTCATGCCTGCGTGACCAAGTCGTCGATGCCATAGCCAGCCTTCTGAAGCTTTTGCAAGTAGACACACGGCTAGTTGTGGTCCTGTAGAGAAATCAACAATATACAGATCTCCTCTCCTAAAGCCTTCGAAGACTTTGGAATTGTCAGCTTCCATAATCACAACACAGCGATACTTGCCAAAGACAACAACCATATCAAGATCACAAAGCATTTAGACTGACATGAGATTGTATCCTAAGGACTCAACTAGCATGACTTTGTCCATGTGTTTATCCTTAGAGATTGCAACCTTACCAAGACCCAATACCTGACTTTTGCCTTTGTCAGAAAAGATGATATGCTTCAGAGGTGACGGTGATAAAGGAGCATCCATCAATAGATTCTTGTCACCAGTTATGTGATTCGTACATCCACTATCGAGGACCCATTCAGTAGTTTTGGGTTGATCATCCTGCAGATGAATTAGTGTAGCTTACAATCTCATATGCTTCATTAGTGACGAATATGATATCAAGTTCATCAGATGAATTTCATCAAGCAGTAAACAGATATAGCAGTATGAGGACGTGTGAAATGAAAGTTCATTTCATCATGATTCGCCTGCGTCCTTTTAGGCAATTTCGTCAGGTCCCCAGCAAATTCTTCAGACGTTAAAGCACGTCTGGAGACCTGACCCTGCAGAAGAGATTAGTTCTTTTTCTTCACCACCCACATCTGGAGGGGTGGCAAAGAATTCATCACTCTGCGAGCACCATATGAGAATGGAGGCAAAGATGCCAAACCATTTCGTTTCACATAAGAGGGGTTAGGGTAAGCATATGAATAAGCAGAGTAATTCTTTGAGGACTTATGAACATAATGGTTTGAAGAATAATGCACATATTCATAGCCCTTAGCTCTACCGTGCGAGACAGAATTGTTAGCACGATGATAATCATATGAGGACTTTGATCCTTTTGAGGAATTTGATCCATGTGAGGAATTTGGTCCGTATGAGGACTTGGATCCATATGAATAATTTGGTCCATATGAAGAGTTTGATCTGGGGTTCCTGTTCTTCACTGGTGGTGTCATGAGGACATTCACCTGAAGACTTTCAACATAACTTTTGGGAACCCAGATTTTCTTCATAGGGGAACCGTTCCTGTAGTTAGTGCCAACATATCTGGCAAATACTTCACCATTCTGATTTTTGAACAGTTTATAGTTGGAGTCAAATGACTCATCAGAAGAATGAGGAGATTCACATGTAAAGCCAGATAAGTTAGATGGATCAACTGGAGGTCCATTTGCAACAACCCATGAGGCTTTGGGGTACTGCTCAGGCTTCCAATATGTTCCATCAGCATTGAGTTTCCTCTCAAAGGCAATACCCTCTTTCCTAGGGTTTCTGTTGAGAATCTGCTTTTTAAGCACATCACAAAGAGTCTGATGCCCTTTGAGGCTTTTGTACATGCCTATCATGTACAATTCCTTCAGCCCTGCATTGTCAGTGATACTAGCAATGTCCTCAAATAAGGAATTAGTGATAGCAGAGGCAGATGAAGAATTTGTAACAGTTGAAGCATTTGAACATTCAGGTGAAGAATTAGCAGATTCACGTTCAATGCACTTTAATCATGGAGGAACAAATTCTTCCTGAGAAGCGCTGATTTGTTGAGCTAGTAATGAATCGCGCTCCTTCTGAAGATCTTCATAACACACTCTTAACTTTTCAAGATCTTCCTTTCTTTGAAGAGATTCAGAGGAAAGCTTCTCATGATCAGTCAAGAGGGTATTATGTTGATCTTGAAGAGCGTCAAACTTGGAGTGGATTCTCTGAAGACATTCACCCAATGCTTTTGACTGATCCATTTCTTTACGCAACATATCATCACTTTTGTCTAGCATGTTTTGAACTTGTTCCAAAGCAGTTTGTTGTTTAGTGGCAATGCAAACAAGTTTGGTATAACAAGATTCAATATTATCATCAGATTCATCATTATCAGATTCATCGTCACAAAACTCGGATGAGGAGCATTCGGTTACCTCAGCACCGTCTGCCATGAGACATGATGCAGAAGATGATGATTCTGGCTCAAAAGTCATCGTTTTGAGAGATTCCTTAAAGTCCTCAAACCAGGGATCATGACGGGTTCGATGACCTTCATAGACATCAGAGATTCGGTCCCAGATAAGCTTCGAATTGCAAAGATGCATAATGCGCCCGAATTGATCTCTGGATAGGCAGGAACAGATGATATCCTTCGCCATGAGGTCAAGTCGAGTGTACTTGTGAATATCATCAGCGTCCGCCATCTTGCATAGATCAGTAAGACCAATCTTAGTGATGGTCCACAGCTTGCTGTTCATTGCCATGAGGCGCTTCTTCATCATGGCCTTCCACTTGGGATAGTCGTGACCGTCAAAGATAGGGCATGTCACTTTCTTCATACCTGCGGTCGACATAACTAAAACTCCAGGCGGTTAAACCAAAATCACACAGAACAAGGGAGTACCTCGCTCTGGTGCCAATTGAAAGTGCGTTATATCGACTAGAGGGGGGGTGAATAGGCGATTTTTGTGAATTCTTCACTGAGGAATTTGCTGGTGAGGAAATTCCTTAGCGAAGAACTACTTGCAGCGGAATAAGTACTCAGAAGTAAACATAACATGATACTAGCATGGTCATCATGATGAAATGAAGACAAGCACAGCGTACAGAAAGCGTAATCACATGACAAGATGAAGACAAACAAACTGAAGAAATTGAACTGAGGAATTTGAGAAAGTCTTCAGTCAAAGTCTTCAAGCACATATATGAACAAACACTCAACACAGTAATGAGGAAATGAAAGGGTTGAGGGGATAGAACCAGTTAGTTGGTGAAGACAATGATTTGGTAAACCAGTTCCAACTGCTGTCTCAGTTGTACGTCTGGTTGGAGCGGCTGAGTATTTAAACTCGAGGACACGCAGTCCCGGACACCCAGTCACTGAGCCGCAACTCAGGACACCCAGTCCTCACCGTATTCTCCTTGAACTAAGACCACGCAGGCCTCGTCCAATCACTCGTGGTAAGTCTTCAGGTGACTTCCAAACCTTCACAGACTTGGTCACTCGGCAATCCACAATTCCTCTTGGATGCTCTAGACCTTGACGCCTAACCGTCTGGAAGAAGCACAGTCTTCAAAGGTAACAAGCATCGGATCCACGCGGGATCAATTTATTCAGTGATGCTCAATCACTTTGGGTTTGTGGGGGTTTGGTTTTGGGATTTTCCTCACTGAGGATGGGTTGCTCTCAAATGACAAGTGTCAAGTTCTCTCGGAGCAGCCAACCAACTAGTGGTTGTAGGGGGCGGCTATTTATAGCCTAGGGAGCAGCCCGACATGATAAGACATAAATGCCCTTCAATGATATGACCGTTAGGTGGATAAGATATTTTGGGACAGCCGGCGCGCAGCACAGCAACGGTCGAAAATTTGACTCTCAAATTCCTCAGGGCTATCATGTTCCTCACTGTGTAGGCAATTCGCACTGGAGAATTCCTAACTCCTTAGTCAGAGCAAAGTCCTCAGTGACCAGAAGAACTGCGTCTCTGTCACTGAAGAAAATGACTGAACTGTATGAGATTTCCAATGGCTTCACTCGAAGGGATTGGTAGGTGTAGGATTTTGAGTTGAGCATCACATGGAAATTTTTCCTTAGTATTTCCTCGACCCCCTTTAACAGTACGGTGTTTCCTATGACTCAAGAAAGAGAAAATGAAACTGCGAAAACAAAAGTCTTCACGCTCCATGTTCCTCAAGTGAATATCAAGTCTTCAAGGTCACACCATTTTCTTCACTTTCAAAGTCTTTAGAAAGTCTTCAGAATATCAAAGTCTTCAGTCGGAGAACTTCATTTTTAGGGGTCAACTTTCTCTGTAAATATCAAACTCCTCATAGACTTATAGACCTGTGTACACTCACAAACGCATCAGTCCCTTAACCTATAAGTCTTCAATACACCAAAATCACTAAGGGGCACTAGATGCACTTACAGTGACACTTGAGGAACTTCTCAAGGCTCAGTCTGAAATTCAAGCCCTCAGCAAAGACTTTGATGCCTACTATGCTGATTGGCAAGGAGCCAAAGTGAGATTCGTCAACCTGACGAAGAAAATGACAAATGTTGCAGCTCCATCGCAACAACAAAATCTTCAGGCTGCAGACTCTGCTCAGCCTGCTGAAGAACATGCCAGCACCGCTGATGACTTTCAGCCTGCTAAAGAAAATGCTAGTTCCAGGGCTGGTGATGAAATTCTAGCCGCTGAAGAAATTGTCAGGGCATCCACTAGTGGTGCGCCTGTAGAAACTGAAGAGATCAGGGCAATTGCATCAGTTGCGCCTGAAGAAAATCAACCAGATTCCTCAGCTCCTCCCGCGCCTACACCAACTCCAATTCTTCCATTTGCCTATGAGGTGAAGAAGACCAAGGCTGCAGAGCGAGCTGCAGTGAAGAAAAGGAAGGCATCAGCTGCGTCTAATTCTTCGGCTGCGAAGAAGATGAAGCCAATGACCAGCTCACTCGAAAATCCGATTGATGCTGTTCCAATTTCCTCCATGCCATCAAAGGACCTTGTTCCTTTTGGAGAAGACTATGTGATCCCAAGCGGATCTGATGAAGAAAATCATTCTGCTGCTTCGTTAGAGCAGATTGATGAAGAAATTGAAGTGGACGCAATCCCTTCAACGCCAGTCATTTCCTCACCTATGCCTCAGTTCACAGCTGAAGAGGCTGGTGTTGAGGAAATTGAAGATGAAGATGTGGATATAGGATGCACCTCACCTGTGATGAATGATGACTTTTGGGAAAGTCAGCATTCCAATACTCCTCTATTCACACCTATCCAACAGATTCCTCAGTCCCCGGCAACAACGGTTCAACTGGGCTCTGAAGAAACTCATCCCACTCCCTCTGCTCATGAAGAAATTCCAGCCACTAGTGCTGAAGAACCTGCTGCTGTTGATTCTCAGGTTGCACAAGAAGAGGAACCATAAATTCCTCAGCCTGAAGAACCCGACCTCGCGATTCCTGAGGTGGTGATGCAACTCACTGACATCCCTCTGCCAAAACCGAAGGATCCGTTCTCAAGCAAACAGAAGTTCAAGGCTGAAGGCTTCTTCTCCGAGCATGTATTCTTCACTGACTACAACCCCTATGACTCTGCTCGCATAAGGAAGAGGCGTTTCTAGACTGCTAGTCAAGCCAATTTCTATTCCTCAGTGCTGTTTGACAAAGACAAAATCTTCGATCATGAACATATTCCTCACGTGGATATGGAATCTCTGCCATGCTTCGAGCCAGTCCTCAGTGTTCTTCACGATGCAGGATTACTCAATTTCTGCATTGACATCTGTGATTGGAATGAAGAACTCATTCTTCAGTTCTACGCTACACTGCATATCACTGGAGACGCTGAAGATGTCAACTCATGGGTGTTGGATTGGATGACTGAAAACACTCACTACAAGGCACCGGCAACTGAATTGCTTCGTGTCCTTCCTCTCGATCCTCCCCATGACAGTGCACGTTGCATCTACAATGACCCTGAACTGACAAATCACTATATGCAAGTGCTCATGAAGCCTTTGAAGCCTGGGCAGGCCCCACGAACCAAATTCCTCGTCAAGGAATTACTCTATGTGCCTCGGACAGTCTATCGCATTCTGACGAAGACAATGAGTCCTATCAAAGGCCACGACTCAAATGATGAAGAAGTCGTTGGCATCATGAAGAACATGCTTTTCAACATCATTCATGGCGTTCCCGTCAACTTCCATGATTTCTTCATGAGGACTCTGGCCAATGTTGCTATGTCACCATTCGAGCTGAAGCCCTATGCGCCTTGGATTATGAGATTCATCAGGGCAAGATCTTCACTGAATTACAAAGCTGACACTCTGAACCACGGTAGCTACTTGCCTCCCATTGAAGTCCTCAAACGGACAGTTTCATCAGCTGATGATAAAGGCAAGGCAGCCGCTGTGATCGATGAAGGCATTCGTCCATTGGATGGTCAATTTCGCCTTGCTGCATCTTACTCTACCAATGACGACTCTGCCACACATGACACTACTGCAAATACCTCAGCCAAGCAAAATCCTCAAGCCACAGCACCCACGGTGATGACTGACCGTGAGTTACTCCTTAGTCTTCATCAGAAGGTTGATCGCAATCACAAATGGGTAAAGCGTCAGTTTGGTGCACTTCTTCACAATATGACCTCAACACACAATGCAGTGAAGAAGAACCATTACTATCTTCATGAAACCCTCAACCGCACATGGGCTTTCCTCACACATGTCTAGAGCGCTGCAGAACTGAAGACTATGGGTCTCAAGGAAGAATTTGACTGGTCTGCACCTCCTCCGAAGAAATTCAAGAGGGTCAAAGTTCCTGATCTGGTGGCCAGCTCTTATTCTTCATCACGTGACACTGATGAGTATGAAGATTTGGACGACACTGCAGCAGGCCCTGCTACAACAAACAACCCCGACAACGCTGGCGCTCCTCCATCGACTTGAAATTCTTCATGGGCGTTAGTCCTCAGTTTCAATCCTTTTGGTCATCTAATGACAAATGGGGAGAAATCTGAGTTAGTCTTCAAGCGGGTCTATATTAAGGGCGTTTTTTTCTAAGTTACAACTCTTGTTCTTCCGAAACTTTTATTGGATCGAGTTGTAATCTTAAACCCAATGGTGCTCTAATACTTTTGGATGGTGCTCTGATACTTTTGATGCACTGTGCTCTGATACTTTTGATGTGCTATTCTGCATGCTTATTCCTTGGTAATATTATTGCACGCATGCTGAATCTCATCAGGCACCATATTTCATCATGCATTTCAAATTCTTCATATTATATATCAAATGCGTGTATGAATTACAAGATATAGGGGGAGATCTCCATGATTCAACTCTTCAAATGTGCATTGCCTCAAACGCAAATTCCTCACTATGCACATCTTCAGGGGGAGTTCTTCTATATCTTGTAATCAAATTCCTCAATATCAAATTTACACTTCATATGTTCACCAAAAAGGGGGAGATTGTAAGTGCATCTAGTGCCCCTTGGTGATTTTGGTGTATAGAAGACTTATAGGTTAAGGGACTAATGCGTTTGTGAGTGTACACAGGTCTATAAGTCTATGAGGAGTTTGATATTTACAGAGAAAGTCGACCCCTAAAAATGAAATTCTTCGACTGAAGACTTTGATATTCTGAAGACTTTCTGAAGACTTTGAAAGTGAAGAAATTGGTGTGACCTTGAAGACTTGGTATTCATTTGAGGAACATGAAGCGTGAAGACTTTTGTTTTCGTAGTTTCATTTTCTCTTTCTTGAGTCATAGGAAACACCGTACTGTTAAAGGGGGTCGAGGAAATACTAAGGAAAAATTTCCATGTGATGCTCAACTCAAAATCCTACACCTACCAATCCCTTCGAGTGAAGCCTTTGGAAATCTCATACAGTTCAGTCACTTTCTTCAGTGACAGAGACGAAGTTCTTCTGGTCACTGAGGAATTTGTTCTGACTGAGGAGTTAGGAATTCGCCAGTGTGAATTGCCTACACAGTGAGGAACATGATAGCCCTGAGGAATTTGAGAGCCAAATTTCTGACCGTTGCTATGCTGCGTGCCAGCTGTCCCAAAATATCCTATCCACCTAATGGTCATATCATTGAAGGGCATTTATGTCTTATCATGTCGGGCTGCTCCCTAGGCTATAAATAGCCGCCCCCTACAACCACTAGCTGGTTGGCTGCTCCGAGAGAACTTGACACTTGTCATTTGAGAGCAACCCATCCTCCGAGGACTTTGAGCGAAAATCATCAAGTGAGGAAAACCCAAAACCAAACCCCCACAAACCCAAAGTGATTGAGCATCACTGAAGAAATTGATCCTGCGTGGATCCGACGCTTGTTACCTTTGAAGACTGTGCTTCTTCCAGACGGTTAGGCGTCATGGTCTAGAGCATCCAAGAGGAATTGTGGATCGCCAAGTGACCAAGTCTGTGAAGGTTTGGAAGTCACCTGAAGACTTACCACGAGTGATTGGACGAGGTATGCGTGACCTTAGTTCAAGGAGAATATGGTGAGGACTGGGTGTCCTGAGCTGCGTGCTCAGTGACTGGGTGTCCGGGACTGCGTGTCCTCGAGTTTAAATACTCAGCCGCTCCAACCAGACGTACAACTGAGACAGCAGTTGGAATTGGTTTACCAAATCATTGTCTTCACCAACTAACTGGTTCTATTTCCTCAACCCTTTCATTTCCTCATTACTGTGTTGAGTGTTTGTTCATATCTGTGCTTGAAGACTTTGACTGAAGACTTTCTCAATTTCCTCAGTTCAATTTCTTCAGTCTGTTTGTCTTCATCTTGTGTTATCCTGTGATTACGCTTTCTGTACTCTGTGCTAGTCTTTATTTTATCATGATGACCATGCTTGTATTCTGTTATGCTTACTTCTGAGTACTTATTCCGCTGCAAGTAGTTCTTCGCTAAGGAATTTCCTCACCAACAAATTCCTCAGTGAAGAATTCATAAAAATCGCCTATTCACCCCCCTCTAGTCGATATAACACACTTTCAGGTACTTAAGCCCCTGGTGTATTTGGCCGTACCAAAGCGTACGGATGCAACATGTCATAAGTGAACATATATAGATAAGTTGTGCATTGTTCATTAAAAAAGCTGCGGTAAAAGCAGAACGATACAAATAGTGCGATAAGCAAGGGACGGGACTATTTGACATGTCCCCCTCCAGGAGCGAGCTGCGGGATGATATGTAAAACAAGTATACTGCTTGTTATAGAGACCACCTGGACACTCGACGTAGCTTTCTGCTTCCCTGGCTGTTGCATCGTGTGTTCGGCGGTTCTACTACCGGACAGGGCTTCTTGATAAAAGAGTCCTGAAAGTAAGAAAAAAGAATTATACAATCGGGCCCCTGGTGCGGTTGAGCCGCATTCTGGGCCTGCCGTGGTCGTGCCCCTCCCCCTATGCCCATGGTATTTCCAGAGCGTAATTATGTACGTGTAGTACTGGTTTCGCAATTTCGTGAGGGTTGGGGTTGGGGCCACATTGCTACGCATGCTCGGGACGTGCCAGGCGGTCTTGTTGTAGGTTACTCCGGGCGCGCTTGATGGTGTCCGGACGTTTAATAGCCGGACTCGAGAATTGCCTTGAGAGGCTGCTTTGTACTTCCGCCGCGAGAGCCGCCGTATGCTCCTCCGTTCAGAGAGAGCGTTTGGCTCCTCCGTTCGGAGAGAGCGTTTGGTGTTTCCATTGACCGTAATGACTCCTCGAGGGCCTGGCATCTTGAGCTTGAGGTATGCGTAGTGCGGCACCACATTGAACTTTGCAAATGTGATTCGTCCGAGCAGTGCGTGATAGCCACTGCGGAACGGGACTATGTTGAAGATTAACTCCTCGCTTCGGAAGTTATCCGGGGATCCGAAGACCACTTCAAGTGTAACTGAGCATGTACAGTTGGCCTCTACACCTGGTATGACGCCTTTAAAGGTCGTCTTTGTGGGTTTAATCCTTGAGGGGTCTATGCCCATTTTGCGCACTGTATCCTGATAAAGCAGGTTCAGGCTGCTGCCGCCGTCCATCAGGACTCTAGTGAGGTGAAATCCGTCAATGATTGGGTCTAGAACCAATGCGGCGAATCCGCCATGGCGGATGCTAGTGGGGTGGTCCCTTCGATCAAAAGTGATCGAGCAGGAGGACCACAGATTGAACTTTGGGGCGACTGGCTCCATCGCATATGCGTCCCTTAGTGCACGCTTCCGCTCCCTTTTGGGTATGTGGGTTGCGTATATCATGTTCACCATCTGCACTTGTAGGGGAAAGCCCTTCTGTCCTCTATTGTTCGGCGGCCGGGGCTCCTCCTCGTCGTCGCTATGCAGCCCCTTGTCATTGTTTTCGGCATTTTACTTGCCTGCCTGCTTGAACACCCAACAATCCCTGTTGGTGTGGTTGGCTGGTTTTTCGGGGGTGCCGTGTATCTGGCACGAGTGATCGAGTATTCGGTCCAAATTGGACGGGCCCGAAGTATTTCTTTTGAATGGCTTTTTCCGCTGACCGGGTTTAGACCCTCTGAATCCGGCATTGACTGTCGTATCCTCAGCATTATCGCCATTAATGCGGCGCTTGTGCTTCTTGCGACGCGACCTGCCATTGTTGTCCTTGGTATCCGAATTACCAGGGCTCTTGGTCATGTTGTTACTACGAGCTAGCCAGTCGTCCTCTCCCGCGCAAAAGCGGGTCATGAGTGTTGTGAGGGCTGCCATGGATTTCGGCTTTTCCTGTCCTAGGTGTCGGGCAAGCCACTCGTCGCGGATGTTATGTTTGAAGGCTGCAAGGGCCTCTGCATCCGGATAGTCGATGATTTGATTTTTCTTGGTTAGGAACCATGTCCAGAATTGTCTGGCTGATTCCTCTGGCTGCTGAATTATGTGGCTTAGGTCATCGGCATCTGGTGGTCGCACATAGGTGCCCTGGAAGTTGTCGAGGAATGTGGCTTCCAGGTCTTCCCAACAACCAATTGACTCCGCTGGCAAGTTGTTAAGCCAATGCCGAGCTGGTCCTTTAAGCTTGAGTGGGAGGTATTTGATGGCATGTAGATCATCACCGCGGGCCATGTGGATATGAAGGAGATAGTCCTCGATCCAGACCGCAGGATCTGTCGTGCCATCGTATGATTAAATGTTTACGGGTTTGAAGCCCTCAGGGATTTGATGATCCATCACTTCGTCTGTGAAGCATAGTGGGTGTGCGGCGCCTCTGTATTGGGCTATATCACGACGCAGCTCAAATGAGCTTTGTCTACTGTGTTTGGCCTGGCCGGAATTGCCATATCCGGCGTGACGGTTATCATCACGTATCGTGGGGCGCCCACGCGATCCGTAGATCGATCTTGTTTGCCTTTCCTTGTCCTCCAGTATACCCCGCAGGTCTGGCGCATTTTCCCGTGCCTTGGTATTTTTTGAGCGGCGCCGGGGTGCGGCTTGAGTGGAGGGCCGAGACGCCTCTTTGTCGCGGCCACGAGGTGGCCGGTCGACCGTATCATGCGCTGGTGATGTAGGTTCAGGTGCTTCCTCCTCTAATCGGGGTAGCAGCCTGCGTTTTGGGTAGCTCTTGGAGGGGCGTTCGAGTTCATACTCTTTGGCCGCAAGGACTTCAGTCCATCTGTCGGCTAGCAAGTCTTGGTCAGCTCTAAGCTGTTGCTACTTTTTCTTGAGGCTGCTTGCCGTGGCCATAAGCCTGCGTTTGAAACGCTCTTGTTCGACGGGATCCTCAGGCACGACAAATTCGTCGTCGTCGAGGCTTGCCTCGTCTTCAGAGGGAGGCATGTAATTATCGTCCTCTACCTCTCTGTCTGCCGCTCTCTCATGAGGGCTGGCTTCTCCATCCTCCTGCACTGAATCCTGCTGGAGGGGGTTGTCTTTGGCACTTTCCGAGGTGTTATTGTCTCCCGTGCCGGAATCACCGTCTTTTTGTGGCGGGATTTAGAGCGGCGCCGCTGACGCCGGCGCTTAGGCTGTTTCTTGGAGGGGTCATCCTCCGTTGTTCCATCGCCATTCCCATCTTTTGGGATGTCCACCATGTAAATGTCGTATGACGAGGTGGCCTTCCAGTGCCCTGTAGCCGCTGGTTCTTGGTCGTCTCCTGCATCGTCGTCCATACCGTCGATGTCTTCAGAGTCGAAGTCGAGCATGTCGGTTAAATCATCGACAGTGGCTACGAAGTGGGTGGTGGGTGGGCTTTAAATTTCTTCCTCGTCCGCATCCCAACCTTCCTGACCATAGTCCGGCCAGGGCTCTCCTGACAAAGAGAGAGACTTTAGTGAATTCAGGATGTCGCCAAAGGGCGAGTGCTGAAAGATGTCTGCGGTGGTGAATTCCATGACCGGCGCCCAATCGGATTCGATTGGCAGGGGCACGGAAGGTTCGGAGTCCGGAGAGGAATCCGGCACCTTGGACTTACGAGCCTTGCAAAGGACAAGGATGGTGTTCGGCTTAATCGCCATAGAGATCGCAGCCCCCGAGGCGGTGTCCAGCCACCCATCCTCGATCGGCGCAGTCGGCTCTGAGCTAAGGGTCGGAGTGGACACTGGTGCGGCCTCCAGGGCACTGTTCGGCGGGAGAGCTAGATCATGCCCATCGTGACAGTGCGGCGCGCTTGGCTGTGGCTCGAACCCGTCGAAGATCAAGTCTCCGCGAACGTCAGCCGTATAGTTCAAACTTCCAAATCTGACCTGATGGCCAGGGGCGTAGCTCTCAATCTGCTCCAGATGGCCAAGCGAATTGGCCCGCAGTGCAAAGCCGCCGAATACGAAGATCTGTCCGGGGAGAAAAGTCTCACCCTGGACCGCATCATTGTTGATGATCGGAGGAGCCATCGGGCCTAAAGATGATGACACAGAGGAACTCTCAATGAAAGCACCAATGTCGGTGTCAAAACCGGCGGATCTCTGGTAGGGGGTCCCGAATTGTGCGTCTAGGTGGATGGTAACAGGAGACAAGGGACACGATGTTTTTACCAAGTTTCGGGCCCTCTCGATGGAGGTAAAACCCTACTCCTGCTTGATTAATATTGATGATATGGGTAGTACAAGAGTAGATCTACCACGAGATCAGAGAGGCTAAACCCTAGAAGCAAGCCTATGGTATGATTGTTGTTCGTCCTACGGACTAAAGCCCTTCGGTTTATATAGGCACCGAAGAGGGTTAGGGTTACACAGAGTCGGTTACAATGGTAGGAGATCTACATATCCGTATCGCCAAGCTTGCCTTCCACGCCAAGGAAAGTCCCATCCGGACACGGGACGAAGTCTTCAATCTTGTATCTTCATAGTCAAGGAGTCCGGCCAAAGGTGATAGTTCAGCTATCCGGACACCCCCTAATCCAGGACTCCCTCAGGATCCATGTATGAAAACAAAGTATGGACTTTGGTTGACTTGCCCAATGATCAGCAAGCCATAGAGAATAAATGGATCTTCAAGAAGAAGACTGATGTTGCTGGCAATGTAACTGTCTATAAAGCTCGACTTGTTGCGAAAGGTTTTCGACAAGTTCAAGGGGTTGACTATGATGAGACTTTCTCGCCCTTAGTGATGCTTAAGTCTGTCCGAATCATGTTAGGAAATGCCGCATTTTATGATTATGAAATTTGGCAAATGGATTTCTGGAAGAAGAGTTGTATATGATGCAACAGGAAGGTTTTGTCGATCCAAAAGGTGCTAACAAAGTGTGCAAGCTCCAGCGATCCATTTATGGACTAGTGCAAGCATCTCGGAGTTGGAATAAACGCTTTGATAGTGTGATCAAAGCATATGGTTTTATACAGACTTTTGGAGAAGCCTGTATTTACAAGAAAGTGAGTGGGAGCTCTGTAGCATTTCTGATATTATATGTAGATGACATATTATTAATTGGAAATGATATAGAATTTCTGGATAGCATAAAGGGATACTTGAATAAAAGTTTTTCAACGAAAGACCTCGGTGAAGCTGCTTACATATTGGGCATCTAGATCTATAGAGATAGATCAAGACGCTTAATTGGACTTTCACAAAGCACATACCTTGATAAAGTTTTGAAAAGGTTCAAAATGGATCAGGCAAAGAAAGGGTTCTTGCCTGTATTACAAGGTGTGAAGTTGAGTCAGACTCAATGCCCAACCACAGCAGAAGATAGAGAGAAAATGAAAGATGTTCCCTATGCTTCAGCCATAGGCTCTATCATGTATGCAATGTTGTGTACCAGACCTGACGTATGCTTAGCAATAAGCTTGGCAGGTAGGTACCAAAGTAATCCATGAGTGGATCACTGGACATCGGTCAAGAACATCCTGAAATACCTGAAAAGGACTAAGGATATGTTTCTCGATTATGGAGGTGACAAAGAGCTAGTCGTAAATGGTTACGTTGATGCAAGCTTTGACACTGATCCGGACGATTCTAAATCACAAACCGGATACGTGTTTTTATTAAACGGTGGAGCTGTAAGTTGGTGTAGTTCTAAACAAAGCGTTGTGGCGGGATCTACATGCAAAGCGGATTACATAGCTGCTTCGGAAGCAACAAATGAAGGAGTCTGGATGAAGGAGTTCATTTCCGATCTAGGTGTCATACCTAGTGTGTCGGGACCAATGAAGATCTTCTGTGAAAATACTGGTGCAATTGCCTTGGCAAAGGAATCCAGATTTCACAAGAGGACCAAGCGCATCAAGAGACGCTTCAATTCCATCCGGGACCAAGTCCAGGTGGGAGACATAGAGATTTGCAAAATACATACGGATCTGAATGTTGCAGACTCATTGACTAAGCCTCTTCCACGAGCAAAACATGATCAGCACCAAGACTCCATGGGTGTTAGAATCATTACTGTGTAATCTAGATTATTGACTCTAGTGCAAGTGGGAGACTGAAGGAAATATGCCCTAGAGGCAATAATAAAGTTATTATTTATTTCCTCATATCATGATAAATGTTTATTATTCATGCTAGAATTGTATTAACCGGAAACATGATACATGTGTGAATACATAGACAAACTTAAAGTCACTAGTATGCCTCTACTTGACTAGCTCATTAATCAAAGATGGTTATGTTTCCTAACCATAGACATGTGTTGTCATTTGATTAACGGGATCACATCATTAGGAGAATGATGTGATTGACTTGACCCATTCCGTTAGCCTAGCACTTGATCGTTTAGTATGTTGCTATTGATTTCTTCATGACTTATACAAAGTTCCTATAACTATGAGATTATGCAACTCCCGTTTACCAGAGGAACACTTTGTGTGCTACAAAACATCACAACATAACTGGGTGATTATAAAGGAGCTCTATAGGTGTCTCCAATGGTACATGTTGAGTTGGCGTATTTCGAGATTAGGTTTTGTCACTTCGATTGTCGGAGAGGTATCTCTGGGCCCTCTCGGTAATGCACATCACTATAAGCCTTGCAAGCAATGTGGCCAATGAGTTGGTTACGGAATGATGCATTACGTAATGAGTAAAGAGACTTGCCGGTAACAAGACTGAACTAGGTATTGGATACCGACGATCGAATCTCGGGCAAGTAACATACCGATGACAAAGGGAACAACGTATGTTGTTATGCGGTTTGACCGATAAAGATCTTCGTAGAATATGTAGGAGCCAATATGAGCATCCAGGTTCCGCTATTGGTTATTGACCGGGAACAGTTCTAGGTCATGTCTACATAGTTCTCGAACCCGTAGGGTCCGCACGCTTAACGTTACGATGACAGTTTTATTATGAGTTTATAAGTTTTGATGTACCGAAGGTTGTTCGGAGTCCCGGATGTGATCACGGACATGACGAGGAGTCTCGAAATGGTTGAGACATAAATATTGATATATTGGAAGCCTATATTTGGATATCGGAAGTGTTCCGGGTGAAATCGGGATTTTACCGGAGTACCGGGAGGTTACTGGAACCCCCCAGGGGCTTAATGGGCCTACATGGGCCCTAGTGGAGAGGAAGAGAGGAGGCAAGAGGTGGGCTGCGCCCCCTCCCCTCCATAGTCCGAATAGGACAAGGAGAGGGGGCGGCGCCCCCCTTTCCTTCCCCTCTTCCTCCTCCTTCCCCCCTTCTCCTTCTCCAACTAGGAAAGAAGGGAGTCCTACTCCCGGTGGGAGTAGGACTCCCCCTTGGCGCACCCTCCTTGGCCGGCCGCCCCCTCCTCCTTGGCTCCTTTATATACGGGGGCAGGGGGGCACCTCTAGACACACAAGTTGATCTTCGTGATCGTTCCTTAGCCGTGTGCGGTGCCCCCCTCCACCATATTCCACCTCGGTCATATCATTGCGGTGCTTAGGCAAAGCCCTGCATCGGTAGAACATCATCATCATCACTACGCCGTCGTGCTGACGGAACTCATCCCCGACACCCTGCTAGATCGGAGTCCGGGGATCGTCATCGAGCTGAACGTGTGCTGAACTCGGAGGTGCCGTACGTTCGGTACTTGGATCGGTCGGATCGTGAATGTCGTGGTTCTAAGCCTGACAGTAGAGTGGGGGGTAGGTATGGAGAGGCAAGGTCCTAGCTTATGGAGAGGTTGTAAGCACAAAGGATGTACGAGTTCAGGCCCTTCTCGGAAGAAGTAACAGCCCTACGTCTCGGAGCCCGGAGGCGGTCGAGTGGATTACGAATGTATGAATTACAAGGTGCCGAACCCTTCTGCCTGTGGAGGAGGGTGGCTTATATAGAGTGCGCCAGGACCCTAGCCAGCCCACGCAGGAGAGGGTTTAAGGCGAGTTAAGTCTGGGGCGTTACTGGTAACGCCCCACATAAAGTGCCTTTACTATCATAAAGCCTACTTGATTACAGGCCGTTGCAGTGCAGAGTGCCTCTTGACCTCCTGGTGGTCGAGTGAGTCTTCGTGGTCGAGTCCTTCAGGCCAGTCGAGTGAATCCTCGTTGGTCGACTGGAAGGCGACCTCTTCTAAGGATGTCCTGGGGTAAGTTACTTGGATCAGGTCCATGACCCTACCCTAGGTACATAACCCCATCATTAGCCCCCGAATGGATCGAGGCTTCGAGTGAAGAAGGAGTTGATGTCGTTTCCGATTAATCTTTGTGCTCTGGTTGTGCGCTGTTCTGGACCAAAGAATCCCCTTGTCGACAGGAAACAACTTGCCTTCAGTCGACTTGATCCATTCTGTTTTTTGCGTCGAGTGGTCTTTCAGGCTTCGACGATCTCCGAGCGACGGATCGCCGGAAACACCGCGCCTGACAGACTGATTTGTTGCTCGCGGATTCCGCGGGATGCGAAATTTTGGGGCGCGCGCGAAGCGGGGCGGACCGCGGCGTTCGGATGGGATGGGGCATGGACGCCTCGATCTCCGCGCCGCCTTTTTCGCCACGTATCCCGTCTGCAAAACTGTTCCAGATATGATTAGATCGACCGGGCCCACCTGTCATCCACTCGGAAGGGACCTTATAAATGTGCCCGGCGAGGATTTCTGTGCTGCGCCTTAGCATTCTTCCCCTCTCTCTGCTTCCTTCCTCCCTGCTCAGCGCGCTCGCTCTCGCCCCCGCACCACTTCCCTTCGCGCATCTCGCCGGCGACCATGGCCAAGGAGAAGACGGCGGCGCTGGAGCGTGCAAAGAAGGCGTCGGCGTCGGAGAAGGCGAAGGGGAGATCCACCAGCCGCGGAGGGTCCTCGTCCAGATCCCGCCTGCCGAAAGGCTGGGTCCAAGGAGACTGGATCCAGTCGACCATCACTGAGAATGACATTCTCGACATGGCCAACGAGGGCTTGATCCCCCACGGAGCTGCGAGGCTTCCGGGGAAGGAGTGGCAGCCCCAGCCAGAAGAGGGTGAGTGTGTGCTTTTGGCCACCCATGTTGATCACGGGTTTTCCTTGCCGCCGAGTGTTTTCTTTCGTGGCTTTTTGAACTTCTTCGGAGCGCAGCTCCACCACTTTACCCCAAACTCCATTGCCTATCTTGCCGCGTTCGTGTCCATGTGTGAGGGTTTCTTGGGCTGTCGACCGCACTGGGGTTTGTTCAAGCATATATTCACGTGTCGCTCTCAGACCGTGAAGAAGGCGAGTCCAGGCGACGAAAAGACCCGAGTCGTCCAAATGTGTGGGGGTTTGGGCATCCAGGTGAGGAACAAGAGCACCTTTCCGCCCATGACCTTTCCCGAGTCAGTCAGAGGCTGGCAGTCGACCTGGTTCTACTGCCGGGACCAGTCGACGCCGGGACAGTCGAGTGGACTCCCACAGTTTACCATGGACCGAGTGAACAAGCCCTCCTCTCTGAAGTTGATCCCGGAGGAGAAAGCTGATGTGAAGATGTTGATGGAGCGCGTGGTGCAGTTGGTTCGGGAGGGAGTGACGGGCATGGATCTCCTGGAGGTCTTCCTCAGGCGTCGCATCCAGCCCCTCCAGTTCCGGAGCCACTGCATGTGGTTGTACTGTGGGACCGAAGACGAGACTAGAGTCCATCCAGAAGCAGTCGACGATGTCACTCTGGAAAGATGGATGGCAGCCGTCACCGGAAACAAGGACAACCCACGCGGAGCCAGAAGGATTCCTCCACTCGACCACAACAGTGATCCAAATAAGGTACACTTGCCCTGCTCTCCACTGCATTCTTGTCGCATTCATCTCTCTCTACTCTGCCGACTGGTCGACTGATCATTGTCTTGATATCTGCTAGGCCCTCACCGAGCTGTACTCGATGCCCAATGGGGCACAAACTCCGACTGAGGAGGGTGAGGCGAGTGGGGGCGAGAGCCAGGACGAGGAGGAATGGGACTCGGACGTTGCAGGGGACGACGACGACGATGATGATGACGACGGCGATGATGATGACGCCGAAGACGAGGAGGAAGAGGAGGAGGTCGTGCCACCGCGCTCGGAAAGGCGGTCGAAGCTCGTCCACGACCCTTCGACCGAACGTGGCAAGGGGGTTGCGACGCAGTCGACCAAGCGCCCTAGGACCACTTCTCCAGCGCCGACTGAAAAGGCGCCGAAGCAGCCTAGGGGGGCTCCGCCAAAGCCGACCAAGCTCCTGCCGAAGATGAAGGTGTCCATCCCCACCATATCAGGGTAATTGTGCTGCTCATATTTTCTTATTCTGTGCGAACTTTATCTCTGGTCGACGCTGAAGTTAGTCGACCGATCCTTTGGAGTTGCAGTGCTGCTACTTCTGAGACCTCGGCCCGGGCTGATGACCACGAGATGGAGGATGCAGCAACTTCGAACCCAGGTACTGTATTCTTAACATCGTTCTTAGTCGACTGACTCGCGATCTCTGATCCTGATTCTTCTCCGCAGCTCCACCCAATACTGTTATCAATCTCCCTGATGACGACGAGGATGAAGAAACACTGGCACGCAGGAGGAGTCGGAAAGCATCCGCCAGTAAGGTGCCTCAGGATGTGACGGCGCCTGAGATTCTGACTGTGGAAGAAGAGAACATCACTCGACACACGGTGTCCTTCGCAAATCCACTGACGAGTGCTCAGCAGCCCTCCCTCTTCACGACGCACCACGTCCCAGAGGACCAAGCTGGCGCAGCGAAGGAGGCAATACGCCAGGCGGGACTCATGATGGAGCAGCTGAAGACTATCCGGGACGCGAGCCAGGCAGCTTATGACGCCAGCTCTGCCCTCCAAATCAATGTCCAGGTCAGTCGACCGCTGTTTGTTCTGTTGGATATGCTACCAAAAAACTTTTCTTTTCCGGTATTTATAGTAATCACCCACTGGGTGTGTCGAATAAACTCCGTGTTAGCGGGGGCACGCTGAGTGCACCCACTGGGTGTAGTCCCCAAGGCTAAGGTCGACTGCTGGCAGTCGGCCTTAGGCTTTATGATGTCAATCTTTCTGTCAGTCGACTGGTCGACTGGATTTCACAAACCGGTGGGGGCACGCTGAGTGCACCCACTGGGTGTAGTCCCCAAGGCTAAGGTCGACTGCTGGCAGTCGGCCTTAGGCTTTATAATGTCAATCTTTCTGTCAGTCGACTGGTCGACTGGATTTCACAAACCGGTGGGGGCACGCTGAGTGCACCCACTGGGTGTAGTCCCCAAGGCTAAGGTCGACTGCTGGCAGTCGGCCTTAGGCTTTATAATGTCAATCTTTCTGTCAGTCGACTGGTCGACTGGATTTCACAAACCGGTGGGGGCACGCTGAGTGCACCCACTGGGTGTAGTCTCCGAGACTGTGGTCGACTGCTTGCAGTTGATCACAGTCTTAGAGAATGCATCTCGCACACACATTTTTTTTTGAGGTCGACTGGTCGACTTTGTCTTCAACAGGATTAGTGGGGGCACGCTGAGTGCACCCACTGGGTGTAGTCTCCGAGACTACGGTCGAATGCTTGTATTTGGCTGTAGTCTTAGAAACGTGTGTTTATCCCTTTTTCACTCGGAAGTGAATTATATTTGACATTTAGTCGATTGGTTCTTCACAGAACTCCTGTGATCTTGTGGCTCGCTACTCAGAGCTGGAACAAAACATACTCAAGTCGAGCTGAGCTTGAGGCTGGTTCAGGAGAAGCTGACAAAGGCAAAGGAGGAGACCGAAGGTATGTTTGGTGAGACCCTGACGACTGCTTTTCCCCTTGCTTGTTTCAGCATCTGATCTTGCTGTAACTTGCAGGTAAGGTAAGGGAGGCCCAGCAGAAGAAAGACCTTGAGCTAGCTGAGAAGACCAAGCTTGCTGACGAGAAGTTAGCTTCAGTTACCAAGCTCGTACAAGACAATACCAATCTGAAAGCTGCTCTTGGGATTGCCAACAAGGAGGTCAGTCGACTGAAAACTGACAAAGCTGCCCTGACCGACCAAGTCAGCAAATTGACTGAGAAGAAAACTGAACTGGAAGCCTTCCTGAGTGGCCTTGCCAAAAAGTTGTTCCTTATGCTTGAAGGTAGACCTCCATGTTTGGCAAATATTTCCAATTATGGCTTTTTCCATTCGACTATCTCCTTGACTTAGTGATCACCCTTGCAGAATTTTGTCAAAACTTTGAAGAAGAAACCAGCCGACTGGAGCCAAACCTTGACCCCGTCAATTCTCCGGTGAACGACGAAGTTGCCATGGATGTTTTCCGACTGGAGTCTCGTGTTGCAGCTGTCGTGGACTATCTCACAAGGCTGAAGGCCGCCACATCCCGCATCGACTCGACGCTCTGGCCTGAGGAGACACTTCAGAATGACCTTGAGTCACTGATGGCCCGCTTGAACACGATCCCTGGTCGAGTGCAGGAGTGGAAGAAGTCCTCGGCTCGGTGTGGTGCAGATGTCGCTCTGTGTCTGGCCCGAGTCCACTGCAAAGATGCGCGAGAAGAGAAGCTGGCGGCCCTTCGGGTGGCCAATACCAAGAAGCACGACTTCAGATCCTTTATGGAAACTTTCCTTGCAGCTGCCACTCGGATCGCCGACGGGATTGACCTTGATGAATTTGTTGCACCTTCCAGCCCTCCACAGGAGGGGTAAAAAACTTCTTCTGGCTCGACGCTTTAAATTTGCCTCGGTATGCCGAGTGAAATTGTAACCGACAAACCTTAACAGGCTTGACGCCTGAGCACTTTCGGTTCCTTTAGATGTCGATTCAAACTTGGATTTGGTGCTCGAATACGATTGCCTTCGGCTCGGAATGTCTTTTGTAGGTTCAAAGCAAGGTGTCTGTGTTGCAATCGATTTATTCTTTAGTCCACTTAGACGAGCGCTGGGCTGCAGCTAAGCCCCCGAGTGAGAGGGTTGCTCTTCACTCGGTAGGATTTTTGTAACTTAGGCGAGCACAGGGCTGCAGCTAAGCCCCCGAGTGAGAGGGTTGCTCTTCACTCGGTAGGATTTTCACGACTTAGGCGAGTGCTTGGACTGCAGCTAAGCCCCCGAGTGAGAGGGTTGCTCTTCACTCGGTAGGATTTTTATAACTTAGGCGAGCACAAGGCTGCAGCTAAGCCTCCGAGTGGAAGGCTGGCTTACCACTCGGTAGGATTTTCACGACTTAGGCGAGTGCTTGGACTGCAGCTAAGCCCCCGAGTGAGAGGGTTGCTCTTCACTCGGTAGGATTTTTATAACTTAGGCGAG
>NC_041389.1:115055651-115170473 GCF_002162155.2 Triticum dicoccoides
TCAATTTGAGGTACACGTAACATGGTCGAGCCATGAACCGTGCATAGGCTGGTCTCCCCAAAATGGCATGATATGCACTTTGAAAATCCACGACCTCAAACGTCAACTTTTCTTTGCGAAAATGCTTCGAATCACCAAACACTACGTCCAAAGCTATCTGGCCGAGTGACTCGGCCTTCTTCCCTGGTATAACTCCATGGAAGCTCATGTTACTAGTGCTCAGTCGGGACATCGGAATGCCCATACCTTTCAATGTGTCTGCATACAATAAGTTCAGCCCACTTCCACCATCCATCAGCACCTTTGTCAGTCGAGTGCCTTCGACAACTGGATCGACCACCAAAGCTTGCCTCCCGGGGGTGGCAATATGAGTCGGGTGATCAGATTGGTCGAATGTGATGGGTGTTTGAGACCACTTCAGATAATTTGCCTTTGCTGGGGCAACCATGTTCACCTCTTGTTTAATCACTTTCAGTCGACTTCTGCTTTCCACATCTGCAAAGATCATCAGAGTGGAGTTGATATGCGGATATCCTCCCTCACTGTCCTCTTTGTCTTCGGCCTTGTCCGACTCCTTCTCCTTGTCCTTAGACTGTTTTCCCTGAAACTGCTGGATCAGGAGTCGACATTGGCGAGTGGTGTGCTTTGGGTAAATGATATTCCCCTCTTCATCTTTCTTCGTGTGAATGTGACACGGCATATCCATCACGTCATTCCCTTCTTTATCCTTTACCTTCTTGGGGTTCCAGGATCCTTTTGGTTTCCCCTTAAACTTTCCTTGAGTCACGGCCAGAGCCTCTCCAGGAGCTGCCGGTTCAGCCTTCCGCTTTTGTTTCCGACTGGCGTTTCCTTTTTCCGAGTGACTCGGCTTGTGCTTGCCGCTTCGGAGTCGGTCTTCTTCTTCGCCGTTGGCGTACTTGGTAGCAATCTCCATCATCCGACTCAAGGTCATGTCACCGGTTCGACCAAATTTCAAACTCAGTTCTCTGTCCTTGACGCCGTCTTTGAAGGCGCATACTGCCTGATGATCAGAGACATTTTCCACAGTGTGGTGCAAAGTGATCCACCTCTGAATATACTCTCTGAGAGTCTCATTAGTTTTCTGCACGCAGACTTGCAACTCTGTCAATCCCGCTGGTCGCTTGCAAGTTCCTTCAAACGTTCTGACGAACACTCGGGACAGATCTTCCCAAGTGTAAATGCTGCTAGGAGGTAATTGAGTCAACCATGCCCTGGCAGAACCTTCCAACATGAGGGGCAAATGCTTCATGGCCACCTCGTCGTTCCCACCACCGATCTGAACTGCCACTCGGTAGTCTTCAAGCCAAGTTTCAGGCTTAGACTCACCAGTGAACTTGCTGACTCCTGTTGCCAACCTGAAATTGGGGGGGATAACTGCGGCTCTGATAGCTCTGCTGAAACATTCAGGACCAGAAACATGTACTCGACTGCTCGTGGGTACATCTCTGTCGAGTGCGCCTCGATGGGCTCTGTTCCGGTCGACCAACCATTGCACGATAATGGATCGCGCGTCGAAGCCTGGCTCTCTGGGGTCAACTGGAACCCTACGCCCTGTACTGTACTGACGCCTATCATCTGGCTGCCGAGGAGCGTAAGACCCACCCCTCGGAGGGGAATAGGGCACTCGACGCCTATCATCTCGGTCGAGTCTGTCGCCATATTGATCTCGCCGATTCTCACGCCCTTCGCGCCGCGGAGGCGATCTGGGGCTGTGAGCCGACTGAACCGTATTCACAGTGACAGATCGACTGTGAATTCTGTTGCGCGACTGAGACACGGCTGAATTCTGATCTCCTGCTGCCCGGAGCAGATCCCTGATCTGCAGCAAACCTCTGCCAGCTTCCGACTGCGAAGGCTGAATGGACTCTGCTATACGGGTCGCAGCTGCTAAATTCTGAATTGGGGTTCGATATACCTGAGTCGGCGGGAAGAGTTGACGTCGACTGGTGTCGGGAACTCGTTGCCGCGCGCGCTCGTCGAGTGCTCGCTGAAGGTTCTCCAGTCGAGTGCGCTCGGCCAAATTGGCCAGACGCGCCTCCTCCAAGGCACGAGCCTCGGGGGTTTCTCCTGCGATAGGAATACGCAGGGGATCCTCGTTCCTGCGGCGAAGCTCTTCTCTTTGCAGAGAGTCGAGTGGCTCAGGCTGGTACTCTTCGTAGTCTCGTGCAGGGTCGCCGCCGTCACCTGCTCCACCACCACGGGCGAAGCCAGGAGGGCTGTGGGGCCCGTCGACCATCAAGATTTCCGCCGCTGGATCACTGCTTCCGCACTCGGATGCAGTCTCTCCGGAGCCAGTCGACTGATCGAACAAGCCGTAGAGAGATTCGTTGGGCTCGATTGCCGCAACTTGTGTAGTGGCCGATCGGCGAGCCACCGCGTGACTCACCCATCGCTGAAGCCTCGACCGGCCTGAGCGCTTGCGCTGGCGGGAGACCGGGAGGGTGGATGATGGAGGAGCCGACCGATACTGGGTCGACGGTTGCCGCAGCAGAACGCCGCGGACACATGCGCGAAAGTGCGTCGCACCGCGGACGGGGAGCGCGTCTACGTCGAGTGGAGCCTCCTGGAGCCATGCGGAGTCGTCGGCGATGAAGGTGAGGGTGCCGAGACGGATCTCTTGACCCTTGACCAAAACTCCAGCAGACACCATGATGAGAGTACTCGGAAGAATCGCAACTTCTCCACAAAATCGCTAAAACACCGGCCCCACGGTGGGCGCCAACTGTCGTGGTTCTAAGCCTGACAGTAGAGTGGGGGGTAGGTATGGAGAGGCAAGGTCCTAGCTTATGGAGAGGTTGTAAGCACAAAGGATGTACGAGTTCAGGCCCTTCTCGGAAGAAGTAACAGCCCTACGTCTCGGAGCCCGGAGGCGGTCGAGTGGATTACGAATGTATGAATTACAAGGTGCCGAACCCTTCTGCCTGTGGAGGAGGGTGGCTTATATAGAGTGCGCCAGGACCCTCGCCAGCCCACGCAGGAGAGGGTTTAAGGCGAGTTAAGTCTGGGGCGTTACTGGTAACGCCCCACATAAAGTGCCTTTACTATCATAAAGCCTACTTGATTACAGGCCGTTGCAGTGCAGAGTGCCTCTTGACCTCCTGGTGGTCGAGTGAGTCTTCGTGGTCGAGTCCTTCAGGCCAGTCGAGTGAATCCTCGTTGGTCGACTGGAAGGCGACCTCTTCTAAGGATGTCCTGGGGTAAGTTACTTGGATCAGGTCCATGACCCTACCCTAGGTACATAACCCCATCAGTGAAGACGTACGACTACATCAACCGCATTGTCATAACACTTCCGCTTTCGGTCTACGAGGGTACGTGGACAACACTCTCCCCTCTCGTTGCTATGCATCACCATGATCCTTGCGTGTGCGTAGGAATTTTTTTGAAATTACTACGTTCCCCAACAGTTATGCGGTTTGACCGATAAAGATCTTCATAGAATATGTAGGAGCCAATATGAGCATCCAGGTTCCGCTATTGGTTATTGACCGGGAACAGTTCTAGGTCATGTCTACATAGTTCTCGAACCCGTAGGGTCCGCACGCTTAACGTTACGCTGACAGTTTTATTATGAGTTTATAAGTTTTGATGTACCGAAGGTTGTTCGGAGTCCCGGATGTGATCACGGACATGACGAGGAGTCTCGAAATGGTCGAGACATAAAGATTGATATATTGGAAGCCTATATTTGGATATCGGTAGTGTTCCGGGTGAAATCAGGATTTTACCGGAGTACCGGGAGGTTACCAGGACCCCCCGGGGGCTTAATGGGCCTACATGGGCCCTAGTGAAGAGGAAGAGAGGAGGCAAGAGGTGGGCTGCACCCCCTCCCCTCCCTAGTCGAATAGGACAAGGCGAGGGGGGCGGCGCCCCCCCCCCCCTTTCCTTCCCCTCTTCCTCCTCCCTCCCCCCTTCTCCTTCTCCAACTAGGAAAGAAGGGAGTCCTACTCCCGGTGGGAGTAGGACTCCCCCTTGGCGCGCCCTCCTTGGCCGGCCGCCCCTCCCCCTTGGCTTCTTTATATACGGGGGCAGGGGGCACCTCTAGACACACAAGTTGATCTTCGTGATCGTTCCTTAGCCGTGTGCGGTGCCCCCCTCCACCATATTCCACCTCGGTCATATCGTTGTGGTGCTTAGGCGAAGCCCTGCGTCGGTAGTACATCATCATCGTCACTATGTCGTCGTGCTGACGGAACTCATCCCCGACACCCTGCTGGATCGGAGTCTGGGGATCGTCATCGAGTTGAACGTGTGCTGAACTCGGAGGTGCCGTACGTTCGGTACTTGGATCGGTCGGATCGTGAAGATGTACGACTACATCAACCGCGTTGTCATAACGCTTCCGCTTTCGGTCTACGAGGGTACGTGGACAACACTCTCCCCTCTCGTTGCTATGCATCACCATGATCCTTGCGTGTGCGTAGGAAAGTTTTTGAAATTACTACGTTCCCCAACACGGAGGCCCAACCCATATTGTTGTTTTTTGCCTATTTCAGTATTTTGAAGAAAAGGAATATCAAACGGAGTCCAAACGGAATGAAACCTTTGGGAGCGTGATTTTTGAAACAAATCTGATCCGGAGAGCTTGGAGTGCAAGTCAAGAAGCTCCCGAGGGCCCCACAAGATAGGGCCCCCCCCTGTAGGGCACGCGCCCTATCTCGTGGGCCCCTCGGGCGGCCACCAACGTACTTCTTCCTACATATACCTATGTACCCCGAAAACATCCAGGAGCACCACGAAACACAATTTCCACCGCCGTAACCTTCTATATCCGCGAGATCCCATCTTGGAGCCCTTGTCGGCACTCTGCCGGAGGGGGAAGCAACCACGGAGGGCCTCTACATCAACATCCTTGCCCCTCCGATGAGTTGTGAGTAGTTTACCACAGACCTACGGGTCCATAGTTATTAGCTAGATGGCTTCTTCTCTCTTTTTGGATCTCAATACAATGTTCTCCCCCTCTCTTGTGGAGATCTATTCGATGTAAACTCTTTTCGCGGTGTGTTTGTCGAGATCCGATGAATTGTGGGTTTATGATCAAGTTTATCTATGAATAATATTTGAATCTTCTCTGAATTCTTTTATGTATGATTGAGTTATCTTTGCAAGTCTCTTCGAATTATCAGTTTGGTTTGGCCTACTAGATTGATCTTTTCTTGTCATGGGAGAAGTGCTTAGCTTTGGGTTCAATCTTGCGGTGTTCTTACCCAGTGACAGAAAGGGTTGCAAGACACGTATTTTATTGTTGCCATCAAGGATAACAAGATGGGGTTTATATCATATTGCATGTGTTTATCCCTCTACATCATGTCATCTTGCTTAATGCGTTACTCTGTTCTTATGAACTTAATACTCTAGATGCATTCTGGATAGCGGTCGATGTGTGGAGTAATAGTAGCAGATGCAAGCAGGAGTCGGTCTACTTGTTATGGACGTGATGCCTATATACATGATCATGCCTAGATAATCTCATAACTATGCGCTTCTCTATCAATTGCTCGACAGTAATTTGTTCACCCACCGTGATACTTATGCTATCTTGAGAGAAGCCTCTAGTGAAACCTATGTCCCCCGGGTCTATCGCTTATCATATTTGCTTTCAATCTACTTTATTTGCATCTTTACTTTTTGCATCTATATTACAAAATACCAAAAATTATTTATCTTATCATGCTATCTTTATTAGATCTCACTTTCGCAAGTGGCCGTGAAGGGATTGACAACCCCTTTATTGCGTTGGTTGCGAGTTCTCAGTTTGTTTGTGTAGGTGCGTGGGACTTTTGAGGAGCCTCCTACTGGATTGATACCTTGGTTCTCAAAACTGAGGGAAATACTTAAGCTACACTTTGCTGCATCACCCTCTCCTCTTCAAGGAAAACCAACGCAAGCTCAAGACATAGCAACTCGCAACTGGGTTTGCAGTTTTGTAGTTATCCTAGTTGCAAGTCCACTCTCTACTCTGGTCCATAGTTTTGTTGTTGACCATGTTCCTTCGACTCACAACTAGGCCTTTTGTTTTGCCAGTTGCAAGTGCACCCTCAACTCACAATTGGCATCGTAGTTTTGTGTAGTTGTCCCAGTCGCAAGTCAATCCTCGACTCGCAACTAGGCCGTTGTTTGTTTTCATACTAGTTGCAACTTGCAAGAGCACCTCGACTCGCAACTTGGGCCATGGTTTTGTTGTTGTCCCAGTTGTGAGTCTAACCTCTGACTCGCAACTGTGCCGCTTGTTTTCATCCCAGTTGCAAGTCCAACCTCAACTCACAATGTACATCGTAGTTTTGTGTAGTTGTCCCAGTTGTAAATCCACTATTGACTCGCAACTAGGCATGTTGTTTGTTTCATCCCAGTTACAAGTCTACCCGCCTTGACTCACAACTCAGCTCGTAGTTTTGTAGTTGCCTCAGTTGCAAATCCACCCTCGACTCGCAACTAGGCCTATATTTCTGTTGTTGTCCATGTTGCAAGTCCACCCTTTGAATCGCAACTGAGTCATTTGTTTTGCCATTTGCATGTGCACCCTCGACTTGCAGCTAGCACCATAGTTTTGTGTAGTTATCCCAGTTGCAAGTCCATCCTCGACTCGCAACAAAGACATAGTTTGTTTTCATCCCGGTCGTAAGTAGACCTTTGACTCGTAACTTGGGTCATGGTTTTGTTATTGTCCCAGTTGCAAGTCCAGTCTCTAACTAACAACTGGTCCATTTGTTTCATTCCCAGTTGCAAGTTCACCCTCAACTCACAACAGGCATCGTAGTTTCGTGCACTTGTTCCGGTTGTAAGTCCAACCTCGACTCGCAACTAGGCTCATAGTTTTTTCCCTCCTAATTGCAAGTCCACTCTCGACTTGCAATAGGGACTATTGTTTCTTTCTTAAAATTATTTTTGTTTTTTTCTTCATTTCATTTCCTTTTTTATAATTCATAATCTTTTCAAATTATGAATATTTTGGAAATTTGTGAACATATTTTGTTGAATCGACGAACATTTTTTGAATCTACAAACAATTTTTGAATATCATGAATATTTTTTCAACTCCATGAACATTTATTGAATGGACAATCAATTGTTCGGTATGAGTTTTAAAATAATTTAGTGCATATTATAAAAATGTTCACCATATATTCAAAAAAGTTCATCGTATCTTAAAAGAGGTTAAGTGTGTACTGAAAAAAAATGTTCAGTGCATATTAAAGAAATGTTCATTGTGTATAATTAAAGAAGTTCATCATATATAAAAAAGCTCATTGTATATTAAAAATGTTCAATTTATACTACAAAAAGTTAGTGTATATTCAGAAAATGGTCATCATATGTTAAAGGATTGTTCACCGTATATTAAAACATTTTTTGTATTCATTAAAAAAATTCTAATTTGAAAACATATATATATAAATTCATGAATAAATTTTTTGTGAAAAAACGAAAAAGTAATAAGGCAAAAAAATCGTTGTTAGCCTATTAGAAGCTAGCGATCAGAGACGTACTTGTAAAATTTTGCTACGGGATGCATAAGCTACATCCAGCAATATAGCATAACCCTTATCCCTAAGATGAATGGAGCCAAAAAAAATCCAGCAATATAGACCTATTTGTCTACTGCGATGTCCTTACAAGCTTATCACCAAAGTCTTGGACAATAGAGCATCCATGTTTGCAGATATCCTCATCAGCAAACATCAAAATGCCTTCATAAAACACAGGAACATTATGGATGGTATCTTGACCCTTCATGAAATTCTTCACCACACACAAAGGAAAAAGAAAATTTGTGTGGTGTTGAAACTCGATTTCGAAAAAGCATATGATAAGATTAATTGGGATTTCCTTCTTGAGTGCCACAGCAATAGGGGTTTTGGCCCGGTGTGGTGTGGTTGGATCCAGAATATCCTTAAGAATGGGACCATTAACATCAAATTGAATAATGAAAAAGGTCCTTATTTCCAAAGCTACAAAGGAGTGCGACAAGGGGACCCACACTCGCCTTTTTTATTCAATATGGCTGTGGAAGCCTTGTCCAAAATGATCTTGAATGCTCAGAAAGAGAAAATGCTAACATGCCTAGCTCCGGACCTGATTAATGGGGGTGTGGCTATCCTCCAATATGCAGACGATACGGTCGTTTGTTTTGAACATGACAAAGAAGCCGCGGTTAATTTGAAGCTCCTGCTTTATTTGTTTGAGCTTATGTCAGGGCTTAAGATTAATTTCCGGAAGAGTGAAATTTTATGCATTGGAGGGGATGATGACGTTCTTGCTTTTCATTCTGAGCTCTTCAATTGCCAGATTGGCCACTTTCCTATGAAATACTTAGGGGTGCCTGTGAGCTATTCTACTCTCCGTGCGGTAGACTGGGGCTTTGTAGATGACAAATTCCTCAAGTGTTGTGAATCCTGGATTGGTAATGCGGCCTCTTCGGGAGGGAGATTGACTCTTCTCAACTCCTCCCTTACGAGTATTGTTTTTTACTACATGTCTATGTTTATGCTATCTAAGAAGAATATTGATAAACTAGATAAGCATAGGAAAAAGTTCTTTTGGCAAGAGACCGATGGTCGGAGAAGATATCACTTGGTCAGGTGGTCTAGAATATGCAGATCTAAGAACAAAGGGGGATTGGGAGTTAAAGATTTGCACAGACAAAACATCAGTCTCCTCACCAAATGGTGGTGGAAACTGGAAACCCAACACGGCCTTTGGCAGGAGATAATCCGTGCTAAATATTTCAGAAATGATACGATCCCCCCGGTGAAAAGTAAGTTTGGGGATTCCCCCATCTGGAAAGCTATTATGAAAGTAAAGGAGATATACTTGGAAGGTAGAGAAGTGATCTTAAACTCTGGGAATATAGCCAGAGTCTGGAATGACCCCATTAGGGGCGATGCTCCCTTGCGTGCTAAATTTCCGGCCTTGTTCAGCATCTGTAACTATCAGGAGATTACTGTTGCTGAATTCAAAAACTTTGAGGGTAGCAATCTTTTTAGAATAAACCTTCATCCTCCCCTTACGGATCAGTGGAAAGATCTAGTTAAGGTGGTTAACTCTTGGCATTTATCCGATGAGACGGATCATATTAGCTGGAGGTTGGGGAAGAAAGGTAAATTCTTGACCAAATCGGTCTCTTATTTGGAAAGAACCCTGGCCGGATGTGATTTCAGATGGATATGGAAAGCAAAAATTCCTCTTAAGATCCAAATTTTTCTTTGGCAATTGTTCCAAGACGCGGTTTTGACTCGAGAAGTCATGAAAAGGCGAAAGTGGGCAGGCAATCCTAGATGCTCGTTTTGCAATGAGGTGGAAACCTCGCAACATCTTTTCTTTACGTGTCCTGTTGCTCGGGTGGTTTGGAGGACGGTTGGGTGTGTGTTAGGCACATCGTTGTGTCCAAACAACCTTTGGCAATACTTCTCCTGGTGTTACATATTCCTTCCTGATGGAGCAAAATTTTATACCTTTGGTTTGGCAGCTATATGCTGGGCGATTTGGATCAGTCGCAATCAGGCTACCTTTGAGCACAAAACTCTTAAAAGTCCTTTTAATGTGGTATATGCTGCTTGTGGCTTTTTGACATACTGGGCAGGTTTGATGGCTGGTGAAGAGCAGGAGTCCATGGAGCGTGGAGCCAAGATGCTCAGGTCAAATGCTTCGACGATGATGAGGATCAGTGCGGCTCCGTCAACGATGAACTGATACTCCTCCAGCAATGCAAAGTTTCAAGTCCGCGTCAGCCGGGATGGTTTATCTCACTCCTGCGCGAGTGCTTTTGTCTTCCTGTTTGTGAGCCTACGGGCATGGTGGTGTTATACTGTTATGGTTCCTGTTGGAGACTGCCTTATGTTGATTAGGTTTAGAGGTTTGCGTGATTCTCGGTGTCACTGGGTTTTCGCCCCGCGATGGGCTGCTCGATGACGAGTGCTCATAGTGGGTTTCCTAGTGGTGCTTTGATCTCGCCTTACCCCTTTCTAGCTTCCTTATGTTTAGTCGTTATGCTGGGTCCTGTGTTCGCTGAACTTTGTATTTCCGTTATGCTTTTAATGGAAAGGGGTTAAGGCCCGGGTCAAAAAAAAAAAATAAGCTACATCCAGCACTGCATTGCGTACATCCAATACTGCATAACCTACAGCCACGGCCAGCTGCACCATCGCACATGTGCACAGCTAGCGATCAGATATACGTATAGGCGGGAAGTGCGGGGCGAGCTGGTTTTTTTTTTGGACTTTGACAAATTAAATCAAACAAACAAGACAAACAATATGAAAACAAGGTAATGCTAACATCATATTTAGATGTGAGATAATATCTCACATCTAGATGTAACATAGACAGACCCAAAATTAAAATGATATAATATTAATGGTGACATATCTAAACATAATATACTTTTTTTGAATACATACTCATAAATGGTATTTGAAGGCATACCCATAAAATAATATTTTAAAATAATACACCCAAGAATAAGATACGCATATATGCCTTGAACACATACTCCGTAAATGATATAAGAGACATACCCATAAATAATATATCAAAAATTAAAATAAACATACTGTTCTACAAAAATTACACGTATATTGACGACATACCCGTAAATGATTTTCAAGACATATCAGAAAATGAAATAAGTGCACGTATAAGAAAGAAGGGCACGTAATGGAGCATGCATGGACTTACTGGATCATTAATTGCTGATTTTCTCTCTCCTTCTAAACAAAAGCACACTCTGAAAACACATTTTAGTTAGGTCTATCTATATCTCTGAACATACAAGCACTCTGCAGTATAGTACCCTAGAACATGTAAGCAACGGTGTCCTATTTTAAATAGTCCTGTAAAAAAAGCATGACACGTAAACACAACGGTGTATCCGCGTTGTAATTCATTCATTGTTGTTGTTTCAGTTGCCTTTTGGTACAGTATCCACTGGACTGTATTCACGTTGTAGTTCATTCATTGTTGATTGTTTCAGTTGCCTTTTGGTACAGTGTCCACAGGACTTTCAAATACGTCCTGTAAAAAAAACGCTGAAGAAAAATAGCACTTTCATCATGAACGATGTGACTCATTAGGACAGCTAAAAATCCAAGTTGGCAAGGATGCTGCTGTACTTCCACCCTTTCATGTCTCGCAATGCTTACTTTTTATTTAGAGCCTGAGCACTTTCATCAAGAATATTTCTAGCAGAATATGAATCAAGATGCAAGAAGCTTCAGACCGATAGCAGGCAATGCAATCCTGCAGGATCATCAGGTAAGCGTTCTATTTCTCAAACTTCCATGTGCATGTAAGTAGGACTTAACAAGTTGCCCAAGGTTTGGGTGCCTTCTATCTAGATGGTTCTTCTTCCTTGTGACATGTTGATATGCAGTTCCTTCTGAGGTGCAATTGTATTTTGATCCAGAATATCAACACTGCAACCATAAATAAAAATAATTGAGGGAAACATGCCTCCTCTACATATCCTTTTCATGCACATCATGATGTGGTTCACGTGTCAGAATAATCATAAAGAATAATACATAACAACAAATACATGTTTACTCTTCAGTTATTTACACATATAACACTAGAAAAGTAATACTCCCTCTGTTTCTAAATATAGGTCTTTTTAGAGATTTCAATACAGACTACATACGGATGTATATAGACGTATTTTAGAGTGTTGATTCACTCATTTTGCTCCGTATGTATTTCGTATTGGAATCTCTAAAAAGTCTTATATTTGGGAATGGAAGGAGTAATTGGTATCCTATAAATACACCCATTGACTGCAATCATTTAACATGGATGCTCAAATATCAGGTCATGGCGTGGTAAACAACTTCTATGTGAACTGAACAGATGAACTGCTAGTCAGCTCATGCCTTTGCAGCTAATTACTGCAATGACAAATAAAGTTGAGCTGCGCTGCCCAGGTAAAGGTCCCAAAACTGGATGATGTGGAACTCAACGGCAGCAAAAAGCAAAGATCAATGATCTGACCAGACTAGTTGTGGAGAGAGCTCTGTGTCATGGATGTAAGTGATGGATGGATCCTAGCCGTCTTCAGTGATCGTGAAACACTTCTTCCTTCTGAATATTCCTCGCCAAGTGGCCATCTTGGACGCAAGTCATACTGTAGTAGACAAAAACTGATCAGAGAGGATGCTAGCAAAACAGCCAGAACAAAACCCATAAGTTCTGCATCAGATCTTAAATACTCAGTGAAAGATACTTATCAGCACAAGACAATGGCCTGATTCAGAAGTGCCTACATTCCAATGAAAGAAACTAGAAAGCCGGGTGCTCATAGTCCCTACATTAAATGACCGAGCTTCAACAATCACGCCAAATTCAATTGTGTGTTTTTCTAACAGCTGGTTGTCAACACTATTCAAAGTTCCAAACCAAGTTCAAGAATTTGACATATTTTATTTAGGCCCTGTTCGGAACTTCCCCGCTCTGTGGAGTTGGGGAGTTGGATTTTGGCAGCTCCGCCTAATTAAGCTAAAGGATGGTCCGCTCCGGGAGCGGAGTTAACAGAGCAGAGAGAAACCGAACACAGCCTTAACTCTTCAACCTTTGATGATGATGGAATTAGTGAATTCCTATTGATTTTACATTTATATTCTTCACTGACATACCAAATCCTTTTATGCAAGTAACTATTTAGCTTTGAAAAGGAGCTGATCATACATCTGAATTAACAAAACAACAAAATAATAAGATCTTAAAACTCAGAGCTTACAATGAAAAACAAAATGATGCAACTATGAATAAATACAAAATGGAGCTTCCTATAGTGCAATTTAACCAGTTACTTTGGGCACTTATTTTTATAAGTGACCTGTTATTATTATTTTTAACTCATACATTACGCAGTTGATTTTATCAACTGTGCATACTGCTTGGTTAGGTTACCTGCATATCATCAGGCTCATCAGCGGGAGGTGGATCTTCAAATCTACCTGCAACAAAGTGCTCGATTCCAGTCCAAGCAATCATGACACCTATATGCAAATAAAGGAACATAGCATATGTTACTAGTTCTAAAAGAATACTACTCCCTCCGTCCCATAATATAAGAGCATTTTTGACACTAAACTAGTGTAAAAACGCTCTTATATTATGGGACGGAGGGAGTATATCTGATAGTTATCACAGATGCGGGAATAACTGAGAGCGAAGTTGGCAGAAATAGTCAGGATATAACTCATTCACATGCTTCAAAATAAAAAGAGAATACAGCCTAGGGCCTAGACTGAAAAATAGAGAACTGTGCTGAGTTGCATCAAAGTTGATTTTGAATATTAGATGGTTTTACTGGCAGTATGATTGAATATTTACTAATTACAGCTCATAATGACAAACTCATTACCATTGTCGGTACATAGACTTGGGGGAGGGGATACGAGCTGTAGGCCATTCTTCTCAGCAATATGATTCAAGCGGGTCCTAACATACTGGTTAGAAGCAACACCACCTGAAACAACCTTTAATAATTGAATTGATTAACCACTGGATGAATTAAGAAAAGTGGCTGAATTTAACAGGAACAAGATATATGCATTACAAAGTTTTTAATAGAAGGTTTCATCTTCAATGCCCATTCAACTGCTCGCTGGCATCTATCCTCCAAATGCAGAACAGCAATCCTCTGCACAAGTTAAAATTATCAGAAACTTATCAGAGTCCTCATGGACAATGAGTACAAATATCCATGATACTAAACCTGGAAAGAGGCGGCAATGTTCGCCCTTAGTTGTCTGTCTTCTTCTGTTGCGGAAGAAATGGGGATATCATCTGTGCACCTACAATGGTGTAAAAACGGCAACACAGTTAACTAATAATCACAGCACAGCCACTCGCCAACCCTGATTGCATATTTTTCCTTCAGTGATAAATAGTTAAATACAGTAAGGCATCTTGTACACTCATTCATTTCAAACAAACTGATATATTTGGTAACTTCTTAGCCTACTTCATCTGTAGTCCCGTTGGAAATGTTCAATTTATCAGGGCATAATGTATTCATCAAATTAAGGTGTCAAACTGTCACTGCTTGAAAGATGTAAGATGATTTCCATGAAAAATTGTCTATGCTGATTTAAGCATCAGTTGTATCACTCTTCCCACCAGTACTGTTCTTGTGATTTGGCTCACAAGAATGCTACCACATCTGTATGGCATTATTCACACGAAAAGGTTTCCTAATTCCAACAATATATAAACCTTGCTTAGCAAACATTTGCAACACAGATCATTGTACATTGTGCAATCTGTATGAATGTTCTCTAAAAAAAAATGAATTTTGCGTGTTTGAGATTAGGTTATTAAATGGATTGGCTCTCCAGCACAAGTTTCAGGTTACAACCCCTACTCCATGAAACAAACAAACAAACAATGAGAGTAAATAAGATTATATGTATACTACTGAGAGTTCCAAATGAAGTTGTGTTTGAAAACCTGAGGTGTAGCATCAAAAAGAATGAATTCGAAGGACAAATAAACAAGGAACAAACAGCATGACAAATGGCAAAACGCAAGGTTGTATTGAAGACACCCGCAGGTGTGTTCATCTTATGATGAAGATGATGAAACAAACAGTGCAACTAAAAGGAATGGCATATTCATACAGATTTCTGGATTCAATAGTCAATCGAACTTGAGTCTTCAGACCAGCATAAGAGAAATTGCAATCTTTGTGTTGTCGCATCGGAACCTGGAGGTATACAAAAAAGGCAAGTAACATGTCAAATTGAACTAAAAGATTAGTGGCAAGTAAACATAATTACTGTGGAATTACACCTGAAAACTTACTGTGAAATTAATAGAATTTGGATCACCTTCTAGGGCAAGCTCTTCAAGAGCAGGACCACCACCTTTCCGGATATCAAGACCCAGCCATCTTGCTGCCTTGTCATATGCCTCACCAATTGCATCATCTATAGTAGTCCCCAGTTGAACATACTCACCAAGGTTCTGAGCGAGAACAAGAAGATTGTGTCCTCCTGTACATATTAACTAGTTAGCGCAATGCCGTAAAAAAATCAGCAAACACAACTGTGACAGTGTCAGTATAAAAACTAGCATGTCTGCTAGATTAAGACATCTCTTACATGAACTTCGGCTGCTGTAGTTTTGCTTCAAATTATTTTGAATAAAAAATCTAAAAAGAAATAGTGGATGGAAACCTCAATTTGTAGGAGTGAAAATATTAATCACATTTCAATCATTGCAATAAGGCATAAAATAATAGCTGGCTTTGGACTCCGACAGGCAGGAAAAAAATGAATGCATATCTTCTATGGCATTATTGCTATCGTAATTTACAACTGTAAGCTCCTCTGGAATAAGAGAATTAAGCTAGATCATGGTATATAATACTGAGACATGGTACTGTAATTAGCATATACCTGAAATTAGAAGAGCTAAAAATGGGTAATTAAGGTCCTTGTTCACCAGCCTGACAAGGATCAAACCACATTAAATACATAATTCAGTGAATGCAATATCATTAGAAGTATGGGAGGCACGTGTGCTGCTCTTTTTTTATGTTTATAGAGCAAGGCCTTCATTGCAAATATGAAATATGTTCACCATATTTGAAGTAGTTAAACTACGAATTTTCACATCAGAAGTTCACAACAAGGCATGCTGGAAACAGATATGACAGTGAGAAAGAGCTTGCCGACGTAAATACTTTCCTACTCAAAGACAAATTGTAGCTATAGATTTCAATTTAGTTCAATCTTTGGAGGTCGTATATCACTAAAAAATAGTTTGATTTTCAGTTTTCGCAGCTTGTGCTAGACCAGTTCAATGTCTTGATAAGTCCACAGCTATTTTAAGGGGAAAACATAATGTAGGACGTATGAGCAGTTTGTAAGCATAGCTCAGATGGCTAGGTTCCTTGTGGCGGAACCTGCCCACCCGGGTTCAAGTCCTAGACTTGACACAGGTGGTCGCAGTTTCCTGGTTTTATTCCAGGCTTTCCGGCAATATTCGTTCAGCGGTATGGCTAGGTGCTCATAGGAGTAGGCCGGTAGGGTGTGCGTGTGTGATTTCATAGGGGTGACTGTGCAAGCGTGTATGTGCGCGTCTGCGTCCGTACTGTGTTTCTCAAGAAAAAAGTAATTCGCAAAAGCAAACCCACAAAAATAAACACTTTGTGGACCTGGTTTTTGAAATTACATGAAAACACCTTGTGTCCTCGAACCAAAAACAAATTCTATATAGCTGATTCGGTGTGATGTTGAACTCATCAAATAAATTGTGCGTCACTAAAGAGATGTCAGAAGTTAAATGATTACCTGGAAACTAATGCATGTGCCTCCATATGGTGAACTCCAACAATAGGCAAGCCAAATACTTTTGCTATTTTCCGAGCTTTGTGAACACCAACTGCAATTTGACAGGTCATTACACTCGCATACAAAAAAACAGAAAAAGGTGAACTTATTTACAAGCTTTAACAAAAGTCTTGCACTCCATAAACACTAGAACAAATAATAAAATGGTTTGTCTCCAGGTTCAAGAGTGTCCCAAAAAACCCAGAAGATACAGTGGTCTACTTATCATAGTTCAAAAAAAGAAAGAAAAAAAAGACCAATTCTGATTGAGTGGGTAAGTAAGCTGTATATGTAATATTGAAGAAGCCCATTTTTCGTCCCTCGGAATTGCTTTTAATAAACCAAAGTTAGGGGTTTTCCAGAATATTTATGAACGTTATGCATGTTTAAAAAAGTCAGCACTAAATTATCCAAAACAGTTCTTTAAGTGAATAGCAAGATTCTTTAGTCTGATTAACTTTAACTCACTTGGACCACTGTCACCATACCTAAAGCCTAACTGATAAAATTATCCGATGTGCAAGCTTACAAATTACATTAATTTTTTGCGTGGATAAAAGTTGAATTTGGTAACTGACGAACAGACATTTCCTTAAACATCAGTAATTCATCAAGATCAGAATAGAAAAAACAGGAACCTCTAAGGCATAGACTAAGTCCTGGTCCAATGGTCACGGCCACAGCAGAAAGATCACTCTCTGACACATTTGCATCATCGAGTGCTTTCTGAACAACCTGCAAGACAAGGACATAGAAGACAGTTAAAACAAACATAATAATAAAAGTCATCCATCTTCTTAAAGGAAGATGAACCTGATCGATTGCAAGCGCGTGAGCTTCTTCGGCCATCTTAGGAGCGACCCCGCCCCATTTCACAAGCAAATCTGACTTACAAACACACAACAGTACGATCAGCAACATGTAAAGGATACAACATTTGCCAAAAATTCCTGACAACAGAATTAGACATGAAACATCTGGAGAGAATGTGAACTGAAAAGCAAATCCTTACTTGGGAAGAAATCGCTTGGCTAAGGATCTCCCCGTCGCCTCTAACCTGCAACCAACCAAGCACCATAGAGACAGGCCGTAAGCATAAAATCTAGAAGGTTCGGCCACAAATAGAAGCGACTGGACAGAAATGGTGCAGCGAATGAGCCATGCATACCACAGCGGCGGCGGTGTCGTCACAGCTGGTCTCAATGCCGAGCATGAGGAGATCCCGGCGGGCGGGGATAGCTGCAGAGGCCATGGTGACGAGGGCGCGTGGAGTAGGAGAGGTTGATGGGGAGGAAGCTGAGGCGAGGAGGCTGCGGAAAAGTGGATGGTGATAGCGGAAGGGTTGTGATGGGGTTCGGAGGAGGAAGGCGGCGGTGCGTGAAACAGGCGGCAATAAGGTCGGGAGAAGGGTGGACGCCATTTTTCCAGGCGCTGTTCCGGCAGGTGACCCAGCAGCCTCAGCTGGGAACACAATCAAATGGATGAACCATGCTCACTGTCCATACACATAGCAAATATTCCTCACAATCCATACACATACAGAATAGAAGAATATATCATGCTCGCTGTCCAACAATCAAAGAATAGAACCAAACAACAGCAATGGGGTTCCTGTGTGCTTATTATACCTCTGATTTTTGAGGGAGAGAAAGGGGGCTGCTGTGCTTGTTATCTTGGCCGGCTTGGTGCTACCAGGAGATCGCTCGGTGCTAGCTGCAGAGAGGAAGAGAGGGTGGGGGTCAGAGCCCGGCAAAGAGAAGTACAGAGGAGAGCCCTACTCCACGCCCAGTGTCTAAAACTGAAATTCCCATCCAATGGCGACCCCCGGCCATAGCATAAGCCACCTGGCCTCCGCGCTGGAGTTCGCCGCGGTCTGCCTCATTCGCCATCCCGGACCCAACCCTCACCACACCGGCCTCCCGCACACTACCCATCCCTAACCGTCCACTGCCTCACTCCCCTCCCGCCCACCACCATCGCTCACCTCCCACCTCGACGCGCGCCACCGTCGCTCACCTATCGCGACCCGCCGGCCGCCGCTTTAGCGAGATAGAGAAAAGATTACAGAGGGGGAGAGAGAGAGGGGAGAGGGGCTGCACTGCACCTCGACGCGCGCCGCCGCTGCCGTCTCTGTCGGGGGTGAGGATTGGGTAGCTTTCTGTTCCTGTGGAGGGTGAGAAAAGAAAAAGAAAAACGTTTCGCACCTCGGGAGGTGACTGGCCCGGGCGAGCTTGGCCGTGGGCGGCCGAACAGCCGGCCGCCATCCTCCAGGCCGGCGTGTTCGCGTGCTCCGTCGGCGCCGCGCTCGCAGGCCAGGCCGAACAGCACGGTGTCGGGTCTGGAACATGAGCGGCGCGCCGGTGTACGCGCGAACGATGACCGTGGTGACTGTTGTCCTCCTCCGTCGCCCACCACCTGTTCGACCAAGGTCCATGCTATGCTATGGATTATGGATGCTTCTTGGCACATGTTCATGCGCTCCATGGCTGTCGAAGATCGTGAGAGTGCCACGTCCACGCCACGGTTCTTGCTCTCAAGGTTTGCCTGGTAATTTGATCAAGAAGCATTTATCTCTAATACAATTAATCTTTACAAGATGATCTTTTCCCTACGTCTGTCAAATTAATCTTCACCTGTACTGTACTGACATTGACAGCCCTCGCAAAGGAAAAAGGAAATGCTGACACTGACAGCGTCAGTCAACTATTATGGTCTTTCTTGACGCCATTTTTCAATCTCACTTTGTCTTCTTGGGAGCAACGAATGGTATCCTATGCCTACACGCCTACCTCAATGATTGGCTATATATTTGTGCATTCTTCCTCGGTTCTTCCAATCCTGCACACTCGGTCACTCAACTAAGTTGCACTACCCACGCATACGCTCGTATCATAATAAAGCTGCTGTCTCTTGTTGGTATACCTTCTCCTTCTTCTCCTTCTCCCGGCGATTGCCAGAAATGGTTCGAAATTACAGGTGGGTGTTGCAGTCTATATGCTTGCTCTTTTCTTCTTCTTCTTCTTGGATTGTTGTCTTAGTTGGGAATATTCAGGCTGCTCGACGAAATGAGGCTGTGGGTGGTCGTCATATGGCTGTTTGTTTGTGCGGCGGCTCTTCCTGGCGGCGAGCAGCCGCTGTCGAGGATCGCAGTTGAGAGAACAACCCTCGCCATCGATGACTCGGTGCATGTAAAGGCGTCCCCGTTGGTTCTTGGGCTCAAGGTTAGCATGCCCCACTTCTCACCACTCTTGTTCAACAGTTCCACAGTGATGTGATGCCATCCTGCAGGGCGAGAACAGCGAGTGGGTAGAGGTGGAGTTCTTCCATCCAAATCCCTCCGATGACGACTGGATTGGTGTGTTTTCTCCTGCCAATTTCAGGTAATAATATCAGTATATCTGCGTGGAGGCAAATCTATTGTAACATGATCTCAATCCACCTAGGCTTTCAGAGATGCACCTGAGATCTTACGCGTTATTTGATTTGTTGTTTCTTTTTTGAAAAAAAAATAGTGATGCGATATGCGAGCCTGAAAATGAGAGGCAGCAACCTCCAGTGCTATGCACAGCACCTATCAAGGTTGGCATTATTTTTCCTGTTCCATTTGGCTAATTGAGCTTCAGATATAGTTCTATGCCAGGATTCAGACTCTGGGATACTTCTGTTTCGAACATTAACCTTTTCCTTTCCTATCTTCATTGCAGTACCAATTTGCAAAGTTCAAGAATGATGGCTATAACAGGTCTGGGAAGGGAAACTTGAAGCTTCAGTTGATCAACCAGAGGGAAGACTTCTCTTTTGCACTATTTTCCGGTGGTCTGATGAAGGCAAGGCTATACTGTGTTACCTCAACTTCTCTGCATAATAACAACTCTGCTCTAACAAAAAAAATATACGTGTCATATTCCTGAGACTGAAAAATGTCCACTCCTGTAACAGCCCAAGCTGATTGCTGTCTCAAACATGGTCACCTTTGCAAACCCAAAGGCACCTGTCTACCCACGTTTGGCACAAGGGAAGTCTTGGGATGAAGTAAGCTTACCTATAAATTCACCATTGAGTGGACCGTTTTAAATTGTGTGTCTTTTTCACGAGAATATGCATCGTATTATTCATCTCAATTCAGCATTGAAACTAGCTATACAATAGTACTGTCTTCAGTTATCTAAGGTAACTGTACTAGTACTATTGTAGATGACAATCACCTGGACAAGTGGATACGATATAAAAGAAGCAGTTCCTTTTGTTGAATGGGGTGCGAAAGGCGGGTCTCAGTTTCTTTCCCCAGCCGGAACATTAACATTCAACAGAAATAGCATGTGCGGTATGTCACTATTTGCCTATTCTTCTTAAGAGATGAGATGATCGTAGTTCAGAATTTACACCGTCAACATAACTGAGAATCTGCTCATAGGTTTTCTTAGGTCATTTGTTTTTGTTTTGAATCAAACGCCTTACCTCTAATCTGCACATGTAGGAGCACCTGCTCGAACTGTTGGTTGGCGCCATCCGGGTTACATTCATACTAGTTTCTTGAAGGATCTGTGGCCAGACTCCAAGTGTGTTGTCTATCTTGTCTCTTTAACCTGTTTTGAAATTTTGATGCATCCAGCTACTAAGAAATGGTTACTTAAAAAATTTCAGGTATACCTACAGGCTTGGCCATAGGTTACCAAATGGTACCCACATCTGGAGCAAGTTATATAACTTTAAAGCATCACCTTATCCTGGGCAAGATTCCTTGCAACAAATTGTCATATTTGGAGATATGGGAAAGGTATATTATGTTTTCTTCCCATCTTGGTTTTATTTCATATTTTTCTTGTAACAACTAGACATTTTCCAGTTACGGTGATTCTCTTTCTGAATAAGAATTACATTGATTTTTTGTGCTCGCATTTTTTTCTTCAGGCAGAGGCAGATGGTTCTAATGAGTTCAATGACTTCCAACCTGGCTCACTGAACACTACTAACCAGATCATTAAAGACCTAGAAAACGTTGACATGGTGCTTCACATTGGGGACATTTGCTACGCCAATGGCTACTTGTCTCAGTGGGATCAGTTCACCTCACAGATTGAACCAATTGCATCAACTGTACCATACATGATTGGCAGGTTAGTTTAGTATATCATTTCAGAACTTCCTCTGTTCTCAAAATGTATTACTGTTTCATAAATACAAGAATGGGCATTTCTGCAGTGGTAACCATGAAAGAGACTGGCCCGGGACTGGATCTTTCTATGGGAATCTTGACTCAGGTGGAGAATGTGGTGTTCCTGCGCAAACTGTATTCTATACTCCTGCTGAGAACCGTGCAAAATTCTGGTAAATGCTGTGACTCAGTGAGGCCATAACTCTTCCTTTTAAGATGTACAGTACAATCCTTGAAATTTACTGACAGACAGCTATCCTTCTTCAGGTATGCGACAGATTATGGCATGTTCAGGTTCTGCATTGCTAACACAGAAGAAGATTGGAGGCCAGGGACCGAGCAGTACAAGTTCATTGAGCAATGCCTGTCATCCGTCGACAGGCAGAAGCAGCCCTGGCTCATCTTTCTGGCGCACCGTGTTCTTGGGTACTCATCCTGCACTTACTATGAGACAGAGGGCACTTTCGAGGAACCGATGGGACGAGAAGCGCTGCAGGAGCTCTGGCAGAAGTACAAGGTTGATCTCGCCTTCTACGGTCATGTCCATAACTATGAAAGGACATGTCCAGTCTATCAGGTATGTACCTGGTTAGCATTTGCACCAGACTGAAGTTTTCTGTAGAATATTGCATTTGCACTTGCTTCAGATGACAAGTCCCAGTAAGTACTATTACTAGTATTGCTACTGTAAATATTATGGTTTACAGGCATAAAGCTTACATATCCTGTTACAATATATTTTTAGGAGATAAGTCTGTTACAATCTTATATATCCTGTTACAATCTTTAATTGGTTGCAGAGCCAATGCGTCGTTGATGCATCGGATCATTACAGTGGCCCGTTCAAGGCAACAACACATGTGGTTGTTGGTGGTGCTGGCGCTAGCATTGCAGATTCAGCATTTACCACATCAAATATCCAGTGGAGTCACTTCAGGGACTTTGACTTTGGGTTCGTCAAGCTCACGGCCTTCAACCATTCATCCTTGCTGTTCGAGTACAAGAAAAGCCGTGATGGCAATGTGTATGATCATTTCACAATCTCGCGGGATTACCGAGATGTCCTGGCTTGCTCCATCGACAACTGCCCAAGGACTACGCTGGCTTCCTGAAGCCCCAACACTTCCAAACGGGGAATCAGTTGATCTGCTAATGGTTGCTGGTTTGTGTGTGGCCCAATACAAGTGTCTAAGATATTTACGTATCTTAGAAACTTGTATTGGCTACCTGAAGCTCCAGTACATTCAGACGGGGGAATCAGTCGATGTGCTACTAGTTACTGGTGTGTATGTGGCCCAATACAAATCTGTAAGATATTTAAATATTCCAGTTCTGTATACGAAATAAAATAAACTACACGGTTCTTAAGTTTCAGTTCTGGATTTCCAACCTTCAAAATTCTAATTCGATACTTTGAGTTTTTAAGTTTAAAACCGGGATGCTGAATTCAAAATTTTAAATTTGTATAACTTACATTTTTCAAGTTTACATAATATAATACCATAATTTAAAAAATAAAGATTGAGTCATCAATTTTTAAAATATATATAATTTGGCACAAAATGGTAAGGGGACCAATAAACCCGGACGGAGGTAGTAATAAAGAAAATAAGTATTCTTAGTTCGTCATGTTATTTTTCAGACAACTACCTGATGTTCCTGGTAATCAACCGCAGGTTAGTTTTAAGTCAGATTTCCTCTTTTGCTGGAAACCCCTGATAATAATTGGGTTAATCAACACGCAGTAAATATCAAATGCTTTTTAAAAGTTTCCATATTTTTTAAATGCTAACTCTAAGTTTAACATGTCATATATGAAATTTAATTAGAACAATGCGTAGATTTCTATTTAGGGTGCAACCTTAATCAATAGCGCATGATCTGTCTTTATTGCAAGCCGGATTGGAAATGAGCACCTTAGCAAAACCAAAATTGGAGATGAAAGAAACAATCTATAACCACGCAGAAAAAAGGTTGATTTCTTACCTTATGCCGAGAGAGAGACGTCTTAGGATTGAGAACATCCAAATATGTTGTGATTGTGTGAGCACTGAGGCCATCGTTGGCGATGGCGGGAAGGAGGATAAGTGCTAACACAGATGGGATGTCATGTATTGAAAGGAAAGACCTAGACCTATTAGGGTCTTGACTCATGGTTATTGGGTTAGAGGAGTGTGGTATTTGTTTCTCCCGTTGCAATGTACGGGCTTTTTTGCTAGTATATATAGACTAGTAAGCATGCACGTGCATTGCACGTCTGAAACAAAATAAGTTCACATGGTACAATATTAAAATAATATTTATCCAAAATTTTAGATCGCTACAAAATGTTGTCAAGTCACTCAAATTGTATTTCTAAAAGTGTGACATATTTGTGATCGAAGGCACATATCATAATCTATAATAAAAAACATATATTCTGAATCTAATTTTTATTTTAGCAATGTCCATATTGTCACGATGACTATCTCGTGCATACTGGCACATCGACTAAGACAAAAATAAGAAAACATTGGTGATATGAGGCAAAATGTAATATGTGACTATAGTAACTTATACAAAAGTTTAGATCCATATAGTGAGATGGAATGTCTCTGAATAGTTGGACTTCGTGGCGCGCTAGTATCCCTACACACATATTAAATCAGTCAACATTCATGTATTCATCATTGTCTCGTATGTTTTTTACTTGTCTCAACTTTAAACTAATAGGATAAAGATTAGACCTTTTCACCCATTCACTAATGTAAAATCAGAATTCTCTCAGTTATAATGACATTAGAGTAGTAATTTATTGGAATTCAAAATTAACTAAAAAAATATGTCTCACTCTAGTAGAGCGACATCATCATCCATACTGATAAAAAAGCAAATTTCATCCAATAAGTCATCATTTGTTGGATTGAGAGACGTTGAAAGGGTAAATGATTGCGAGATGAGCTCAATTTCTGATGATGTATTTGATGTTTTGAGGTTCTCAAAGGGTCTATCCAAGAATCATACAATCCATGTGATTTGTGGCACCCTGAACGTCATCTTCCATGTCTCGATTTCTTATATCATCATCATCATCATTCAATTCCGAGTCCGCTAAAGTGACAACTAATTTTGTTCTAAAATCTGTCATATAATCCTATTAAAATAATATCAGAGTTAAATAATGATACAACATAGAATAAATATAATAATAAACAACGGAAAAATACTTGTAGAGTGTCAGACAAAATATCTCTTGTGAAGTATTCCATAAAATATACCATCCACATACCACAAGATGATCTGCATGATTAGTAAACTTAAATCTACTCAATTTTTTTTCATCAATTCTATTGATATTTGTATTAAAATACTTTTAAAATCATCAAATGATCATGACTGTAATAAGCTGTGATGAAAAAAAAATCTCACCCACGCAGGTGAATTGGACATGCCCTATAATAAATAATCGATGATAATTCTTTTTCGAAAATGTTAACGCCCAGACGTGTGGGCATTAGTCAACTCGTCCACACGCCTCCATCACCGTCCAGTAACTTCTGCACGAATGTTGGTATGAATTAGCTGATTTTGTGTCCACGTAGGACAACTCGCGTGTGTGGTGTGTGAGAGAGGTCGCCCACACATCCGTTTTACCACACGGAGGGGCCGATGTGTGGGCGTTTAGCAGTTCGCCCACACACCAGTTTTTCAATCACGCACAAGGGCTGGTGTGTGGGCATTTGCCATCTCACCCACACACCCGCCTCCTCTCCCACACCCAAGCTGCCAGTTGCCATGCGTTTTGCAGTGTACATGGCAACTGCCCTAGTATGATTGCAAGCAGATGGCATCTCTCTCTTTTTTTTACCCGAACATGTCAGTTGCCATATGTTTTGCATGGTACATGGCAAACTGCCCTAACGTGCACGTAAGCAGATGGAAACTCTTTCTTTTTAAATGGCAACTGCCCTAGCGTGCTTGTGAGCACATGGCAACTCTCTCTTTTACCCGAACATGTTTTTTGCCATGCCTTCTTTTGTAGCGCTACATGGCAACTGCCTAGTGTTAGTAGGTGGCAACTCCTAAAGTTTTGAAATCATGGCAACTGTAGTAGACCAGACCACACATGACAACAGCTGTAGTTATCCAAAAAATGGCAATCTGGAACTTTGACCTGAGATGGCAACTGCAGTTGAGCAAACATGGCAACTGTAGTTGTCCGACATGGCAACCGTAGTTCAGCGACATGGAAACTGCACTTAAACGAACATGACGAGGGTCCGGCCCATGGCAACTGCGGGGCGCGCGGTAAAGTGTCACGTGGGGCGTGCGGGACCATGAGGTACGAGGCCTGACGTACCGGGCGTATGTGTGTTATCTATTTTGCCCACACGCACGCGTGTAAGAGGGACCGGGAGAAAAAAAAGAGGCGTGTGGGCGCTAATTGTTTTGCCCACACACAAACGTGTGAGCTGGTCCTCTTAGGCACCACACAAAACATGTGGGCAGATTTCTTAACACCCACACGTGTGGCAGTTATTGACGCCCTTCTTTTTTGTATGGACAATGCCGCACCCACTCACAATCCCTCCCTGGTCACTGCCTAATAGAAGTATTATTAGTAAGAAGTAGTAGTATTAAAAAAACTCAGTCAGCTAAAAAAACTCAGTCAACCTTCCTCAGTCCCCTCACATTTCTTATCTTCCCCATTCTTCCTTCCTACCTCCTCCTCTGTTGCCACACGCTAGATCCCCCATCCACAGCCGGCACTCTCTGGTGGGCGCCCCTCCCATTCGTCACCATTGTCGGCGGACACATAGGCCCATGCTCTTCCCTGCCCCGCCCCTTCTTCATATCCGATCCCCGAAGTGCTCGAGGAGGCGCTCGAGCTCGGCATGCACGCCGGCGACACCGGGGCCCTCCCTCCTCCTGATGCACTCTCCGTCGCCGCCATGAGCGTCTCCACCTTCTCCCGCGCGCCGTGAATCCTCCCTCCCCCCTGCTCGAGACGCCATCAAGGTCCGGTTCCAACTCTTCTTCTCCCCTCGATCCGGATGCTCTGCTCTCCGACACCATCTTTTTGCTTGTTCGATTCAGTCTGGAGCAGGAGCAGCTGCTGCTCGCGACCTCTAGTTCCTTCTTTCCATGGATGTGCTGCTGCTCGGGGCCCTCCCTATGCTTCTCCTCGCTCGTACGGGTCCAGGTTAGTCTCTCCGACCCCGCCGCCTGCTCGTCCCCGTAAAATCGGTGCGTAGCCTCACTGTGTGCAATGTTCATCGCCTAGGGTTAGCTGCTCAGGGGACATGGTGTGTTCCGTGTGGCGCTGCCTTCGCGGCAGCCGCCGTTGTTGTGTCTCGTGTGTCGCGGCAGCCAATGGGTCGGGAAGGTCTGAGACTGGAGGTCCCTGCTCGCCAACTCACAGACGGTTGTTCTCCGACCAGTTAAAAATGAGTAAGCTTTCTTCCAAGCCTATGATTTTCCTTTCATCCTCTTAGTTGGTGCCTTTGTTGATGATGCAGCCCTGAATGGTTCAGATTTTTTGAAGGAGAAGGAGGTGCGAAAGGGGATGGGAGCAACAAGTCTGAATCGAAGAGTATGTTTTGATTCTGAGATGCATTGTACAGTATTTTTATTGTTCTAAGAAATCCATGTAGTTGTCTATGGAGCATTTCCTTGAAGTGATGGTTGGGTATATTTGTTTACTAATTCAAACTTCCAGATTACCTTAGTCGGCAACTCCAAATATTTCTTAGATGTCTTACCGCAAGCATTGTACTGCAAAAATATATATACTAAACCGGTTCATGATAGATCAACCAAATCTCGTTGATGCTCTCACCTATTAGGATATGTACATGAAAAGAAGGATATGCTAAATCTGCTTAGTCCCAACAAATAATCATTCAAATGCACCATTTTACGCTCTGGAAGCAGGAAGTGCAACTTCTTTAGTCTTTAGAATTAGAATGGATCAGGTGTACTCCAGATGTTTTCAGTTTTAAATAATTATGCACACAAGAGTGCATTGCGAAATAGCAATAAAAAGTTGGATTTTGACTGGTACCGAAAAGGATTAGACCTCCGTAGAAACAATTCGCTGCTGCTGACTCAGACAGAGTTGTGCTGCACCACGTTGATCTCGTCGTCATCGAAGTCGTTGATGGACATGCCCATATCTTGCCGCCTGCATGGCATGTGTAGTGACCATATGGACATGAAGCTGATCCTATTGCTCAAAGGATACATATTATCTTTATGTGTTTCCTGAACTGGTCGGATTAGCAGTGATGTTTGCATCTCCTCCCTCTTCCTACTCGACCACCACTTTCTTCTAGGAACTGATAGCATGTCCTGCCATGAGGAATTTGAAGCGGTCAGAAGACATAAGAGCCGGGTCCTAAACTATGTTAAGGCCATGCTGATGTGTAAGAGTTTGCGGGTGACATCCTCCATGGCAATCATATTCCCTCCAACATCCTTCAGGCCATGGCGACCAGGTGATGCTAACAGCTCAGTTGGATAAAGGTTCCTTATGTTTTGCGATTTAGTTGAGTTGGGTTACTCTATTGTGTGCCTCACGTCAGGGTTGAGTAGAGTTAATCTTGCCTATGCTAGTGCTAGCCTGCTGGATTTGGGTGATATCCAAAGATACATTTAAACTTGCAAACAAATTTCCTTAGAGGGGAATTATAACATGCAAGCACTATAAGTTCAGTGTATTATTATTAGTACTGCATAGCAAATTAGCAATCCAGTTCATTCATAAATAAGATTTCAACACACCATTGGTATAAAATATCGTACATAGTTCCGAGGTCTACATGCCTCGCCTGATCCTGAATTTGACCCATAAATATATTTCAGAGACACAACTGTAAATATATTAAGTAAGAGCAGAGGTGACTGTTGCTGCTGTTTTGCCGGCAAGAGGGCATGCATCTGTGCATACAGCAGCCACGGACTAAGCATTCCTTCACCAGTAGTAAGGTGTTCTTACCCTTGCATTCTTTGTCCCCAAATAAGAAATAAGAGGACTCTGTCTCCTGCCGCCATAGGGGGTCATCTGCCCATGTGATTCTCCACCGCATTATGGTCTTATCAAACGATGGTGAAGTCGGACTAATAACTAACCATAGTGGTGAGGTCTTTGCGGTGCATTCCTGGGCCTAGCGAGTCGAGCACCTGGATACACTGCACCTTGGTATTTTTAACTGCTAGGTACCAATAAAGTCTTCAATGTTTATTCATGCAACAGCTAGAACGAATATCTGAAAATAGGCATTTTTTTAGTTTAGGTCCCATCTATACAAACATCCGTCCTCGATTGAATTAATAGTAATATGTACGGAACTGAGGCTCACCATATCTTGGTGCGTCACCATATCTTGGTGCGTCATCCTGTATAGAGCTAAATTCCTTATCTTAGAGATGCATGCATTCTCTAAGAACAAAATTCATGTATTCATCAGTATTTGCTATGGGAGTATTGCGTCCAAGTTGGTACGATTCAAAAGCTACATCTTGATGCGTCATCATGTATGAATCATTTGTCTGGTCATTGCCCAGGATAGAAAATCACAAGATTAGTAGAGCATAACAATGTAGGTATTGTAGTAGACGTAGGATCGACAAAAGTAATTTGCAGGTTTTTAGTGTTTTGAGTACCATGTTCAACAGAGCCTCTCTTATCATTATCCGGCGTATTTTTCAAGTTGATTTGAGCCAGTAAAAGGCTGCATACCTGAACAAAGGAAAGAGAACCCGAATGTACGGTCAAATAAACATTGTCGACACAGTTGCAACATAATTAAGGTCCTGTTCGGTACCACTCCGCTCCACAACTCCAGGAGCGGAGTTGGCGGAGCTGCAGTTCAAAACGACCGAGCTGCACTTCCCCCGCTCCGCAGATTCCGGGAGCGGGCGACTACCGAACAGGGCCTAAATCGACGAACTAACCATCTTCAATTGTGCAACATGGGTCACGTATTCTGCTGAGTTGGGGTACCTTAACCCCTGAAATTTGGACGTTAGGCCCTGCATTCATCATTTTTCAACATAGAAAACCTTTAATGAGATGTGAAACGAACGGCTTATAGCATTCTGCTGTGCAACTATTTATTTTTTAGAACTCTGTTGTCAAAATTCTAATCCTGACTAATGTTGCAATAGGTCAAAGAAGTCGAACCTGAAGAAGTGCAGGGAAGAATTATGGTTGCGTGTGGCTGGCTGGTTCAGGGGAATTTCAGGGCGGGCGCGGCGGCACGGGTGCCGGAGCAGGCTCCTAGGCACTGGCGATCTGTCGGACGGATATTAGAAACGAAGGTGAGGTTGTATCTTGTTAGGTGGGTCTTCATTGGCCGTCGAAATCATACCTGGCCAATCTGATGGGGCTGCCTACTGCTCCAGAACTCATGCAGATGATGCATAATAATCTTGTTGTAGCCTGGCCGATCCGTGAATATTTGATTGTAGGTGAAGGAGGAGCGGCCGCCCACTCGACGGTGCGGTGTAGGGCGGCGAGGGAGGCCGCCAGGGAGGCCTCAATGCGGTGCAGGACGGCGAGGGAACCGTCCAGCGAGGCGACGATGCGATGCAGGGATCCAGGCCGCCGTGCAGGGAGGCGACATGACTGCTGAGCTTCGTCTGGGGCGGTGGCGAGGAAAGGCAGGGAGTGGGGCCAGGGGCACGATTAGGTCCGATTTCCTTTTTTTGCGAGTTGGTTAGATGGTTAGATTAGCGTGATTTGAGGGGCTGCGGATGCGGGACGGAGAGTTTCATATTTTCCTCTTGTGGAGTATGGTCAGTCTATTGAAACTGCTAAGCGCACACCAGATCTTGAATAAATTAATGATGACTGTTGGATTGGGTCGTGTGGGCTTCATCCTGTGGTGCTGATGTGTCTGTGTACGTTTTGCGGGGTGCACGTAACAAAGTTCTTGTTTGATTGTTTAATAGTAGTGAAGATGAAGAAAACCGTGTCTGATTTCTTTTCTCTTCTTACATGGCTATAATTTATTTTTAGAAGATTATAGGGGGCTTCGGGCTTCCCAGAAGAAAGAAGGGTGGTCTGAGTTGTGCGGAGGCACGTAGTCGATGGTAAAAGAACACCCGCAAAAAAAAAAAAACCCGTCAAAGCCCAGCCCAAATTGAGGGAGAGGGAGAGACCGACTACGTATCATGTTGGGCCTTATGGGTTATAAAAGTGCCCTCACGCGGGAGAGACTCACCCCACGCGGCCACGCCACTCTTTCTCGTAGGCCCGCCCTACCCCAAGTCCCCAACCCCGACCTCGCGATGGCCGGCGACGGCGATTCCGACACATACCTGAAGCGCATCCAGGCGGAGACCCTCCGTAACGAGCACAAGCGCGTGTGTATTGACCAAGAGTTCCACAGTCCCGCCGGCTCTCCAGCGTCCTCTTCGCCTGAAACCGGGTAAGATCACCCCCACCTCCCTGCCATTGCTTATTGCCGTTGAAGAAATAACCTTTTTTTTTAAGGTGCAAAGACACAAATTTTGTCGAGAGCTGCAAACGCAACCGCTGTTTCCTTTTAGTTTGTGAACTAGTAGTTCAGTTAACAGCGAGATAGCACGCTCAAGCGTGAAGTTTAAGTGTGCCTGAAGCTTAAGTGTGTCCATGGGAAAACAAGTACTACTCCCTATGTAAAATTGTAAACTAATATAAGATCTTTTACTCCCTCTGTAAACTAGTATAAGATCTTCTAGATCCCTCTGTAAACTAATGTAAGATCTTTTAGATCACTACTTTAGTGATCTACTCCAGATATTGTATTATACAGTATTAATTTACAGAGGGGGTACTTATTGGGGCTACTAGTATGGATCTGTCTAAGTTTGAGCTGAATGACACACCTCATATGCTTGAATCAGCCGACATGTATGCCCATCTTCAGTTTGCCCTTCCTTTATAAATTAACACTGTATTTCGTATGCTGAAATGATGGGCACTTGTTATAACCCATATGGCTGAACTAACCACAATAGTCACTGACACAGTATCATTTTGTCTAGGGTTGAGGAGCATGCCGGCAAGGTGAGCAGCAGTGAACTTGGGTGTACAAGCACGGATCTGGCTAATTTTGAGACCCTGACGCTGAACGATACACCTCACACACTTGAATCAGCCGACAGGTGTTTCCATCTTTATTTTGTCCTTACTTTTATTAGTTTGGTTTGTTCAAATGTTGGGAAATTGTTATGACATATATCGTTGAACTAATGGGTATTTATTATGACCGATACGGTTGAACCAATTGTACTACTTGTTATGACCTATATGGTGGATGCGGGGTAAATTCTGTTTAATGATGAGACCTACTCATTTTTTTTCTGTTCAAGCCAACCTGCAGGACCTTTAGCTTTCCCTGTTTTTGATTAATCAATACAATTAATTGGAAAAATCTTGTTGGTAATTTACAGTAGGCGGCACAGGTGGAAAAATGTCGCAAGTGATATAGCCATTGGTCATTTTGCAAAAAGTTAGGAGTGGATTCTGACTGCCTTCGTGTGTGTGTGTGTGTGTGTTCTAAACATGCTCCATTAAATGTATATCTCATGGTTAAGATTGATTATAGATTTATTTGTTTCCATAAGACTTCCGAGCCTCCACAGCCATAGAAGTTGACTAAAGCATGGATGTAAATTGTTTGACCTAGGGTGGTAATGCATGCTGACGCAGTCGATGGTGCCGTTCTTGATTCCACACTTGCGGAGCCACCAGCGCACGAGAAACAAAAACCAAGGTAAGGACTCCCCAAACATGTTTTAAATGATGTATACTGATTTTCAGAAAGCACTCGTGTTGTTACGTTTCTTTAGGTTAACACAATAGCTTTATGTATTGGAGCTATGAATTGTCTTTCATAGGTCATAATGGAAAGTAGCATAGTTGCTATGCCTAGTGAACCCCACGTCATCTATATTTCTAGAACCAGGTTTTAGTATCACACCCATACCCAGGTACTGTAATCAATGGTGCATAGTGAATAAAGCAAGGTTCATTACAGCTTAAAACAAGTTCAATTAAGCTGAGAATCCATTTATCACAACTTGTCCCTTGTTGTATCATTACATGAACTTCGTCCTACATCTATGTATCGGACCCTGGGATCAAGATTATATAAATCTAGTTGTAGACAATCATATGAAAAGCCTCACTCGATGCAACTGAGTTGGAGTGTCATCGCTTGGCATAGCATGATAAATCCCGAGCTCTTACCGCATGAGTCGCTCGATGGAGCTGAGCTTGAGCGTTATTGCTTTGCCTTAAACGGGATCAGAGAAACGTCTAAATAATTACCCGTAGCAAAGAGTGGGTCTTACACTAGTTATTAACCATTTTTGTTGACTGTACTCTGATGTTTCTATCTAGGCGGGAGATACCACGAAAATATTGGCCACCCAAATATGAAGGTGATATAAAATTTGCAGAAGAACAAGCTCGAAAACAAGCTGAATCAATTCAAGAACGAGGACATTATACTTCTTCTAAGGAAGAACTTGCTCAAAATGCGAATAGATGGATGACCGAGGAGGCGATGGTGGCTTTCAGAAAATACATCGAGAGTGAAGATGATCTTAAGGTTCCCATGTCTGTTCTAAATCTTTAATTGTTTGGACTGTAGAGACCTATCACTAACACTTCTTTCATCTTAGGGAGTTGAGTATGAATTTGATGAACTTCTCCATCAATGTTTTAATGTGGAGCATTATTTAAAGACATGTCATCACTTCACCTTTACTGTCAAGATAAAGAAGCATGGCTCAGCCGATTGGACATCAGTGATGTACTTCGCTGAGGTCCGCGGAATATTTATGATAAAGGATTATTTCTGTTATCCTTTAGACCCGGATGAAAATGGTATGAGAAATTTCACCTTGTGAATTCTAGTGATCTAAAAAGATTCTAATCTTGTGGCTTATTTTGTTAGGTCAATGTTATGCATGTCAGAACCAAGGAATGCATGAGTTAAGGCACCCATCAGTAGGGATATTTGACTGCGGCAAGGAAGATGCATCATTTCCCTACTATTGTGAGGAAAGTGACTCTGATGAATATCATCCAAAAATGGAATGGAGTGAATCTGATGATGATATGAGTTGATGGCATTGTCCATCATTCTTGTAGGAGTGTAAGTTTACTTTAGCCCTTCTATTCTCATATCCTCTTGATCTGTTGACTCAAGTCAAGTTGCTAGTTGATTTGACAATCGCAGTGTATAATCGACTACAGGCATCCGAAAAATGGTCACTTGCCGCACAGCAATGGTTTATCAGGGTTCACCCCTAGCTCCAGCAGTATCATCCATGGCTGGCTGGGACCTTTTTTATTTTGGGGTTCTATGTAGAGAGACTGGCTGGACATGGGATGTGCTATTATGTATTGTTGGTTATAATGCCACACTGGTGTTTGCTCTGATGCAGCCGGTTTGTTTAAGTTCTTGGTTTCGCACCTGGTGAACTGTAAGTTTGCATGTACTTTTTTTTGAGTTGGTGTTTTCATGTACTTGGAAGTTGGAACTGATGAACATCATCTGACTCAGACACCTGAACTGTGTTGTCCTTTTGTGATGATTTCTCTTTATCTGAAGTTGCTGATGCACTTGAACTGAAAGATATCTTGCTAGTAACGGTATTGATGTGGTGCCACCTGAAATATTTCCTTATCTTCAATCTGTGCTAGTGCCTTCACATGACCTTCCAGGGCGTGAAGCAGAGAGACAATATAAGAGGGGAGACGCTTTAATCACACCGACTGATTTTAGCGTAGCAACAACCGACTCGTGTTTGATTATCACGGAGCACCTTCTTCCGCTTCCTATTAAACCAAAATCTAGACAGGAAATAAGTGCTTATTGCTGTTACCTTTGGTGGATTAGGCATCAGATTACTCATAAGTCCAATAAATGATGTAGATGCAAAAATAACTAACTTTTGCATATCTGAGGCTCAAAAACCCCTCTTCAACAGATGATGTATATGCAAAAAATAATTCATCTCTGTCTTCCGGAGATGTAAAATACAACATCTCACAGTGCAAATTTGCATCTCCACATACAGGAGATGTAAAAGCGGCGGTCGCGCGCCAACCGCCCAACTACCTTCATTTGGCTTCCGCACGACTGTCGGCCGCCGCCGCCATGGCTGACGCCGATGACCCCACCCGCCAGCCGCTTGTCTGACCCACCTTGCCGCAACGACCGTCGGCGCGACCACGGTCCCCAATTTGGCCTCTGCCTCCATGCCGCCACCCCGGATTTGCCCCCACCTCCGCCGGTTGTCGTCGCGCCGGAGCTGCCTGCGAAGAAGCAACGGGGCGCCAAGCCACACGGTGGAGGCGTGAAATGACAGATGGCGCGGGGGCGCAACCCAACGGTGAACCAACCTCGGCTGGCCAAAATTTCGAAGCCGGACGCGGCTGCTGCGGGCAATATGCTGCTGCCGGCGGCCGTGGCTTCTTCCTTTGGCCAAAGAGGCCCTTCTCCACCTCCGCCGCTGCCCCTACGCCGTTCATCCTCCTCTTTCCGCCTCGAATCGCCCCTGTTCCATCGCCCTAATTCGTGTCGTCGCCCCGATTCGCCACCCCCACCGCCTCGCCGCCGCCGGCCCGAATCACGCCATGCCGCCACCGTCCCCACTGCCGCCGCCCCGATTTGACCGCCGCCCACTAGTTTTTACATCTCCATTTTGCATCACCTATTGAAGTTGCACTTTACATATCTGTTTTACATCATCTGTTGCAGTTGACCCTTTTTTTAGATGCAAAAAACACTTTTTGATGATGTAAATTTTTACATTCGTGTTTTACATCTCTAAATTGCTCTAATGATATTTCCACTCCTGAATGTCCAGCAGTTAGAGCATCTACAGCCGGACTTGGCAAATCCGACCCCCCTATACGTTCGTAGACGCGCCGGGGTACGCTCGTGGGCGCATCTGGATGGGCCTCATATTTCCGTCCCGGCATCCACATATCTCAAATCCGGACTCTCAAATACATGCATGTCGATCATACAAGCCAATGTCGCACATAAATAGCAAATATTGGTACAAAGCATAGATAGTGTTTACATAAATTTATTTTAAATTCCAAACTCAAGCATTGGCTCCTTGTTGCCATTGTGGGTCTACATGTGCTCCACAAGATCATTGAGTAGTTGTGTGTGCACCTGCTGATCTCGAAGATGTTGATGCTGAAGGAAATATGCCCTAGAGGCAATAATAAAGTTATTATTTATTTCCTCATATCATGGTAAATGTTTATTATTCATGCTAGAATTGTATTAACCGGAAACATAATACATGTGTGAATACATAGACAAACATAGTGTCACTAGTATGCCTCTACTTGACTAGCTCATTGATCAAAGATGATTGAGTTTCCTAACCATGGATATGAGTTATCATTTGATCAGTGGGATCACATCATTAGGAGAATGATGTGATTGACTTGACCCATTTCGTTAGCTTAGCACTTGATCGTTTAGTATGTTGCTATTGCTTTCTTCATGACTTATACATGTTCCTATGACTATGGGATTATGTAACTCCCGCTTACCGGAGGAACACTTTGTGTGCTACCAAACGTTACAACGTAACTGGGTGATTATAAAGGTGCTCTACAGGTGTCTCCGAAGGTACTTGTTGAGTTGACGTATTTCGAGATTAGGATTTGTCACTCCGATTGTCGGAGAGGTATCTCTGGGCCCTCTCGGTAATGGACATCACTATAAGCCTTGCAAGCAATGTAGCTAACGAGTTAGTTACAGGATGATGCATTATGTAACGAGTAAAGAGACTTGCCGGCAACGAGATTGAACTAGGTTTTGAGATACCGACGATCGAATCTCGGGCAAGTAACATACCGATGACAAAGGGAACAACGTATGTTGTTATGCGGTTTGACCGATAAAGATCTTCGTAGAATATGTGGGAGCCAATATGAGCATCCAGGTTCCGCTATTGGTTATTGACCGGAGACGTGTCTTGGTCATGTCTACATAGTTCTCGAACCCGCAGGGTCCGCACGCTTAAAGTTAGATGATGGTTATATTATGAGTTTATGTGTTTTAATGTACCGAAGGTAGTTCGGAGTCCCGGATGTGATCACGGACATGACGAGGAGTCTCGAAATGGTCGAGACATAAAGATTGATATATTGTACGACTATGTTCGGACACCGGAATGGTTTCGAGGAGTATCGGGCATATAGCGGAGTACCGGGGGGTTACCGGAACCCCTCGGGGAGACTAATGGGCCTATTGGGCCCTAGTGGAGAAGAGGAGGGGCGGCCAAGGGCAGCCGCGCGCCCCCTTCCCCCCAATCTAAATTGGACAAGGAGGGGGGCGGCGCCCCCCTTTCCTTTCCCCCTCTCTCTCCTTCCCTCTCCTCTCCTACTCCCACTTGGAAGGGGGGAGTCCTACTCCCAGTGGGAGTAGGACTCCTCATGGGGCGCCCCTAGGGTGGCCGGCCCCCTCCCCCTCCTCCACTCCTTTATATACGGGGAGGGAGGCACCCCTTGGAGACACAACAATTGATCCATTGGATCTCTTAGCCGTGTGCGGTGCCCCCTCCACCATAATCCACCTCGATAATTTCGTAGTGGTGCTTAGGTGAAGCCCTGCGTCGGTAGAACATCATCATCATCACCATGCCGTCGTGCTGATGGAACTCTCCCTCAAAACTCGGCTGGATTGGAGTTCGAGGGACGTCATCGAGATGAACGTGTGCTGAACTCGGAGGTGTCGTATGTTCGGTACTTGATCGGTCGGATCGTGAAGACGTACGACTACATCAACCGCATTGTGCTAACGCTTCCACTTTCGGTGTACGAGGGTACGTGGACAACACTCTCCCCTCTCGTTGCTATGCATCACCATGATCTTGTGTGTGTGGGATTTTTTTTGAAATTACTACGTTCCACAACAAATGCATCTGCAGAAAATTCATCAGTTGAGCCGCATCTTGATCTTCCGGGATTTCAACTTGTTCTCCAGGTGCTTCGAAATCATGGGTTTGGGCTACACCATCACCCTCATCCTCGACAATCATATTCTGCAGAATAAATACAACATGTCATTAGCTGCCATAAAGTTTTTAATTCCCACATCATTGCAGTGCTCGGCACAATTCCCCAATGAGCCTGAAGCACACCGAATGTCCTCTCCACATCCTTCCTAGCCGCTTCCTGCATTGTTGCAAAGTGGCTCTGTTTATTACCATGCGGTTCGGATACGGTCTTCACAAACGCTGCCCACTGAGAATAGATACCATTGGCAAGCTTGTATCCCATGTTGTACTCTCGACCATTGACGATGTAGTTGCACGGCGGTGATTCCCCATTGAAAAGCCTCCTAAACACTGGAGATCATTGAAGCACGTTGATGTCGTTGTGAGAACCCGACATTCCAAAGAAATTATGCCAAATTCATAAGTCATGTGATGCCACCGCTTCTAGTATGATGGTGGCCTCTCTGGTGTGACCATGATACATTCCCCGCAAACCTTTGGGGCAGTTCTTCCATTGACAATGCATGCAATCAATTGATCCGAGCATTCCTGGAAACCCCCTTGCCTCTCCAATAGCCAACAACTTCTCCGTGTCCTGCGCATTTGGGTCTCTGAGATACTCAGGTCCAAACACCTCCACCATGGTGTGGGCAAACTTGACAGTAGTCTTCAAGCACGTGCTCTTCCCCATCCTGACCATCTCAAGAATGGCAAGTGTAAGCATCCTCAGAGCAGTTGTGCACTTCTGCTTGGCCGAGAAAGAGAGTTGGCCGCAGCAATCCCTTGTGAGCTTGAAGTAGTCGTCGTGTGCCTCCACTCCCTTCACAATGTGCAAAAAAATGGTTTCCGCATGCGAAAACGGTGATGAAACCATGGATCATCCGGGAAACTAGGTTTGGGAGAAAAGTAGTCCTTGCGGTGTAGCTTGCTCCGGACACCCTGTCCCGGTTGATCACTCTTCTCCCTTTGATTGAGCCCTTGAAGTTGAGAATATGCTCCACTTGCCAGTTCATTTCCTCTTGCATGCTCATGAGCATGATCATGTCCACTTATTCGTTTGAATTCGACGAATCGAAGAACTCATCTTGAATCTGGTCACCTCCGTCGGTCCATACTCCTTGTCCGACGAAGCATTGGAATCCATTGTTTTCCCTAACAAAATCACAAAAATCCGGTCGGACAATGTGTTAAACACATCAAGCGCAATGCGGAGCCAGAGAGTTACCGGACTTACCATGGCATCGTCCGGGCCGGCGACGACGTCCCCTGCAGCAAGGACGGGAGGGCTCCTACGGAGCTGGCAACGAAGAGCCTGGGAATGGCTGCAGAACGGGGGCGACGATGGAGCGCGAGACGGACGACGCGGGGAAGGAAGAAGACAGGAGATAATAAATGGATCCGGCTGGTCTTGGGATGGATTTGGTGCAATTTAAGGTGGGGTCGGGCTGTTGGGTTCGACGTGGCGGGCGCGTCCATATCCGCCCCATATTTGGGCTGATATGATGGATGCTGATACGTCTCTATCGTATCTACTTTTCCAAACACTTTTGCCCTTATTTTGGACTCTAACTTGCATGATTGGAATGGAACTAACCCGGACTGACGTTGTTTTTAGCAGAACTGCCATAGTGTTATTTTTGTGTAGAAATAAAAGTTCTCGGAATGACCTGAAAATCCACGGAGCAACTTTTTGGAATTAATAAAAAATATTGGCGAAAGAATCAACATCAGGGGGCCCACACCCTGTCCACGAGGGTGGGGGCGCCCCCTACGGCGCGCCCCCTGCCTCGTGCCCCCCCCTGAAGCTCCACCGACCTCAACTCCAACTCCATATATTCACATTCGGGGAGAAAAAAATCAGAGAGAAAGATTTATCGCGTTTTACGATACGGAGCCGCCGCCAAGTCCTAAACTCTCTCGGGAGGGCTGATCTGGAGTCCGTTCAGGGCTCCGGAGAGGGGGATTCGTCGCTGTCGTCATCATCAACCATCCTCCATCACCAATTTGATGATGCTCAGCGCCGTGCGTGAGTAATTCCATCGTAGGCTTGCTGGACGGTGATGGGTTGGATGAGATTTACCATGTAATTAAGTTAGTTTTGTTAGGGTTTGATCCCTAGTATCCACTATGTTCTGAGATTGATGTTGCTATGACTTTGCTATGCTTAATGCTTGTCACTAGGGCCCGAGTGCCATGATTTCAGACCTGAACCTATTATGTTTTCATGAATATATGTGAGTTCTTGATCCTATCTTGCAAGTCTATAGTCACCTATTATGTGTTATGATCCGTTAACCCCGAAGTGACAATAATCGGGATACTTATCGGTGATGACCGTAGTTTGAGGAGTTCATGTATTCACTAAGTGTTAATGCTTTGATCCGGTACTCTATTAAAAGGAGGCCTTAATATCCCTTAGTTTCCAATAGGACCCCGCTGCCACGGGAGGGCAGGACAAAATAAGTCATGCAAGTTCTTTTCCATAAGCACGTATGACTATATTCGGAATACATGCCTACATTACATTGATGAATTGGAGCTAGTTCTATGTCATCCTACGTTATAACTATTACATGAGGAATCACATCCGATATAATTATCCATCACTGATCCAATGCCTACGAGCTTTTCACATATTGCTCTTTGCTTAGTTACTTTACCGTTGCCACTGTTACAATTACTACAAAACTGCTACTGTTACTTTTGCTACTGTTACCGTTACTTCCATACTACCTTGCTACTAAATATTTTGCTGCAGATATTAAGTTATCCAGGTGTGGTTGAATTGACAACTCAACTGCTAATACTTGAGAATATTATTTGGCTCCCCTTATGTCGAATCAATAAATTTGGGTTGAATACTCTACCCTTGAAAACTGTTGCGATCTCCTATACTTGTGGGTTATCAAGACTATTTTCTGGCACCGTTGCCGGGGAGCATAGCTCTATTCTTTGAGTCACTTGGGATTTATATCTGCTGATCACTATGAGGAACTTGAAAGACGAAAGAACTAAAATTTATCCCTCAACTACAAGGGGAGGTAAGGAACTGCCATCTAGCTCTGCACTTGATTCTCCATCTGTTATGAGCAAGCTTGCAACACCTAAACCTACTCCTGCTATTAATTCTAACATGTCGCATGTTACTGATGATGCCACTTCTGCTATGCATGATACTTATGATGAAACTACTTATATGCCTGATAATACTGTGCTATTAGGTGAATTTCTTGATGAACAACTTTCTAGGGCTAGAGAGGATGAAATAATTAAAACTGATATTATTGATGAAAGTGATGATGAAGATTCTCCCCCTAGATATGAATTGCATGTTGTTCCTGAGGGTTATGTTATGGATGAAGAAACTGCTAGAGATTTTCTTGCTTGCAATGATAGATCTGATCTTAAGAAGTTATTAGCTAAGCTAAAACAAAAGTCTCTTAATGCTAGAATGAAATATGACCCTGCTTTTGCTACTTCACCTATCTGTGTTACTGATAAGGATTATGATTTCACTATCGATCCAGAGATAATTACTTTGGTTGAATCTGATCCTTTTTATGGCAATGAATCTGAAACTGTTGTGGCACATCTTACTAAATTGAATGATATAGCCACCCTGTTCACTAATGATGAGAAATCTTGCTACTACTATATCCTCAAAATATTTCCGTTCTCATTAAAGGGTGATGCTAAAACTTGGATTAATTCTCTTGATCCTGGTTGTGTGCGTAGTCCCCAGGATATGATTTATTACTTCTCTGCTAAATATTTCCCTGCTCATAAGAAACAAGCTGCTTTAAGGGAAATATATAATTTTGTGCAAATTGAAGAAGAGAGTCTCCCACAAGCTTGGAAGAGGCTTTTCCGATTACTTAATGCTTTGCCTGATCATCCTCTTAAGAAAAATGAAATACTTGACACCTTTTATAATGGACTAACCGATGCTTCCAGAGACCACCAGGATATTGTAAGTGCATCTAGTGCCCCTTAGTGATTTTGGTGTATTGAAGACTTATAGGTTAAGTAACTGATGCGTTTGTGAGTGTAACAGGTCTATAAGTCTAGGAGGAGTTTGATATTTACAGAGAAAGTCGACCCCTAAAAATGAAGTTCTTCGACTGAAGACTTTGATATTCTGAAGACTTTCTGAAGACTTTGAAAGTGAAGAAATTGGTGTGACCTTGAAGACTTGGTATTCACTTGAGGAACATGAAGCGTGAAGACTTTTGTTTTCGTAGTTTCATTTTCTCTTTCTTGAGTCATAGGAAACATCGTACTGTTAAAGGGGGTCGAGGAAATACTAAGGAAAAATTTCCATGTGATGCTCAACTCAAAATCCTACACCTACCAATCCTTTCGAGTGAAGCCATTGGAAATCTCATACAATTCAGTCAAATTCTTCAGTGACAGAGACGCAGTTCTTCTGGTCACTGATGACTTTGGTCTGACTGAGGAGTTAGGAATTCGCCAGTGCGAATTGCCTACACAGTGAGGAACATGATAGCCCTGAGGACTTTGAGAGTCAAATTTCCGACCGTTGCTGTGCTGCGCGCCGGCGGACCAAAATATCTTATCCACCTAACGGTCATATCATTGAAGGGCATTTATGTCTTATCATGCCGGGCTGCTCCCTAGGCTATAAATAGCCGCCCCCTACAACCACTAGTTGGTTGGCTGCTCCGAGAGAACTTGACACTTGTCATTTGAGAGCAACCCATCCTCCGAGGACTTTGAGCGAAAATCATCAAGTGAGGAAAATCCCAAAACCAAACCCCCACAAACCCAAAGTGATTGAGCATCACTGAAGAAATCGATCCTGCGTGGATCCGACGCTTGTTACCTTTGAAGACTGTGCTTCTTCCAGACGGTTAGGCGTCAAGGTCTAGAGCATCCAAGAGGAATTGTGGATCGCCGAGTGACCAAGTCTGTGAAGGTTTGGAAGTCACCTGAAGACTTACCACGAGTGATTGGACGAGGCCTGCGTGGTCTTAGTTCAAGGAGAATACGGTGAGGACTGGGTGTCCTGAGTTGCGGCTCAGAGACTGGGTGTCCGGGACTGTGTGTCCTCGAGTTTAAATACTCAGCCGCTCCAACCAGACGTACAACTGAGACAACAGTTGGAACTGGTCTACCAAATCATTGTCTTCACCAACTGACTGGTTCTATTTCCTCAACTCATTCATTTCCTCATTCTGTGTTGCATGTTGTTCATATCTGTGCTTGAAGACTTTGACTGAAGACTTTCACAAATTCCTCAGTTCAATTTCTTCAGTCTGTTTGTCTTCATCTTGTTATCCTGTGTTTACGCTTTCCGTACTCTATTCTAGTCTTCATTTCATCATGCTGACTATGTGTGTATCCTGTTATGTTTACTTCTGAGTACATATTCCGCTGCAAGTAGTTCTTCGCTAAGGAATTTCCTCACCGGCAAATTCCTCAGTGAAGAATTCATAAAAATCGCCTATTCACCCCCCCTCTAGTCGATATAACGCACTTTCAATTGGTATCAGAGCAAGGTACTCCCTTGTTCTGTGTGATTTTGGTTTAACCGCCTGGAGTTTTTAGTTATGTCGACCGCAGGTATGATCAAGGTCTCGGCTGGGTGTCCTACCTTTGATGGAACGGACTACCCCTACTGGAAGAACAAGATGCGAATGCATCTTGAGGCAATTGACAATGATCTCTGGTATGTTGTGGAAAATGGTGTCCCCTCTGTCACTGAAACACTGACCGCTACCGATGTGAAGAGATTCAAACAACTCGATTCTCAAGCGAAGAATATCATCTGTGGCCATCTGAGCAAAGGACAGTATGGAAGAGTGAGTGCTTTGGAAACTGCTAAGCTTATCTGGGATAGGCTGTCCAAAGTAAATGAAGGAGTCTCAACTCAGCGTGACTCTCGAGTCGATGTTCTTCGGAATCTCTTCAACCGCTTCAAAAGACTCGACAACGAAAATGTCCAACAAACCTTTGATCGCCTCACTGACATCTCAAATGAGCTTCAAGCCCTCGGTGCCACTGACATCACTGATCATGAAGTTGTGAAGAAACTGCTAAGATCGCTTGATTCCTCATTTGATACTCTGGGACTGATGATACAAGAACGTGCTGACTACAAGTCGCTTGATCCTGCTGATATCCTCGAAAGGCTTAACACTCACGAGTTCCAGCTTGCTGAAAAGAGAGATCTCTATGGCTCAAACTATGGCAAACCATGTGCCCTGAAGGCTAAGGTTGTGTCTGACTCTGAATGTGAGGATTCTGGTAGTAGCCTTGGTGATCCTGAAGAACTGAGCCAGGATCTAGCTCTGCTTGTGAAGAAATTCCAGAAGTTCACAAGACGTGGTCGCTTTGGAAAACCCTCAAGAGGAAATGATTCTTCATCCAGTGACTACAAGAGAAGACTTTGCCACAAATGCAAAAGGCCTGGTCACTATATTCAAGATTGTCCTCAGTGGGAAAAGGAAATGAAGAAGAAGAAATACAAGGATTACAGTTCTGATGATATGAAGAAGAAGAAGAAATCGTCAAAATCTTCGTCATCAAAACCCTCAAAATCTTCATCTCACAAGAAGGGCAACTCCAAGAAAGCTCGGGCATTCATTGGCAAGGAAATGGACTCTGAAGCTGAATCCGAGGAAAATGATGAAGAGGAGGAGTCTGAAGAATCTGAGTCTGGTGTGACGAGTCTGGCCGTTGCTACTGCTTTCGTCAGCAAGTCCATCTTCAACACTGAAGAAACTGACTCCACCAACAAGCCTGATGAAGATAATGATGGCTACGCTCCCACCTATTGCTTCATGGCAAAAGGAGCTAAGGTACTCAAATACAACTCCTTGATTCTAGTGAAAATGAATCTGATGAGGATCTTAAGCCTAGCTACTCTAAACTTGCTAAAATTGCTGTGAAACAACAAAGGGCTCTTGAAAAGGTTCAAAACATGCTAGATAAAAGTGATGATATGTTGGGTGAAGAAATGGATCGCACTAAAGCCTTGACTGAGAATCTTCAGAGACTTCAGTCTAGGTATGATAATCTTCAAGGTCATCATAACTCTCTCTTGTCTGATCATGAGAAACTTTCATATGAATTTCTTCAAGAGAAGCAAGATCATGAGAAGCTTTCTCTTGAAGCTCTTCAAAGAAAGGAAGATCTTGAAAAGCTAAGAGTGTGTTATGAAGATCTTCTGAAGGAGCGTGATTCATTACTAGCTCAACAAATCAGCGCTTCTCAGGAAGAATTTGTTCCTCCATGCTTAAAGTGCATTCAACGTGAATCTGCTAATTCTTCACCTGAATGTTCAAATTCTTCAACTGTTACAAATTCTTCATCTGCCTCTGCTATCACTAATTCCTCATCTGAGGACATTGCTAGTATCACTGACAATGCAGGGCTGAAGGAATTGTACATGACAGGCATGTACAAAAGCCTCAAAGGGCATCAGACACTTTGTGATGTGCTCAAAAAACAGATCCTCAACAGAAACCCTAGGAAAGAGGGTATTGCCTTTGAGAGGAAACTCAATGCCGATGGAACATATTGGAAGCCTGAGCAGTATCCCAAAACCTCATGGGTTGCTGCAAAGGGACCTCCAGTTGATCCATCTAATTTATCTGGCTTTACATGTGAATCTCCTCATTCTTCTGATGAGTCATTTGACCTCCAACTATAAACTGTTCAAAAATCAGAATGGTGAAGTATTTGCTAGATATGTTGGCACTAACTGCAGGAACGGTTCCCCTATGAAGAAAATCTGGGTTCCCAAAAGCTGTGTTGAAAGTCTTCAGGTGAATGTCCTCATGACACCACCTGTGAAGAACAGGAACCCCAGATCAAATTCTTCATATGGACCAAACTCTTTATATGGATCCAAGTCCTCATATGGACCAAATTCTTCACGAGGATCAAATTCCTCAATTGGATCAAAGTCCTCATATGATTATCATCGTGCTAACAAATCTGTCTCGCAGGGTAAAGCTAAGAGCTAATATGTGCATTATTCTTCAAACCATTATGTTCATAAGTCCTCGAAGAATCACTCTGCTTATTCATATGCTTACCCTAACCCCTCCTATGCTAAGCGAAACGGTTTGGCATCTTTGCCACCTTTCTCACATGGTGCTCGCAAGATGATGAACTCTTTGCCACCCCTCCAGATGTGGGTGGTGAAGAAAAAGAACTAATCTCTTCTGCAGGGTCAGGTCTCCAGACGTGCTCTAACGTCTGAAGAATTTGCTGGGGACCTGACAAAATGCCTGAAAGGACGCAGGCGAATCATGATGAAATGAACTTTCATTTCACACGTCCTCATACTGCTATATCTGTTTACTGCTTGATGAAAGACATCTGATGAACTTGATATCATATTCTTCACTGATGAAGCATATGAGATTGTAAGTTACACTAATTCATCTGCAGGATGATCAACCCAAAACCACTGAATGGGTCCTCGATAGTGGATGTACAAATCACATGACTTGTGACAAGAATCTATTGATGGATGCTCCCTTATCACCATCACCTCTGAAGCATATCATCTTTGCTGACAAAGGCAAAAGTCAGGTATTGGGTCTTGGTAAGGTTGCTATTTCTAAGGATAAGCACATGGACAAAGTCATGCTTGTTGAGTCCTTAGGATACAATCTCATGTCAGTCTCAATGCTTTGTGATCTTGAAATGGTTGTTGTCTTTGGCAAATATCGCTGTGTTGTGATTATGGAAGCTGACAATTCCAAAGTCTTCGAAGGCTTTGGGAGAGGAGATCTGTATATTGTTGATTTCTCTACAGGACCACAACCAGCCGTGTGTCTACTTGCAAAAGCTTCAGAAGGCTGGCTATGGCATCGACGACTTGGTCATGCAGGCATGAGGAATTTGAACACGCTTGCGAAGAAGAAGCATGTCATTGGCATTGAGAATGTCAAATTCCTCAAGGATCACTTATGCGGAGCATGTGAAGCCGGAAAAATGACCAAGGCCAAGCATCCAGCGAAGACTATCATGACCACTACCCGTCCATTTGAATTGCTTCACATGGACCTCTTCGGACCTAACTATTATTCAGCAGTCACTAATGATGCATCTCTATATGGTTTTGTCATTGTTGATGATTATTCTCGATATACATGGGTACACATTATTACTTACAAACATGAAGTGCAGGAAGTCTTCAAACGATTTTCCTCGAGGGCTTCAACCAACTTTGGTGTGAAGATCAAGCATATCAGAAGTGACAATGGAACTGAGTTCAAGAATTCTGGTCTTGATGCCTATCTTGATGAACTTGGTATTACTCATGAATTATCTGCTCCCTATACTCCTCATCAGAATGGCGTCGTGGAGCGCAAGAACAGAACTCTTGTTGAGATGGCTTGCACTATGCTTGATGAATACAAAACGCCTCAGCGCTTTTGGATTGATGCAATTGATACTGCCTGCCACATCATCAACAGAGTATATCTTCACAAATTCTTCAAGAAGACTGCCTATGAACTCCTCACTGACAAGAAACCCAATGTGAGTTATTTCAAAGTCTTCGGTGCTAAATGTTGGATTAGAGATCCTCACCACAACTCTAAATTTGCACCGAAAGCACATGAAGGTTTTATGCTTGGTTACGGAAAGGACTCGCACACCTATAGAGTCTTCAACATTGTTCTTCACAAGATTGTTGACACTGTAGATGTGCGGTTCGATGAAACTAATGGCTCGCAAAGAGAGCACCTACCTTTTGTGTTAGATGAACCAGCACCTGAGGATGCTATCAAGCTCAAGGCAACTGAGGATGTCATTCCTACTGAAGAATCTGCTGAAGAATTCATTCCTGTTCATGAAGAACGTCGAGCTGATGCGCCTGAAGAACATGATGAGGAAAATGGTGCTGAGGAAAATGCTGATCAAAATCCTCAGCGACAACCAACTCATCCACGCGTTGCAAAAGAAGTGCAAGTGGAGAAGATCATCGATGACATTAGCGCACCAGGTCCACTCACACGCTCAAAAGCCTCACACTTATCTAACTTTTGTGGGCACTATGCTTTTGTCTCTATCTCAGAGCCCACCAAGGTAGATGAAGCATTTCTGGAGCCGGAGTGGATTCAGGCTATGCAAGAAGAATTAAATCAGTTCGAGTTGAACAATGTCTGGGAATTGGTCAATCGCCCAGATCCTCGCAAGCATAATATCATTGGCACAAAGTGGATCTACCGCAACAAGCAAGATGAAAATGGCCTTGTGGTGAGGAATAAGGCACGACTAGTAGCTCAAGGCTACACACAGGTTGAAGGAATTGATTTCGATGAAACTTTTGCACCTGTTGCTAGACTTGAAGCTATTCGCATTTTACTTGCCTATGCTAACCATCATGATATCATCTTATATCAAATGGATGTGAAAAGTGCATTCCTCAATGGTAAGCTTGAGGAAGAAGTATATGTTGCTCAACCCCCAGGTTTTGAAGATCCCAAGAATCCTGACAAAGTCTTCAGACTCAATAGGCCCTCTATGGCCTCAAGCAAGCCCCTCGGGCGTGGTATGACACATTGAAGGAATTCTTCGTGAAGAATGGCTTCACACCCGGTTCACTTGACCCTACTCTTTTTACTAAATCATATGATGGTGAACTGTTTGTGTGCCAAATATATGTTGATGATATTATCTTTGGCTGTACTAACCAACGATATAGTGATGAATTTGCATATATGATGAGTGAAGAATATCAAATGTCTATGATGGGAGAGTTTAAATTCTTCCTAGGTCTTCAAATCCGTCAGCAGCGCAATGGCATATTCATATCTCAGGAGAAATACCTCAAAGATGTACTGAGGAAATTCGGCATGCAAGATTGCAAAGGCGTCAAAATTCCTATGCCCACAAATGGCCATCTATGCACTGATGAAAATGGTATTGATTTCGATCACAAGGTATACCGCTCCATGATTGGTTCTTTATTGTACTTATGTGCATCTAGGCCAGATATAATGCTTAGTGTTTGCATGTGTGCCCGATTTCAAGCTGCACCGAAGGAATCACACCATAAGGCTGTGAAGCATATTCTTCGATATCTAGCTCACACACCAACACTAGGATTATGGTACCCCAAGGGCTCTGCTTTTGATCTCATTGGATATTCTGACTCTGACTATGCTGGTGATCGTGTGGACCGCAAGTCAACATCTGGCACTTGTCATTTCCTCGGACGATCTTTGGTCTGTTGGTCCTCGAAGAAACAGAACTGTGTATCACTGTCTACTGCTGAAGCTGAATACATTGCTGCTGGCTCATGCTGTGCTCAACTGCTTTGGATGAAGCAAACCCTCAAGGACTATGGCGTCAACGTGAAGAATGTGCCTCTCCTCTGCGACAATGAGAGTGCCATCAAGATTGCTCACAACCCAGTTCAGCACTCGAAGACTAAGCACATCCAGATTCGTCATCATTTTCTTCGTGATCATGTGTTGAAGGGCGATATCTCCATCGAGCATGTGAAGACTGAAGAACAGCTGGCTGATATCTTCACTAAGCCCTTGGATGAGAAGAGATTTAGCAAGTTGCGGTGTGAGCTAAATATCTTAGAATCTTTGAATGTTCTTTGAAAAGGACACACATCCTACCCCTTATGCATAATTGATGACTTAGATGTGCAACACATGAAGAAACGTTTTTCCTCAATCAATGAAGAATAACATTCTAAGTGTGAAGAAATTAATGAAGAATTTGATTCTCAGAACCCTACGACAATTGTACGCGGTGTCTGAAATCATCATTCTTATACGGTGGGCTACGCCACCACAAAAGTTGAAAATCTTCAATTTGAGTTTTTCCTCATTTTTGAAATTCCTCAGTTTTTAAAATTCTTCAACTTTGCAAAATCTTCAATGTTTCCGTCGTTTTTCTTCATTGGCTATATATATATATATATAAGAGTTTATGTCCTCTACAGCATTCACTTATTGCTAATTCTTCAAGTTGCTATTTCTGCTAAGTGAATGTGATCGGACCCTTCCCCCTCTATGCTATACTCAATCCAATCTATTCACAAATTCTTCATGTGCGTTCTGATTGAAACTCGTTCAAAGTCTTCACCGTGTCCTTGACGGCTGAAGAAATTGCGAACAAAATTTTTAAACAAATCTTATCCAAGTTTTCGGTTTTACCGCTCAAACCGTTCCGCATCCCACGATGCATTAGTTTAATCACCCACGATCTTACACAATCTCATCTGCACAGTACGTGGGTGACACATGTCGCGTAAAGAAGAAAGGGCAGGGGCATGTTCGTCCCAAAATCTTCGGGCGAACAGTTTTCACAGTGGCTATAAATACCCCTCTCCCTTCCTTACTTCATTTACTCTGCTCGGTCGATGTCTCTCGCTCGAGCTCTCCTCAAACCCTAGCGCCGCCGCTACTCCATCGCCGCCGGTGAGGAAGAGCTTCACTGCCTCGACCTCATCGCCGTCGTACTCGCGCCGACCGCGGAATTCTTCACTCCGCCGCCGCCGTAGCTGTCTCCCTCTGCCAAGTTAGGGCGTGGGAGATCTAACGTGACGAACTTCACTACAGTTCATCTCTGTTCGTCGTGTTCTTCAGTTCGAGTAATTAAAAGTCACTTTTATTACTCGCGTTGATTCTAAAATCTTTCTGAAAATCTTCATAGGTGTTTTTGTTCTTCAAATCTTCACATATGAACACCTCACACACTGTATACTCTTGATTTATTTCTCTAAGCATTCATTTCTTCAAGATTCCTCAATTGTGCGGATTTTCAATCTGTACAACTCTGGAACCTGAGACAAAATGCTTAGTGAAATTCCTCAAGGCTCAACTGGTGAAATTCCTCAAAACTTGTTCTTTTGAAAAATCATCTGAGAACGCATATGACCTCTCCAAATTCCTCGCACCTACACTCTGTTCACAGGTACTCATGTCCGCTGCTGAATCACTAGGTTCTCATCAACTTAACTCATTTGCAGCGTTCCTCGAAGAAAAACTGCATACTTCTTCAGAGTGCTCTATTGTTCAAATTCCTCATCTGAAGAAAATGGCAGAAGGCAAGAGACCGCAGAAGGGAGGAAAGAAACCGGAGGTCATGACTGCCTTTGAGATTCCTGATGAAATATACAAAGATTACTGCACACCTGATGAATCCAAGTTTGGCAAGGAGACCAAAAATCAGCGCAAAGTGCGCATTCAAAGGATAGAAAGAAGATGGGCACGAGAATGGAGGGAATATCGCTATGTTACACCCAAGTACATGAGGAAATTCGCGTTAAACCCTCCATGCCCAAGAGCTCCATTGGCACCTGGCCAAGTCGCTGATCCCACCAGCATCAAGCGTGGTGAAGACTTTCCTGAAGAGTGGTCCAGATGCCAAGCCAAATTGGCAAGACAGGCCAAGGAGGCAGTAAGGAAATTCAATGAGGATTCTGCCGCTGCTGCTGCCGCTGAACCCTCGGTCAAGCCGAGGAAATCAATGCCAAAGAAGCCTGCTCGCAAGCCAAGTGCTTCACCGTCAGCGCCCTCACGGCCCAGTTCCTCAGCCGCGCCCTCACGGCAAATTCCTTAGACTGCTGCTGCTCATTCAAAATCCTCAGCAGCTCCCTCCAAGTCCTCAACTCCTGTGCATCTGGCTACATGTCAAAGGACTCAGGGTTTCTCAATTGCCTCGGGTGTCTCAGCAAGTTCCTCAGCTGCACCAATGTCCTCAACAGGCCCCACTCTGCTGAAGACAAAAGCAACAGCTGGACGCGGTCCTCGGCCAAGTCCAAAGAAGAAACAGGTTGCATTCAATGTTCCCTCTGATGATGAAGCCTCTGATGAAGAACTTGCAGAAATCATCAGAGACAGACTGACCAAGGCCGCTAGAGCCAAAAGAACAAATGTGCCTCTGCTTTTGGATCCGAAGAAGATCCTTGATTTCATCGACCTATGGCATCAGGATCCAAACACTCCCATACCGGATCTGCCACTGACTCCTGGTCAAAGTCATATGCTGAACCATTTCATCGCTGAAGAGAAATGGAAATTTGAAAAGGCTCGTGAATTAAAGAGAACGCAAGCCAGAAAGGAGAAGCTTCTGAGGAAGAATATCGTCAACTTGACTCCTGAAGAACTTCTCAAAGCTCAATCTGAAATCCAAGCCCTCAGCAAGGATTTCGATGCTTACAATGCTGATTGGCAAGGAGCCAAGGTGAGATTCGTCAATTTGACGAAGAAAATGACAACTGTTGCAGCCCCATCGCAACAAGAAAATCCTCAGGCTGAAGACTCTGCTCAGCCTGCTGAAGAACATGCCAGCACTGCTGATGACTTTCAGCGTGCTGATGAGAACACAAGTTCCAGGGCTGATGACTCCATCCCAGCCGCTGAAGAAATTCCCAGGGCATCCACTAGTGGTGCGCCTGAAGAATCTGAAGAAAACAGGGCAACTGCACCAGTTGCGCCTGAAGAAACTGTACCACAATCCTCAGCTCCTCCTGCGCCAACAACAACTCCAATTCTTCCTTCAGCTTATGAAGTGAAGAAGACAAAGGCTGCAGAACGAGCTGCAGTGAAGAAGAGGAAGGCATCAGCTGCGTCAAATTCTTCGGCTGCGAAGAAAATGAAGCCAATGACCATCTCACTTGAAAATCCTATTGATGCCATTCCCATCTCCTCCATGTCGTCTAAGGAAATTGTTCCTTATGGAGAAGATTACACGATCCCAAGTGGATCTGATGAAGAAAATCAATCTGTTGCTACCTCAGAACAGCTTGATGAAGAAATTGAAGTGGAAGCTTTCCCTTCAACCCCAGTCGTTTCCTCACCCGTGCCTCAGTTCACAGCTGAAGAGGCAGGTGTTGAGGAAATTGAAAAAGAAGACGAAGACGTGGATATTGGGTGCACTACACCAGTGATGAACGATGACTTTTGGGAAAGTCAGCATCCCAATACTCCTCTCTTCACTCCGATTCTACAAGTTCCTCTGTCCCCGGCTACAACTGTTCAAATGGGCTCTGAAGAAACTCATCCCGCATCGTCTGTCAATGAAGAGATTCCAGCCACTAGCGCTGAAGAACCCACTGCTGATCCTCAAACTGCACAAGGAGAGGAACCAGAAATTCCTCAGCCTGAAGAACCTGAGATCGCGATTCCTGAAGTTGTGCTGCAAATCACTGATATTCCTCTGCCCAAACCGAAGAATCCGTTCTCGAGCAAGCAAAAATTCAAGGCTGAAGACTTCTTTTCTGAGCATGTGTTCTTCACTGCTTATAATCCTTATGACTCTGCTCGTATGAGGAAAAGACGCTTCTGGACTCCTACTCAAGCAAACTTCTATTCCTCAGTACTGTTTGACAAGGACAAGATCTTCGACCATGAGCATATTCCTCATGTGGATATGGAATCACTGCCGTGCTTCGAGCCAGTACTCCATGTTCTTCATGATGCAGGGCTGCTGAATTTCTGCACTGATATCTGCAACTGGAATGAAGAACTCATTCTTTAGTTCTATGCCACCCTGCACATCACCGGAGATGCTGAAGATATCAACTCATGGGTACTGGATTGGATGACAGAGAATACTCACTACAAGGCACCAGCAACTAAATTGCTTCGTGTCCTTCCTCTTGATCCTCCCCATGAAACTGCACGTTGCATCTACAATGACCACGAACTGTCTGATCACTTTATGCAAGTGCTCATGAAGCCATTGAAGCCAGGACAAGCCCCTCGAACCAAATTCCTCGTCAAGGATTTGCTGTATGTGCCTCGGACCGTCTATAGAATCTTGACGAAGACAATGAGTCCCATCAAAGGCCACGACTCAAATGAAGAAGATGTCGTTGGCATCATGAAGAACATGCTTTTCAATATCATTCATGGCGTTCCTGTCAATTTCCATGATTTCTTCATGAGGACTCTGACCAATGTTGCAATGTCACCTTTTGAGCTGAAGCCATATGCACCTTGGATTATGAGATTCATAAGGGCAAGATCTTCACTGAACTACAAGGCTGACACTTTGAATCATGGCAGCTACTTGCCGCCCATTGAAGTCCTCAAGCGACCAGTTTCATCATCTGATGATAAGGGCAAGGCAGCAGCTGTGATTGATGAAGGCACTCGTCCATTGGATGGTCAATTTCGCAAGGCTGCATCTTACTCCACCAATGACGATTCTGCAACGCATGACACTGCCGCAAATACCTCAACCAAGCAACAGCCTCAAGCTACTGCACCCAGGGTGATGACTGATCGTGAGTTACTCCTCAGTCTTCATCAGAAGGTTGATCGCAATCAGAAATGGGTGAAGCGCCAATTTGCTGCAATTCTTCACAACATGACCTCAACACATAATGCAATGAAGAAAAATCAGTACTACCTTCATGAAACCCTCAACCGCACCTGGGTTGTTCTTAATCATGTATATTCCGCGGAAGAATTGAAGACAATGGGTCTTCAGGAAGCATTTGACTGGTCTGCACCACCTCCGAAGAAATTCAAGAGAGTCAAAGTTCCTGATTTGGTGGCCAGCTCTTATTCTTCATCGCGTGAAACTGATGAATATGAAGATTTGGACGACACTGCGGCAGGCCCTCCTTCAACATCCAACCCCGACAACGCTGGCGCTCCTTCCTCGACTTGAAAATCTTCAGGGGCGTTAGTCCTCAATTTCGATACTTTTGGTCATTTGATGACAAAGGGGGAGAAATCTGAGTTAGTCTTCAAGCGGGTTTATACTATGGGCGTTTTTATTAAGTTACAACTCTCGTTCTTCCGAAACCTTTTATTGGATCGAGTTGTAATCTTAAATCTGATGGTGCCTTGATACTTTTGATCGTGCTTCGATATGTTTGATGCTCTGATTTTGATATGTTTGATGCTCTGATGCTTTTGAAGCACTAAGCTCTGAATATGATATTTGAGCTCTGAAACTCTTGATGTGATATTCTGCATGCTTATTCCTAGTCAATATTATTGCACGCATGCTGAATCTCATCAGGCACCATATTTCATCATGCATTTCAAATTCTTCATATTATATATCAAATGCGTGTATGAATTACAAGATATAGGGGGAGATCTCCATGATTCAATTCTTCAAAATGTGCATTGCCTCAAAAGCAAATTCCTCATTATGCACATATTCAGGGGGAGTTCTTCTATATCTTGCAATCAAATTCCTCAATATCAGTATTTACACTTCATATGTTTATCCCCGTTGAAAACTTAACCTATGTTGTCATCAATCACCAAAAAGGGGGAGATTGTAAGTGCATCTAGTGCCCCTTAGTGATTTTGGTGTATTGAAGACTTATAGGTTAAGTAACTGATGCGTTTGTGAGTGTACACAGGTCTATAAGTCTAGGAGGAGTTTGATATTTACAGAGAAAGTCGACCCCTAAAAATGAAGTTCTTCGACTGAAGACTTTGATATTCTGAAGACTTTGAAAGTGAAGAAATTGGTGTGACCTTGAAGACTTGGTATTCACTTGAGGAACATGAAGCGTGAAGACTTTTGTTTTTGTAGTTTCATTTTCTCTTTCTTGAGTCATAGGAAACACCGTACTGTTAAAGGGGGTCGAGGAAATACTAAGGAAAAATTTCCATGTGATGCTCAACTCAAAATCCTACACCTACCAATCCTTTCGAGTGAAGCCATTGGAAATCTCATACAGTTCAGTCAAATTCTTCAGTGACAGAGACGCAGTTCTTTTGGTCACTGATGACTTTGGTCTGACCGAGGAGTTAGGAATTCGCCAGTGCGAATTGCCTACACAGTGAGGAACATGATAGCCCTGAGGACTTTGAGAGTCAAATTTCCGACCGTTGATGTGCTGCGCGCCGGCGGACCAAAATATCTTATCCACCTAACGGTCATATCATTGAAGGGCATTTATGTCTTATCATGTCGGGCTGCTCCCTAGGCTATAAATAGCCGCCCCCTACAACCACTAGTTGGTTGGCTGCTCCGAGTGAACTTGACACTTGTCATTTGAGAGCAACCCATCCTCCGAGGACTTTGAGCGAAAATCATCAAGTGAGGAAAATCCCAAAACCAAACCCCCACAAACCCAAAGTGATTGAGCATCACTGAAGAAATCGATCCTGCGTGGATCCGACGCTTGTTACCTTTGAAGACTGTGCTTCTTCCAGACGGTTAGGCGTCAAGGTCTAGAGCATCCAAGAGGAATTGTGGATCGCCGAGTGACCAAGTCTTTGAAGGTTTGGAAGTCACCTGAAGACTTACCACGAGTGATTGGACGAGGCCTGCGTGGTCTTAGTTCAAGGAGAATACGGTGAGGAATGGGTGTCCTGAGTTGCGGCTCAGAGACTGGGTGTCCGGGACTGTGTGTCCTCGAGTTTAAATACTCAGCCGCTCCAACCAGACGTACAACTGAGACAACAGTTGGAACTGGTCTACCAAATCATTGTCTTCACCAACTGACTGGTTCTATTTCCTCAACTCATTCATTTCCTCATTCTGTGTTGCATGTTGTTCATATCTGTGCTTGAAGACTTTGACTGAAGACTTTCACAAATTCCTCAGTTCAATTTCTTCAGTCTGTTTGTCTTCATCTTGTTATCCTGTGTTTACGCTTTCCGTACTCTATTCTAGTCTTCATTTCATCATGCTGACTATGTGTGTATCCTGTTATGTTTACTTCTGAGTACATATTCCGCTGCAAGTAGTTCTTCGCTAAGGAATTTCCTCACCGGCAAATTCCTCAGTGAAGAATTCATAAAAATCGCCTATTCACCCCCCCTCTAGTCGATATAACGCACTTTCAGATAGTTGTGCTGGTTGTGTTTTCAGGGAAAGAACAGTCGATCAAGTTGAATTATTATTAAATAATATGTTGACAAATGAAAATAATTGGACACTTCCTGAACCAATCCTGAAGCCAACTCCGAAGAAAATAGGTGTTCTATTTCTCAGTCCTGAAGATATGCAAGAGGCAAAGAAATCTATGAAAGAAAAAGGTATTAAAGCTGAAGATGTTAAGAATTTACCTCCTGTTGAAGAAATACATGGCCTTAATATACCACCTATCAAAGAAATACATGGTCTTGATAACTAGACACAGGTAGTAAAGGTAAATTCTCTCTATAGATATGATAAAGTTGAAATCCCGTCTACTAAGTTTGCTAGCCAATGCTTGGATGAATTTGATGACTTTATGGCTAGACAAGAAAATTTTAATGCTTATGTTGGTAGACAATTAAAAAGTAATGCTTATATGATTGGACACTTGAGGGATTATATGGCTAGAGTTAAAGGTGAACTTAAACTCATTAGTAAACATGCTTCTATGGTTACCACTCAAGTAGAACAAGTACTTAAGGCTCGGAATGATTTGCTCAATGAATTAAATAATAAACATGACTTTGCTGTTAGAGGAGCAACTAGAATGGGTAAAATGACTCAGGAACCCTTGTATCCTGAGGGCCACCCTAAGAGAATTGAGCAGGATTCTCAGAGAACTAATGTTGATGCACCTAGTACTTCTAAAAAGAAGAAGAAAAATGATAGGACTTCACATGCTTCTAGTGAACTTGTTGTAGACACACCTGAGAATCCCAAGAATATTTCTATTTCTGATGCTGAGACACAATCTAGTGATGAACAGGAACCTAGTGATAATGTTAATGATAATGTTCATGTTGATACTCAACCTATAAATAATAATGATGTAGAGATTGAACCTGCCGTTGATATTGATAACCCACAATCAAAGAATCAACATTATGATAAGAGAGACTTTGTTGCTAGGAAGCACGGTAAAGAAAGAGAACCATGGGTTCAGAAACCCATGCCTTTTCCTCCTAATCCATCCAAGAAAAAGGATGATGAGGATTTTGAGCGCTTTGCTGAAATGATTAGACCTATCTTTTTGCGTATGCATTTAACTGATATGCTTAAAGTTAATCCTTATGCTAAATACATGAAAGATATTATTACAAATAAAAGAAAGATACCGGAAGCTGAAATTTCCACCATGCTTGCTAATTATACTTTTAAAGGTGGAATACCTAAGAAACTAGGAGATCCAGGAGTACCAACTATACCTTGGTCCATTAAAAGAAACTATGTTAAAACTGCTCTATGTGATCTTGGAGCAGGTGTTAGTGTTATGCCTCTCTCTTTATATCGTAGACTTGAATTGAATAAGTTGACACCTCCTGAAATATCTTTGCAAATGGCTGAGAAATCAACCTCTATACCTCGGTATTTGTGAGGATGTGCCTGTTGTGGTTGCAAACGTTACTATCTTAACGGACTTCATTATTCTTGATATTCCCGAGGATGATAGTATGTCGATTATCCTTGGTAGACCCTTTTTGAATACTGCAGGGGCTGTTATTGATTGCAACAAAGGCAATGCCACTTTTCATGTTAATGGTAATGAACATACGGTACATTTTCCGAGGAAACAACCTCAAGTTCACAGTATCAATTCTATTGGAAAAATTCCATCAATTATTATTGGAGGTTTTGAATTTCCTCTTCCTACTATCAAGAAGAAATATGATATTCTTATTATTGGGGATGTTCATATCCCCGTTGAGGTAACCTAGTGTTATTCGAAATTACTCTGGTTCCATGTTATTCAGATTGAGTTTGTTAACAAGATCATGAGATGGATGAAGTTACAAGGCACAACCTTCTGTACCCTCTTTTTACTTTCTTTTATTTAGGTTAAATAAAGCAAAAATAGTATTTTCTGTCTGTTTTCTGAATTATCCATGCAATAAAAAATACCCCAAAAATAAAAGTTCTCCAAATGCCCTGAAAATTTAATATGATTTTTTCTAGAATATTTGAGAATATCTGGCACTGAGAACACAGCAGGGGGAGCAAGCACCTGGCCACGAGGGTCCAGGGCGCGCCCCTTGCCTCGTGGGCCCACGGTGGCCCCCTTCACTTATTCCTGCACCCATACTCTTCTTCTTCCTCCCAAAAAAATCACTATCCATCTCAAGCTCAAGTTCTAGCTCATCTTGCTGCCATTTTCGATCTCCTTCCTCAAAGCTCCTTTCACAAAACTGCTTTGGTGGTTTGTTCTTTGGTATGTGACTCCTCCAATGATCCAATTAGTTTTTGTTCTAGTGCTTTATTCATTGCAAATTTTTGCTGCCTAGGTGACCCTCTTCTTGAGCTTGCATGTCAAATTTATATGGTCCCAAGTAGTTCTAATGCATGAAATAGTCTCTAGGCACTTGTGGGAGTAGTTGCTATCAATTTTGTTGAGTTTGGTTCACTTTTATTTTGAGTTACTAAAAATTTCAGAAATTTTCAGAAAATGATGAAGAGATTTTTGAGGGGCTCTTCTAGCCAAAGATCGAAGGAGAAGCAGAGTAAGGAGAATAAAAAGCCCAAGTATAATCTCCCTTGCGTCACGGAAGTTCAGCCGTGTGAATGGCCTTGTGATGATTTCTTGAGAGCGGCCGGGATTCATGATGATTTTTACTCTTTGGCTGGTGATGCGGGCCTCACCGACTTCCTCCATGACCAGCTCGAACAGTATCTCTGACTCACTAATACTTCTGTGCAAAAAATTTACTTTCATTCTAAGAAATCACCTCCTTCAGTAGAGTTTCATTTATATGATGAGGCTAGGGAGATGTCATTATGTGAATTTTGTGCGGTTTGCAAGATACCCTTCGAGGGCAGCTTAGAGGAACCACATCGTAGAGATGTGGATGGATTTATTGACATGATTACTATAGGGGAAACGAGGAAGGTTTTCGATGCAAGGATTACTAGCATACATTTTCCTGTTTTACGTTACTTTGCAATATTCGCTAGTCGATGCTTAATTGGTCGCGGGAACTGTGGAAACCTTAGTGTTCCCGATATTATTATTTTGTGCCATGCTTTATTTTGTGATAACACTGTTAGTACGTGTGCTATTGTTGCTAAATGGTTAAGTCTGAACCGTACAAAGGGCCCCATCTTTGGAGGCATCTATGCTTCACGCCTTGCTAAACACTTCAGGGTACCTATTAGGCATTATGAGAAAGATGAAAAGCTACTGCCTCCTACTTTTCTAGATTATAAGAGCATGGTAGCACATGAGTTTATTGTTAAAAATGATGATAAGATGCTTAAGTATAATTTGAGATTTCATAAAACTCACAGTGAGACTATTATCTTGCCTGCACCCTCTTTGTTTGATTTAACTATAGGCACGTACCTCATCTTGCCGGATGCCGTTCACACGTACCGGGGCCAGACATCAGCTCCAGAGCCTGAGCCGGAACCACCACTTGACCCTTATCGACCGTCCTTTTATCAGTGGGATCTGGAGGAGATCGCCAGCCAGTGGTACCCGGATGACACTCCTCAGTACACCGGAGAGAGTAGCTGTAATCCATGGGCATAGACCAACTTAGGCCAAAAGCCTAAGCTTGGGGGAGTACGTATTTCTCACTGACATTAAATTCATGTTCACACAGTTATTCTAGTTGTCGGTGCTCACACTTTTTCATTGTACTATCCATGCTAGTTTAATTTCTTTTTCTTGCTTTCTTCTTGTGTGTTTGAATAACCTTAAGAAAAACCAAAAAAAATAGTTGTAGCATTTAGCTAGTTTATTTTCCATGCTTGTAGTAGTAATTAAAAGAAAACCCAAAAAGATTTCTCGTTTTTCTTTTGCTTGTTGGGAGTTTTCCCATGTAAATAGTTTTATTTCTTTTCTTTTCTTTGGGGGTCGAGAGGAGAAGACCATAATGAAAATGTTAAGTGGCTCTCATATGCATTATTGTTGATTTAACCAAGAGCCCATATTACCTTGTCTTCTCCCTTGAATTGAATGCTTGTAGATTCTAGCTTAGTCCAATGCATGTGCACTATTATTATTATCCACACCGTTCGGTCGTGCTAGTGAAAGGCAATAATGACGATATATGATGGACCGATTGAGATGAGAGAAGCTGGTATGAACTCGACCTATCTTGTTTTTGTAAATATGATTAGTTCATCGTTCCTGATTCAGCCTATTATGAATAAACATGTTTGCAATGACAATTAGAGATTATAGTTTCTTATACCATGCTTAATTAGCTAGGAGTTTATATTGGTTTACCTTGCGTGCCAACATGCTATTAAAATGGTTGTGATATGGTATGATAGGGTGGTATCCTCCTTTGAATGATTCGAGTGACTTGACTTGGCACATGTTCATGCATGTAGTTGAAACAAAATCAACATAGCCTTCACGATATTTATGTTCATGGTGGATTATATCCTACTCATGCTTGCACTCAGTGTTGATTAATTTTAATGCATGTTCATGACTATTGTCGCTCTCTAGTTGGTCGCTTCCCAGTCTCTTTCTAGCCTTCACTTGTACTAAGCGGGACTACTGCTTGTGCATCCAAACCCCATAAACCCCAAAGTTATTCCATATGAGTCCACCATACCTTCCTATATGCGGTATCTACCTGCCGTTCCAAGTAAATTTGTATGTGCCAAACTCCAAACCTTCAAATGAAATTCTATTTTGTATGCTCGAACATCTCATGTATCAACTAGGGTTGTCTGTATCTTCCATGCTAGGCGGGTTATTCTCAAGAGGAGTGGACTCCGCTCCTCACTCTCGAGAAAATGGTTGGTCACCGGGATGCCCAGTCCCATGCTCAAATCAAATCAAAATAATTGCCAACAAAACTCCCCCGGGATTGTTGTTAGTTGGAGGCACCCGTTGTTTCAGGCAAGCCATGGATTGATGATTGTTGGTGGAGGGGGAATATACACTTTACCATTCTATTTGGGAACCGCCTATAATGTGTGTAGCATGGAAGATATCGAGATCTCTCGGTTGTTATGTTGACAGTGAAAGTATACCGCTCAAAATGTTATTTATCTCCATTTCAAAATCGAGCTCTGGCACCTCTACAAATCCCTGCTTACCTCTGCGAAGGGCCTATCTATTTACTTTTATGTTGAGTCATCACTCTCTTATTAAAAAGCACCCGCTGGAGAGCACCGCCATCATTTGCATGGATTACTGTTAATTTATATTGGGTATGACTATGACTGGATCTCTTTTACCATGAATTACAATGTTTAGTTAGTCCTTGATCTTTAAAGGTGCTTTGCATTTATGTTTTGCGGTCTCAGAAAGGGCTAGCGAGATACCATCTTGTTATATCATATTATGATTGTTTTGAGAAAGTGTTGTCATCCGAGATTTATTATTATTGCTCGCTAGATGATTATGCCATCATTGATATGAGTAAACATGAGACCTAAGTGTTATTGTGAAAATGGCTAATTCATAATCTTTGCTGAAAACTTGAATGCTGGCTTTACATATTTGCAACAACAAGAGCAAACAGAGTTTGTAAAAGTTTTCTTTATCACTTTCAGTTTATCAACTGAATTGCTTGAGGACAAGCAAAGGTTTAAGCTTGGGGGAGTTGATACGTCTCCGTCGTATCTACTTTTCCAAACACTTTTGCCCTTGTTTTGGACTCTAAGTTGCATGATTGGAATGGAACTAACCCGGACTGACGCTGTTTTCAGCAGAACTGCCATGGTGTTATTTTTGTGCAGAAATAAAAGTTCTCGGAATGACCTGAAAATCCACGGAGCAACTTTTTGAAATTAATAAAAAATATTTGCGAAAGAATCAACGTCAGGGGGCCCACACCCAGTCCACGAGGGTGGGGCGCCCCACCTAGGGCACGCCCCTGCCTCGTGGGCCCCCTGAAGATCCACCGACCTCAACTCCAACTCCATATATTCATGTTCGGGGAGAAAAAAATCAGAGAGAAAGATTCATCGCGTTTTAGAATATGGAGGCGCCGCCAAGCCCTAAACTCTCTCGAGAGGGCTGACCTGGAGTCCGTTCGGGGCTCCGGAGAGGGGGATTCGTCGCCGTCGTCATCATCAACCATCCTCCATCACCAATTTCATGATGCTCACCGCCGTGCGTGAGTAATTCCATCGTAGGCTTGTTGGACGGTGATGGGTTGGATGAGATTTACCATGTAATTAAGTTAGTTTTGTTAGGGTTTGATCCCTAGTATCCACTATGTTCTGATATTGATGTTGCTATGACTTTGCTATGCTTAATGCTTGTCACTAGGGCCCAAGTGCCATGATTTCAGATCTGAACCTATTATGTTTTCATGAATATATGTGAGTTCTTGATCCTATCTTGCAAGTCTATAGTCACCTATTATGTGTTATGATCCGTTAACCCCGAAGTGACAATAATCGGGATACTTATTGGTGATGACCGTAGTTTGAGGAGTTCATGTATTCACTAAGTGTTAATGGTTTGGTCTGGTACTTTATTAAAAGGAGGCCTTAATATCCCTTAGTTTCCAATAGGACCCCGCTGCCACGGGAGGGTAGGACAAAAGATGCAATGCAAGTTCTTTTCCATAAGCACGTATGACTATATTCGGAATACATGCCTACATTACATTGATGAATTGGAGCTAGTTTTGTGTCATCCTATGTTATAACTATTACATGAGGAATCACATCCGACATAATTATCCATCACTGATCCAATGCCTACGAGCTTTTCACATATTCCTCTTTGCTTAGTTACTTTACCGTTGCCATTGTTACAATTACTACAAAACTGCTACTGTTACTTTTGCTACTGTTATCGTTACTTCCATACTAACTTGCTACTAAATACTTTGCTGCAGATACTAAGTTATCCAGGTGTGGTTGAATTGACAAGTCAATTGCTAATACTTGAGAATATTCTTTGGCTCCCCTCGTGTCGAATCAATAAATTTGGGTTGAATACTCTACCCTCGAAAACTGTTGCGATCCCCTATACTTGTGGGTTATCAGATGCCGGTCTGGACTAGCGTTTGAGGGCAGTTTAAGAGGTTGTCTGGGTCAATCATTATGTGATAGTGACCGGGCGGCCCGCCCAGAAGTATGAGATGGGTTTGAGGCGCCCTAGTGTAGATGCTCTTACACTAACAGTCAAACGGCTAGGGCGTGTTTGGTTGCCGTAGCCAACAGTAGCTGCATTGCATAGCCTTCTCAACTCAGCCTGGCTATGCAAATGCTGCCTCAAATGCACCATCTGCATGTTGTTTGGTTGCCTGCATGACCTCTTGCTTGCATCGGCAGAACCACACTGCCTGGTGTTTGGTTGCCTGCATGTTAGTGGACAAACCCAAGGCATGGTGTTTGGTTGTATGCAACGCCTGGTGTGTGGTAACCTCTTTGGCTAGTTGGTGAGGTTACCAGCACACTTCGGCACAACCATGTAGCACACATCATAAGCAGAGCAGAGTATAAACATAGGATCAATTACTTAAGCGCATATTTCAGATAAGTAGTACCACACTTCATAACAGTTCAAAGCATAACCATAAACAGTTCAAAGCAGACTCGATAGTAATTAGAAAGGACGTGCCCCAGCCCTACTCCTTGGGGGCGAAGGCTTCGTCGTGCTTCCAGCACTTGTTGACGACCTCAATTCCATCCTTGTCGAAGATGATGAACTTGAGGGTGTCGGGAGTGAGGAGCTTGAATGTCACCATGTAGCCGATCTTGATCTGATGAACGGCTGCGTAGGTGGACCAACCCTGATCCAGGGTCACCCAGCCGTTCATCAGCTTCACCATCACCTTCCAAGAGTAGCCAGTGTTGTTCCTACGCTTGAACTCCGTCGGCACCGCGATGAAGTGCTTGGTGAAGTCCAGGGGCATGGGGATGCACTCAAGCTTCGGTGCAAGGATGACCTTGCAAAAATGAGTCGGGCCATCCTCCTGATGGTAGTGGCCGTAGTTGCGGCGCTTGTTGTTGGGGGGCTCCTCCATGCCCTCGTGTCGCCACCCTCAGGCGTCTTTGGGTCTTCCTCAGTGGTGGGCGGCAGCTATACCTGGCCATACCTCAGGCCGGGCCTAGCCAAGCCCGACGAAAAAAACCCAGGCCCGAGCCCGGCCCGGCCCGACCATCGAGCCTATTTTCTGGGCCCGAGCCCGGCCCAACCTTCAAAGAAATGCAAAAATGACGGGCCTGGGCCCGGCCCAGCCCGACCTTCGGGCTCAAAATCTAGGCCCGGGTCGGGCTTTTTTAGGCCGGGTCGGGCCGGGCCGGCCGGGGCGGGCTTCCCATGGCCAGGTATAGCGGCAGCACAACCTCGTCGGGCATTGGGTGAAGGGGCTGCTTGCCCTTGTTGTCAAGGGCTGGGAGCACCTCATTGCTCTCCTCGATCTGCACACAATTCATGGAGTCACGCACAACACATGGTTCATGGCTTATTGACGAGCATGTAGTTAAAACGGCATGATGATACGTCAATTTTGCATCATGCTTTTATATCGATATTTATTGCATTATGGGTTGTTACTACACATTATGTCACAATACTTATGCCTTTTCTCTCTTATTTTGCAAGGTTTACATGAAGAGGGAGAATGCCGGCAGCTGGAATTCTGGGCTGGAAAAGGAGCAAATATTAGAGACCTATTCTGCACAACTCCAAAAGTCCCGAAACTTCGCGAAAGTCAGTTTTGGAATTTATTAAAAATATTGGGTGAAGAAAGCATCAGAGGGGGGCCACCCACTGTCCACAAGGGTGGGGGGGTGGGCCCTACCCCCCTGGGCGTGCCCCCTGCCTCGTGGGCCACCTGGAAGCCCCCCGATGCCCATCTTCTGGTATATGATGTCTTTTGCCCTGAAAAGAATCATAAGGAAGCTTTCCGAACGAAGCGCCGCTGTCTCAAGGCGGAACCTTGGCGGAACCAATCTAGGGCTCCAGCGGAGCTGTTCTGTCGGGGAAACACCCCTCCGGGAGGGGGAAATCGTCGCAAACGTCATCACCATCGATCCTCTCATCGAGGGAGTGTCAATATCCATCAACATCTTCACCAGCACCATCTCCTCTCAAACCCTAGTTCATCTCTTGTATCCGATCTTTGTCTCAGAACCTCAGATTGGTACCTGTGGGTTGCTAGTAGTGTTGATTACCCCTTGTAGTTGATGCTAGTTGGTTTATTCGGTGGAAGATCATATGTTCAAATCCTTTATGCACATTAATACCCCTCTGATTATGAACATGAATATGATTTGTGAGTAGTTACATTTGTTCTTGAGGACATGGGAGAAGTCTTGTTATAAGTAGTCATGTGAATTTGGTATTCGCTCGATATTGTGATGAGATGTATGTTGTATTTCCTCTAGTGGTGTTATGTGAACGTCGACTACATGACACTTCACCATTATTTGGGCCTAGGGGAAGGCATTGGGAAGTAATAAGTAGACGATGGGTTGCTAGAGTGACAGAAGCTTAAACCCTAGTTTATGCGTTGCTTCGTAAGGGGCTGATTTGGATCCATATGTTTCATGCTATGGTTAGGTTTACCTTAATTCTTCTTTCATAGTTGCGGATGCTTGCGAGAGAGGTTAATCATAAGTGGGATGCTTTTCCAAGGAAGTGCAGTACCCAAGCACCGGTCCACCCACATATCAAATTATCAAAGTAACGAACGCGAATCATATGAGCATGATGAAAACTAGCTTGACGATAATTCCCATGTGTCGTCGGGAGCGCTTTCTTTTATATAAGAGTTTGTCCAGGCTTGTCCTTTGCTACAAAAAGGATTGGGACACTTTTCTGCACCTTGTTACTTTTGTTACTTGTTACCCGTTACGAATTACCTTATCACAAAACTATCTGTTACCGATAATTTCAGTGCTTGTAGAGAATACCTTATTGAAAACTGCTTGTCATTTCCTTCTGCTCCTCGTTGGGTTCAACACTCTTACTTATCAAAATGACTACGATAGGTCCCCTATACTTGTGGGTCATCAAGACTCTTTTCTGGCGCCGTTGCCGGGGAGTGAAGCGCCTTTGGTAGGTGGAATTTTGTAAGGAAACATTTATATTGTGTGCTGAAATTTACTGTCACTTGTTACTATGGAAAATAATCCTTTGAGGGGCTTGTGTGGGGTATCTTCACCCAGACCAGTAGATCAAAGAGTTGCTCCTCAACCTACTGAACCTACTGAAAATGTTTACTTTGAAATTCGTTCGGGTATGATAGAGAAACTGCTAGCTAATCGTTTTACAGGAGATGGAACATTACATCCCGATATGCACCTAATCTATGTGGATGAAGTTTGTGGATTATTTAAGCTTGCAGGTATGCCAGAGGATGTTATCAAGAAGAAGTTATTCCCTTTATCTTTGAAGGGAAAGGCATTGACATGGTTTAGGCTATGTGATGATATTGGATCATGGAACTACAACCGACTGAAATTGGAATTTCATCAGAAGTTTTATCCTATGCATCTCGTTCATCGTGATCGTAATTATATATATAATTTTTGGCCTCGTGAAGGAGAAAGTATCACTCAAGCTTGGGGGAGGCTTAAGTCAATGTTATATTCATGCCCCAATCATGAGCTCTCAAGAGAAATTATTATTCAGAAAATTTATGCTCGCTTTCTCTCAATAATCACTCCATGCTCGATACTTCTTGTACTGGTTCTTTTATGATGAAGACTATTGAATTCAGATGGGATTTATTGGAAAGAATTAAATGCAACTCTGAAGATTGGAAACTAGGCAAAGGTAAGGAGTCAGGTATAACACCTAAGTTGGATTGTGTTAAATCTTTTATGGATACCGATGCTTTTCATGAATTTAACACTAAATATGGACTTGACTCTGAGATAGTAGCTTCTTTTTGTGAATCATTTCCTACTCACGTTGATCTTCCTAAAGAGAAGTGGTTTAAATATCATCCTCCCATTGAAGTAAAAGTAGTAGAACCTATTAAAGTGGAATAAAAGACTATCACTTATAATGTTGATCCTATTGTTCCTACCGCTTATATTGAGAAACCACCTTTCCCTATTAGAATAAGGGATCATGTTAAAGCTTCAACTATGGTTCATAAGAGCAAGGCTAGAACACCTACACCCCCTGAGAAAATTAAAGTTGAACTTAGTATTGCTATGGTTAAGGATCTCTTGGTCTATAATATTGATGGGCATGTTATTTACTTCTGTGATGAAGCTGGTAGAATTGCTAGACCCGATACTAAAAATAAACATAGACCTGTTGTAGGCATGCCTGCTGTTTCTGTTAAAATAGAAGATCATTGTTATCATGGCTTATGTGATATGGGTGCTAGTGCGAGTGCAATACATGAAGGAAATATGCCCTAGAGGCAATAATAAAGTTACTATTTATTTCCTTATTTCATGATAAATGTTTATTATTCATGCTAGAATTGTATTAACCGGAAACTTAGTACATGTGTGAATACATAGACAAAACATATTGTCCCTAGTATGCCTCTACTTGACTAGCTCGTTAATCAAAGATGGTTATGTTTCCTAACCATAGACATGTGTTGTCATTTGATGAACGGGATCACATCATTAGGAGAATGATGTGATGTACATGACCCATCCGTTACCTTAGCATTATGATCGTTACAGTTTCATTGCTACTGCTTTCTTCATGACTTTTACAAGTTCCTCAGACTATGAGATTATGCAACTCCCGAATACCGGAGGAACACTTTGTGTGCTACCAAACATCACAACGTAAATGGGTGATTATAAAGGTGCTCTACATGTGTCTCTGAAGGTGTTTGTTGGGTTGGCATAGATCGAGAATAGGATTTGTCACTCCGTGTTTCGGAGAGGTATCTCTGGGCCTTCTCGGTAATAATCATCACTATAAGCCTTGCAAGCATTGTGATTAATGAGTTAGTTGCGGGATGAAGTATGATAACCCACAAGTATAGGGGATCGCAACATTTTTCGAGGGTAGAGTATTCAACCCAAATTTATTGATTCGACACAAGGGGAGCCACAGAATATTCTCAAGTATTAGCAGCTGAGTTGTCAATTCAACCACACCTGGAAACTTAGTATCTAAATTAAAGTGTTTAGTAGCAAAGTAATATGATAGTGGTGGTAACGGTAACAAAAGTAAGGACAACAAAAGTAATGTTTTTTGGTATTTTGTAGTGATTGTAACAGTAGCAACAGAAAAGTAAATAAGTGTAAACCAGTATATGGAAAACTCGTAGGCACCGGATTATCGATGGATAATTATGCCGGATGTGGTTCATCATGTAGCAGTCATAACATAGGGTGACACAGAACTAGCTCCAGTTCATCAATGTAATGTAGGCATGTATTCCGTATATAGTCTTACGTGCTTATGGAAAAGAACTTGCATGACATCTTTTGTCCTACCCTCCCGTGGCAGCGGGGTCCTATTGGAAACTAAGGGATATTAAGGCCTCCTTTTAATAGAGAACCGGAACAAAGCATTAGCACATAGTGAATACATGAACTCCTCAAACTATGGTCATCACCGGGAGTGGTCCCGATTATTGTCACTTCGGGGTTGCCGGATCATAACACATAGTAGGTGACTATAGACTTGCAAGATAGGATCTAGAACACACATATATTCATGAAAACATAATAGGTTCAGATCTGAAATCATGGCACTCGGGCCCTAGTGACAAGCATTAAGCATAGCAAAGTCATAGCAACATCAATCTCAGAACATAATGGATACTAGGGATCAAACCCTAACAAAACTAACTCGATTACATGATAAATCTCATCCAACCCATCACCGTCCAGCAAGCCTACGATGCAATTACTCACGCACGGCGGTGAGCATCATGAAATTGGTGATGGAGGATGGTTGATGATGACGACGGGGACGAATCCCCCTCTCCGGAGCCCCGAACGGACTCCAGATCAGCCCCTCCCGAGAGAGATTAGGGCTTGGCGGCGGCTCCGTATCGTAAAATGCGATGATTTCTTCTCTTTGTTTTTTTCTCCCCGAAAGCCAATATATGGAGTTGGAGTTGGCGTCGGAGGGCCACCAGGGGGCCCACGAGGTAGGGGGCGCGCCCATGGGGGCCCACCCTCGTGAGCAGGGTGTGGGCCCCCTGGTCTTCATCTTTTGCGAGGATTTTTCTTTATTTTTTCTAAGGTGTTCCGTGCAGTTTCAGGACATTCCAAGAATTTTTATTTTCTGCACAAAAAACAACACCATGGCAGTTCTGCTGAAAACAGCGTCAGTCCGGGTTAGTTCCATTAAAATCATACAAGTTAGAGTCCAAAACAAGGGCAAAAGTGTTTGGAAAAGTAGATACGACGGAGACGTATCAACTCCCCCAAGCTTAAACCCTTGCTTGTCCTCAAGCAATTCAGTTGACAAACTGAAAGAGAAAAAGAAAAACTTTTACAAACTCTGTTTGCTCTTGTTGTTGTAAACATGAAAAGCCAGCATTCAAGTCTCGGCAATTATTATGAACTAACCATACTCACAATGACACGTAGGTCTCACAATTACTCATATCATTAGCATAATCAGCTAGCGAGCTATAATAGCAAAACTCGGATGACAACACTTTCTCAAAATAATCATAACATGATATAACAAAATGGTATCTTGCTAGCCCTTTCTGAGACCGCAAAACATAAATGCAGAGCACCTTTAAAGATCAAGGACTGACTAAACATTGTAATTCATGGTAAAAGAGATCCAGTCAAGTCATACCCAATATAAACCAATAATAATGAATGCAAATGACAGTGTGCTCTCCAGCGGGTGCTTTTTAATAAGAAGGGTGATGACTCAACATAAAAGTAAATAGATAGGCCCTTCGCAGAGGGAAGCAGGGATTTGTAGAGGTGCCAGAGCTCGATTTTGAAATAGAGATAAATTATATTTTGAGCGGCATACTTTCATTGTCAACATAACAACTAAAAGACGATGATATCTTCCATGCTAAACAGATTATAGGCGGTTCCCAAACAGAATGGTAAAGTTTATACTCCCCTTCCTCCACAAGCATCAATCCATGGCTTGCTCGAAACAACGAGTGCCTCCAACATTCAACGGGTCCCAAGGGGAGTTTTGTTTGCAGTTATTTTGATTTAAGTTGCACAAAGCATGGGACTGGGCATCCCGGATACCAGCCATTTTCTCGTGAATGAGGATCGGAGTCCACTCCTCTTGAGAATAACCCGCCTAACACGGAAGATAAGGGCGGCTCTAGTTGACATATGAGCTATTCGAGCATGCAAAACAGAATGTTTATTTGAAGGTTTAGAGTTTGGCACATACAAATTTACTTGGAACGGCAGGTAAATACCGCGTATAGGTAGGTATAGTGGACTCATATGGAATAACTTTGGGGTTTTAAGGAGTTTGGATGCACAAACAGTATTCCCGCTTAGTACAGGTGAAGGCTAGCAAAAGACTGGGAAGCGACCAACTGAGAGAGCGACAAAAGTCGTAAACATGCATTAAAATTAATTCACACCGAGTACAAGCATGAGTAGGATATAATCCACCATGAACATAAATATCATGAAGGCTATGTTGATTGGATTCAACTACATGCGTGAACATGTGCCAAGTCGAGTCACTCAATGCATTTAAAGGAGGATACCACCCCATCATACCACATCATAATCATTCTAATAGCATGTTGGCACGCAAGGTAAACCATTATATCTCATAGCTAATCAAGCATGGCACAAGCAACTATAATCTCTAAATGTCATTGCAAATATGTTTACTTCATAATAGCTGAATCAGGAACGATGAATCATCATATTTACAAAAACAAAAGAGGTCGAGTTCATACCAGCTTTTCTCTTCTCAATAAGTCCATCATATATCATCATTATTGCCTTTCACTTGCACGACCAAACGGTGTGTATAATAATAAGAGTGCACGTGCATTGGACTAAGCTGGAATCTGCTAGCATTCAACTCAAGAGAGAAGACAAGTAATATGGGCTCTAAGTTTAAATAATCAATCATGCATATGAGAGCCACTAAGCATTTTCAATATGGTCTTCTCGACCCCCAAAGAAAGGAAAATAAACCTATTTACACGGGAAAGCTCCCAACAAGTAAAAGAAGAACGGGAAATATTTTTGGGTTTTCTTTTTAATTCTACTACAAGCATGGAAAGTAAACTCACTAATTTTTTTTTTGGTTTTTCTTAAGGTTTATCAAATACACAAGAAGAAAGCGGGAAAAAGAAATTTAAACTAGCATGGATAATACAGTGGAAGAGTATGAGCACCGACATCTAGCAATGAGTGTGTGTGAACATAAATGTAATGTCAGTGGGAAATACGTACTCCCCCAAGCTTAGGCTTTTGGCCTAAGTTGGTCTAATGCCAGGGATGGCCTGGCGGATATCCGTAGGTGAAGCTGGGGTCGTACTGCGATGAAGAAGACTCCGGCTGCCACTGGCCGGCAGCCTCATCTGGATCCCAAGAATAAACAGATAGTCGTGGAGGCTCATCTTGTGGCTCCAGCTCCGGGGCCGGTGCAGGGTTCCGATAGGCTTGAACAGCTGACCATGGGACGATGTGAGGTTCTGCAAACAAGTTAAACAAAGAAGGAGCAGGCAAAGTAATAGTCTCAGGGTGATATTTATTAAAGTATAATTTGTATTTGAGCTCCCCATCGCGACTCTTAACAAGAAAATCATGCGCTATCATACTCTTGTAATCTAAATAAGCACGGGGCAGTGCTGTTTCTTCTTTCTCCGCATGCCTAATAGGTATTTCAAAATGTTCAGCTAGGCGCGAAGCATAAATGCCTCCAAAAACGGGGCCCTTAGTATGGTTCAGACTTAACCGTCTAGCAACAATTCCACCCATACTCACAGAGTTATTGCGGTACAAACCATGGAGCAAAATAATAATATCAGGAATACTAACGTTTCCACAGTTCCCGCTTCCAATCAAGCAATGACTAGCAAATAAGGCAAAGTAGCGTAAAATAGGATAATGTATGCTAGTGATCCTTGCATCAGAAACCTTCCTGGTTTCTCCCACCGTGATAGTGTTAATAAAAGCTTCTACTTCGTTACGGTGGGGTTCATCTAAGGTTCCCTCAAAGGGTATTCTACAAACCTCGCAGAATTCAGCTAATATCATCTCTTTAACAACGTCATATAAATGAAACTCTACTGTTGGAGGTGATTTCTTAGGGAAAAAGTAGAAGTTTTGCACAAAAGTATTTCTGAGTAAGAGATACTGATGACGTTGGTCGTGGAGGAAGTCGTGAGGCCAGCATTCTCAATTAATAAATAGAAATCTTCATGAATCCCAGCTCTCCTCAAGAAGTCATCGGAAGGCCATTCACACGGCCGGACCTCCGCGGTGCGAGGCAAATTAAATTTGGGCTTCTCTTCTTCTTCCTTTTGTTTTTCCTTAGAGCTTCGGCTCGACGAGCCCCTCAAAAGTCTCTTCATTATTTCTGAAACAATCTGAAATTTTTAGTGACTTCAAATAAAAGTGAACCAACTTCAATAAAATTGATAGCAACAACTCCCACAAGTGCCTAGAGCCTATATAAAGCATTGGAACTACTTGGAACCATATAAATTTGACATGCAAGCTCAAGAACATGGTCACTATGCAGCACATATTTGCAATGAATAATGCACTAGAACAAAAACTAATTGGACCAATGGAGGAGTCACATACCAAGGAACAATCTCCCCAAGCAATTTTGCAAGAGGTGCTTTGAGCAAGGAGATCGAAAATCACAGCAACGGGGGCTGGAACTCGTGCTTGAGTTGGTTTTTCGTGTTTGTGTGAGGCAGAGGAAGAAGATGGGTGCAGGGATAAGTGGAGGAGGGCCACTGTGGGCCCACGAGGCAGGGGGCGCGCCCAGGGGGGTAGGGCACGCCCTCCACCCTCGTGACCAGGTGGCAGCTCCCCCCGTGGTAATTTTTGCACAGTAAATTCTTAAATATTCCCGAAAAAATCATATTAAATTGGCATGGCATTCTGAGGACTTTTATTTTCGGGATATTTTTATATTGCACGGATAAGTCAGGAAACAGACAGAAAATATTATTTTACTTTGTTTCTACTAAATAACAGAAAATATAAAGAGGGTACAGAAAGTTGTGCTTCTAGTTTCATCCATCTCGTGATCATCAAAATGAACCCACTAACAAGGTTGATCAAGTCTTGTTAACAAACTCATTCCGAATAATCCTAGAACCGAAGAAATTTCGAATGACACTAAGTTACCTCAATGGGGATATGAAAATCCCCAACAATAAGAATGTCATACTTTTTCTTGACAGTAGGGAGAGGAAATTCAAAACCTCCAAATATAATCGATGGAACTTTTCCAATAGAGTTGATACTATAAACTTGAGGTTGTTTCCTTGGAAAATGTACCGTGTGCTCATTGCCATTAACATGAAAAGTGACATTGCCTTTGGTGCAATCAATAACGGCCTCTGCAGTGTTAAGGAAAGGTCTTCCAAGAATAATAGACATGCTATCATCCTCGGTAATATCAAGAATAACAAAGTCCGTTAAAACAGTAACATTCGCAACTACAACAGGCACATCCTCACAAATACCGACAGGTATAGCAGTTGATTTATCAGCCATTTGCAAAGATATTTCAGTAGGTGTCAACTTATTCAAGTCAAGTCTACGATATAAAGAGAGAGGCATAACACTGACACCGGCTCCAAGATCACATAAAGCAGTTTTAACATAATTTCTTTTAATGGAGCATGGTATAGTAGGCACTCCGGGATCTCCAAGTTTCTTTGGTATTCCACCCTTAAAAGTATAATTAGCAAGCATGGTGGAAATTTAAGCTTCAGGTATCTTTCTTTTATTAGTAATAATATCCTTCATATACTTAGCATAAGGATTTGTTTTGAGCACATCAGTTAATCGCATACGCAAAAAGATGGGTCTAATCATTTCAGCAAAGCGCTCAAAATCCTCATCATCCTTTTTCTTGGATGGTTTCAGAGGAAAAGGCATGGGTTTCTGAACCCATGGTTCCCTTTCTTTACCATGTTTCCTAGCAACAAAATCTCTTTTATCATAACGTTGATTCTTTGATAGTGGGTTATCAAGATCAACGGCAGGTTCAACTTCTACATCATTATCATTACTAGGTTGAGCATCAACATGAACATTATCACTAGGTTCATGTTCATCACCTGATTGTGTTTCAGTATCAGAAACAGAGATATCATTTGGATTCTCAGGTGGTTCAGCAATAGGTTCACTAGAAGTTTGCAAAGTCCTATCATTTTTCTTTTTCTTCCTCTTAGAAGAACTAGGTATATCAATATTGTTTCTCTGAGAATCTTGCTCGATTCTCTTAGGGTGGCCTTCAGGATACAAAGGTTCCTGAGTCATTCTACCAGTTCTAGTAGCCACTCTAACAGCATAATCATTTTTCTTACTATTCATTTCATCAAGCGCTTCTTTCTGAGCTTTAAGTACTTTTTCTACTTGAGTGGTAACCATAGAAGCATGCTTGCTAACAAGTTTAAGTTCACCTCTAATATCAGCCATTTAATCACCCAAGCGTTTAATCATAAAGGTATTCTGTTTTAATTGTCTGCCAAAATAAGCATTAAAGTCATCTTGCTTAAACATAAAGTCATCAAACTCATCCAAGCACTGACTAGCAATTTTAGTAGGAGGGACTTCAGCTTTATCATATCTATAGAGAGAATTTACCTTTACTACCTGTGTCGGGATATCGGGAGGTTCTTCAGTAAATAAGTAATTGAGATCGTATACTTCTTCAACAGGCGGTAAATTAAGACCATGTATTTCTTCAATAGGAGGTAAATTCTTAACATCTTCAGCTTTAATACCTTTTTCTTTCATAGATTTCTTTGCCTCTTGCATATCTTCGGGACTGAGAACTAGAACACCTCTCTTCTTCGGGGTTGGTTTAGGAATAGGCTCAGTAATTAGCTCTGGAACTGGCTCAGGAGGTAGCTCGGGAGGTGCCCAATTATTTTCATTAGCCAACATATTATTCAATAGAATTTCAGCGGCATCCGGTGTTCTTTCCCTGAAAAGAGAACCAACACAACTATCCATGTAATCTCTGGAAGCATCAGTTAGTCCATTATAAAAGATATCAAATATTTTAGGTTTCTTAAGAGGATGATCAGGCAAAGCATTAAGTAACTTGAGAAGCCTCCCCCAAGCTTGTGGGAGACTCTCTTCTTCAATTTGCACAAAATTGTATATTTCCCTCAAAGCAGCTTGTTTCTTATGAGCAGGGAAATATTTAGCAGAGAAGTAATAAATCATATCCCGTGGACTTTGCACACAACCAGGATCAAGAGAGTTATACCATATCTTAGCATCACCCTTTAATGAGAACGGAAATATCTTAAGTAAATAAAGGTAGCGCGATCTCTCATTATTAGTAAACAGGGTAGCTATATCATTTAACTTAGTAAGATGTGCCATAACAGTTTCAGATTCATAGCCATAAAAAGGATCAGATTCAACCAAAGTAATTATATCTGGATCAACAGAAAAATCATAATAGTCCTGATCAGGAACACAGATAGGTGAAGTAGAAAAAGCAGGGTCGGGTCTCATCCTATCTCTAAAAGATTCTTTACTCCATTTAATTAGCAACCTCTTAAGCTCCTGTCTATCCTGGCAAGCAAAAATAGCTGCAGAAGATTCAGCATCAAAAAGATAACCCTCAGGAATAGAAGGCATAGGTTCATCATCACTAACATCATCGTGTTCAGGTTCAATAATTTCTCTTTCTCTAGACCTAGCAATTTGCTCATCAAGATATTCACCAAGTGGCACAGTAGTATCAAGCATAGAAGTAGTTTCATCATAAGTATCATGCATAGCAGAAGTGGCATCATCAATAACATGCGACATATCAGAATCAATATCAGTAGTAGGTTTAGGTGTCGCAAACTTACTCATAACAGAAGGAGAATCTAGTGCAAGGCTAGATGGCAATCCCTTACCTCCCGTCGTAGTTGAGGGCAAAATAGTAGTTCGATCATCTTTCAAGTTCATCATAGTGTCCAGCAGATATAAATACCAAGTGACTCAAAGAATAGAGCTATGCTCCCCAGCAACAGCGCCAGAAAATAGTCTTGATAACCCACAAGTATAGGGGATCGTAATAGTTTTCGAGGTTAGAGTATTCAACCCAAATTTATTGATTCGACACAAGGGGAGCCAAAGAATATTCTCAAGTATTAGCAGCTGAGTTGTCAATTCAACCACACCTGGAAACTTAGTATCTGTAGCAAAGTGTATAGTAGCAAAGTAATATGATAGTGGTGGTTACGGTAACAAAAGTAAGGACAGCAAAAGTAATGTTTTTGGTATTTTGTAGTGATTGTAACAGTAGCAATGGAAAAGTAAATAAGTGTAAACCAGTATATGGAAAACTTGTAGGCACCGGATTAGCGATGGATAATTATGTCGGATGTGGTTCATCATGTAGCAGTCATAACATAGGGTGACACAGAACTAGCTCCAGTTCATCAATGTAATGTAGGCATGTATTCCGTATATAGTCATACGTGCTTATGGAAAAGAACTTGCGTGACATCTTTTGTCCGACCCTCCCGTGGCAGCGGGGTCCTATTGGAAACTAAGGGATATTAAGGCCTCCTTTTAATAGAGAACTGGAACAAAGCATTAGCACATAGTGAATACATGAACTCCTCAAACTATGGTCATCACTGGGAGTGGTCCCGATTATTGTCACTTTGGGGTTACCGGATCATAACACATAGTAGGTGACTATAGACTTGCAAGATAGGATCTAGAACACACATATATTCATGAAAACATAATAGGTTCAGATCTGAAATCATGGCACTCGGGACCTAGTGACAAGCATTAAGCATAGCAAAGTCATAGCAACATCACTCTCACAACATAATGGATACTAGGGATCAAACCCTAACAAAACTAACTCGATTACATGATAAATCTCATCCAACCCATCACCGTCCAGCAAGCCTACAATGCAATTACTCACGCACGGCGGTGAGCATCATGAAATTGGTGATGGAGGATGGTTGATGATGACGACGGCGACAAATCCCCCTCTCCGGAGCCCCGAACGGACTCCAGGTTAGCCCTCCCGAGAGAGATTAGGGCTTGGCGGTGGCTCTGTATCGTAAAACGCGATGATTTCTTCTCTCTGATTTTTTTCTCCCCAAAAGCGAATATATGGAGTTGGAGTTGGCGTCGGAGGGCCACCAGGGGCCCCACGAGGTAGGGGGCGCGCCCAGGGCCCCCCCCCCACCCTCGTGAGCAGGGTGTGGCCCCCCTGGTCTTCATCCTTTGCAAGGATTTTTCTTTATTTTTTCTAAGGTGTTCCGTGGAGTTTCAGGACATTCCGAGAATTTTTATTTTCTGGACAAAAAACAACACCATGGAAGTTCTGCTGAAAACAGCGTCAGTCCGGGTTAGTTCCATTCAAATCATACAAGTTAGAGTCCAAAACAAGGGCAAAAGTGTTTGGAAAAGTAGATACGATGGAGACGTATCAAAGTATTATGGAACGAGTAAAGAGACTTGTCGGTAACGAGATTGAACTAGGTATGATGATATCGATGATCGAATCTCGGGCAAGTAACATACCGTTGGCAAAGGGAACAACGTATGTTGTTATGCGGTTTGACCGATAAAGATCTTCATAGAATATGTAGAAACCAATATGAGCATCCAGGTTCCGCTCTTGGTTATTGACCGGAGATGTGTCTCGGTCATGTCTACATAGTTCTCGAACCCGTAGGGTCCGCATGCTTAACGTTCGATGACGATTGGTATTATGAGTTTATGTGATTTGATGTACCGAAGGTTGTTCGGAGTCCCAAATGAGATCACAAACATGACGAGGAGTCTCGAAATGGTCGAGACATAAAGATTGATATATTGGACGATGTTATTCGGACACCTAATGAGTTCTGGGGGTCACCGGATAAATATTAGAGTGCCGGAAGAGTTATCGGAACCACCGAAGAAGTAATGGGCCTTATTGGGCCTAGGGGAGAGAGAGAGAGAGGGGCGGCCAAGGGCTGGCCGCGCGCCCCCCATGGGCCTAGTCCAAATTTGACAAGGGGGAGGGGCGGTGCCCCCTCCTTCCTTCTCTTTCCCCTCTCCTTCCTTCTTCTCCTAGTTGGACTAGAAAGGGGGGGATCCAACTCCTACTTGGAGTAGGATTGCTCCCCTTGGGCACGCCCATTGTGGTCGGCTGACCCCCTCATCTCCTCCTTTATATACGGGGGAGGGGGCACCCAATAGACACAAATTGATCATTAGCCGTGTGCGGTGCCCCCCTCCACAGTTTTCCACCTCGGGCATATCGTCGTAGTGCTTAGGCGAAGCCCTGCGCTTGTAACTTCATCGTCACCATCACCATGCCGTCGTGCTGACGAAACTCACCCTCGTCCTTAACTAGATCAAGAGTACGAGGGACATCATCGAGCTAAACATGTGCTGAACGCGGAGGTGTCGTACGTTCGGTATTTGGATCGGTTGGATCGCGAAGACGTTCGACTACATCAACCGCGTTATTGAAATGCTTATGTGGCACCCTGACTCAGAGCAACCGGTTTACCTTGCATTGCCAGCCCAGATATCAAGTCTTCTGGCAACACACAACATCATGGTACAGAAACAACCGATTTATTGATGCTAGCGGGTACATAAGTCTGATATTACATTAAGATAAGAGGCCAAGCGGCACACACGGTGCAGCTGAATAGTATGTACATTATTTAATGAACATGAAAGTGCCTCGATCATATCAGCTACGTGGCACGACGAAGTGGAACTCCATAATACAGGGACACCGACATGGACACGATGCTAGACGCGGGACGCTCTTCGATCCGATCAGTCTTGCCTGAAAGCTGGCATGACACGCCAGGTCAGAACATTGAACGTACTTGCAATCTCACAACAAACACAAGCACAATGACAAACAATATCATGACAATTAATCAGGTTTAATGCAATGCAAGAGATACTACGGATGCAATGAAACCTACATGTTCACCGAGTCCCTCGGACTCGCTTACCGGACGGGTTACCACTGTAACCGAACGGTGATCATACCCGGATCACAACTGAAGCCAATCACTTACGATCATCACATGATCCATAGTTCATCATGAAACCAGTGCCACAATAATACAAAGTGTGCAAGATTATTATAATTGTTGATCCATGGTGTGACTTACTACCGAGTTGTGTCCGTAACCGAGGACGCGGCTATCGATAGATTAAAATACACTCTGCAGAGGTTAGCACACTTTACCCACACTACGGAACTCAAGGGCCTCGCACTCCCATTCGGGTGGACCAGGGAGTTCCGACGAAATCCTTCCCTTGCCATAACACTCTCCCGGCCACTCCGACTCACTCCCTCTAAGGGCTAAGTCATGGGTGGCCCATGCCTACTAAAGGCATCTTCGGCCACCATCGTGGCAAAACGGTCCCAAACGGGGACAAGGTACCATAAAAACAAACAAGCACACAAGGTTATGTCTGCTTACGGGGCCAGGGTACCGCATGCCCATAACCTTCCCTCGTTGGAGGCACCGGTAACAGGCATGACAAAGGACCGAATCAAGACCCCCCATAAAGGTAAATGTGGTCACACTAAAAAGAACCCGATTCAGAGGCACCATGACTTGATCAACTTAATATTCAAGTTGGATTATTTTCATGTTTAACTTGAAAATAAACTCACTACAAGCCATACGATGCCATGATCATGCAACTACCCGATATGCTCAAGATGCAACTCATAAGAACAGATTAACATCAAAGAAATAACTTTCTTGCACTACTCATCAAGAAAACTACTTGTATTACCACACTGGTTATTATCAAACCTCACTTTTAGGTATTTATATTTAATATGAAAATTTACTTATCAAAATAAACTACCATTATTTATCAAAGCACTTTCATTAAGCCAAAATATTTACTCTACTTCATTAAACTACTGCATGCAATCAACCAGTAACAAAAGCAAGCATAACAAGCATGATAAAGTAACTAAGCATTTAATCATAATTATTTAACTCTTTTAAATGCATGAAAATAAGCTCATATTTAAGGAACAAATTATAGATATTGAGATGACACCATCCAAATGTTATTGTGGCTTGCCTTAGTGCATAGGAGGTTCACACTCCTCCTGGATAGCTTCAAGACAAGTCTCTCCTTCTGAAAATATTTAAAAACCACAAAACAAAATATCAAGAACCACTTTGAAAATCACCAGAAATTCTAGGCAGCAAGGAAAAATCCACACTTTGGTGTGATGCTAGAGTTTTCTGTAACAAACCAAATGCAAAAAGAATCAACCCATTTGGACTTATAGGCTAGGAGATATTCAAGGTCAAAGTTCTGGTCAAAATATTTGAATTGATTTGAATAAACAGAAAATCCAGGGGGGGGTGACGTCGATGGAGTAAAGCCAAAAGACGCCTCCACTCGTACCGCTTCGGGTGCAAGTGGAGAGGCTAACAGCAGGCCCCACTGGTCAGGAGAGAGGGGAGAAGGAGAGAAACAGAACGCGGTGGCGTTTCGCCGCAGCTCACGCCGGCGAGGAGAGGGGGCTACGGCGCACCTGCCTGTACCCGTGGCACGATGAGAGACGGCCGGAGCTACTGTCAATCAACCTCGCAAGTGGCGGCGGCGGTCGGGTCTTGCCGGAGAGGAAGAACGCGACGACGAGGGGCTGTTCTAGGGGCTCTGCGGCTTCGGGACGGCACCAGAGGGGCTCCAGGGACGTGCCTAGGTGGTTGTTTGGGCTCCAGGAGGTCGGGGACGGGGTGGCTGAGCTATGGGTGTCACTGGCGAGCTCAGGTCGGGCACGGCGGCCAGAGGCCTGCTCGGCTGGGCTGCGGCTGTGTTGCGTGTGTGTGGAGGTTGGATGGTGCTGTGGGTTGCTCTGGCATGGAGGGGAGGGCTCAATTTATAGCCGGAGGGGGAAGGGGGTACATGTCACCGCCGGAGTTCTCTGGAAGACAGCGAGAGGCGATGAGGGGTGTCAGCGGGCTCGAGAAGCTCAGCGATCACGCGGAGGCTGTCCACGCTCGCGGACGAGCACAGGGAGGAGGGGGAGAAGAAGACAGGGGCACAGGTGCACTGTGGCTTTTGGCCGCGACGCACCCGTGCTCGCTGCAGCGTCTCCGGTGTCGGCGAGCGCCAGGGAGAGGTCAAGGGCGATGAGACGAAGGGGGTGGTGTAGTGCGGCAGTCGTCGGCGAGCTCTGGCTCGGGCACGCGCCGAATAGAGGCACTGGCGCAACGCAGAGCGCGTCGAACGCATGCCAGGCCCCATGTCCACACGCGGTCACCGCCCTGGCATTGCCAAGACGACACCCAAACGTTGTCAAACCTTGTCTGGGCTAAAGTCCACGTAGTGTTAGGTCTAACAAAGGTGAAAACTCAAACCCAGGCCGACCAGAAGTGACTCAAGCTTGCTGGCAAGTTTCTGGACAGAAACTTGGTTGCCAAGTTTGGCTAGCTTCTCGAAGGCCATTAGGGCTGATCTCCTGGGGTTAAGGGTTTCTTAGGAGGGTGATTAAGCTCAAGAAAGATCATCTCCAAACGATTAAGGCAAAATGTACTTCCTGTACAAAGTGCATTTTTGGGCCAGAAAGGAAAAGATTTTCTGTAGCAAAAATATTACAAAAAGTCATGCAATATTTTTACTCAGGGATGTGGGCCAAGGTTCAAAGACAATTCAGGAATTATCTCAGGATTTTTGGAGCTATAAAAATTTGGGTTGCTTTGGAGCCCTAATTTCTGAAATGAGGTTTCAAAAAGAAAATGAATATTTTCACTTATGAAAAATATTCAATGGGCAATTCTAGGGTTTTAGAAAGAAATGGAGTTGGATGAGATGAAGATGGGTCACTTGGGTGAAAGTCAAGGGCATGCCCAAGTGACAAGTCCATTTGAATTGATTCTAAAAACTCAAAACCAAGGCAAATGCAAACCAAGTTCGGAAAAAGAGAGAAGGCAAAAACCAGGCTGTCACAGCTTCCGCTTTCGGTCTATGAGGGTACGTGGACACACTCTCCCCTCTCATTGCTATGCATCGCCTAGATAGATCTTGCGTGATCGTAGGATTTTTTTTTGAAATTACCGCGTTCCCCAATAGTGGCATCCGAGCCAGGTCTATGCGTAGATGTTATATGCACGAGTAGAACACAAAGGGTTGTGGGCGATAATAGTCATACTGCTTACCACCAATGTCTTACTTTGATTCAGCGGTATTGTTGGATGAAGCGGCCCGGACCGACATTACATGACCGCGTTCATGAGACTGGTTCTACCGACGTGCTTATGCACATAGGTGGCTGGCGGGTGTCTGTTTCTCCAACTTTAGTTAAATCAATTTTGACTACGACCAATCCTTGTTGAAAGTCAAAACAACACACTTGACAAAAAATCGTTGTGGTTTTGATGCTTAGGTAAGAACGGTTCTTGCTAGAAGCCCGTAGCAGCCACGTAAAACTTGCAACAACAAAGTAGAGGACGTCTAACTTGTTTTTGCAAGGCTTGCTGTGATGTGATATGGTCAAGGCATGATGTGATATAAATTGTTGTATGAGATGATCATGTTTTGTAACAAAGTTATCGGCAACTGGCAGGAGCCATATGGTTGTCGCTTTATTGTATGCAATGAATCGCCATGTAATTGTTTTACTTTATCACTAAGTGGTAGCGATAGTCGTAGTAACAATAGTTGGCGAGACGACAACGATGCTACGATGCTACGATGGAGATCAAGGTGTCGCGCCGGTGATGATGGAGATCATGACGATGCTTTGGTGATGGAGATCATGAGCACAAGATGATGATGGCCATATCATGTCACATATTTTGATTGCATGATGTTTATCTTTTATGCATCTTATTTTGCTTAGTACGGCAGTAGCATTATAAGATGATCCCTTACTAAATTTCAAGGTATAAGTGTTCTCCCTGAGTATGCACCATTGCTACAGTTCGTCGTGTCAAGACACCACGTGATGATCGGGTGTGATAAGCTCTACATTCACATACAACAGGTGCAAGCCAGTTTTGCACACGCAGAATACTCGGGTTAAACTTGACGAGCCTAGCATATGCAGATATGGCCTCGGAACACTAGGACCGAAAGGTCGAACGTGAATCATATATATAGTAGATATGATCAACATAGTGATGTTCACCATTGAAAACTACTCCATCTCACGTGATGATCGGACATGGTTTAGTTGATTTGGATCATGTGATCATTTAGATGACTAGAGGGATGTCTATCTAAGTGGGAGTTCTTGAGTAATATGATTAATTAAACTTTAATTTATCATGAACTTAGTCCTGATAGTTATTTTGCATGTCTATGTTATTGTAGATCAATGGCCCGTGCTATCGTTCCTTTGAATTTTAATGCGTTCCTAGAGAAAGCCAAGTTGAAAGATGATGGCAATAACTACAAGGACTGGGTCCCTAACTTGAGGATTATCCTCATTGCTGCACAGAAGAATTACGTCCTGGAAGCACCGCTGGGTGCCAGGCCTGCTGCAGATGCTACTGATGACGTTAAGAACGTCTGGCAGAGCAAAGCTGATGACTACTCGATAGTTCAATGTGCCATGCTTTACGGCTTAGAATCGGGACTTCAAAGACGTTTTGAACGTCATGGAGCATATGAGATGTTCCAAGAGTTGAAGTTAATATTTCAAGCAAATGCCCGAGTTGAGAGATATGAAGTCTCCAATAAGTTCTACAGCTGCAAAATGGAGGAGAATAGTTCTGTCAGTGAACACATACTCAGAATGTCTGGGTACCATAACCACTTGACTCAACTGGGAGTTAATCTTCCTGATGATAGTGTCATTGACAGAGTTCTTCAATCACTGCCACCAAGATATCAAGGCTTCATGATGAACTATAATATGCAAGGGATGGAAAAGACTATTCCTGAGCTCTTCGCAATGCTAAAGGCTGCAGAGGTAGAAAGCAAGGAGTATCAAGTGTTGATGTTTAACAAGACCACTAGTTTCATGAAAAAGGGCAAAGGGAAGAAGAGGAACTTCAAGAAGAACAACAACAAGTTGCTACTCCCGAGAAGAAGCCCAAGTCTAGACCTTTACCTGAAACTGAGTACTTCTACTGCAAAGGGACTGGTCACTGCGGAACTGCCCAAGTATTTGGCGGATAAGAAGGATGGCAAAGTGAAAGGTATATTTGATATACATGTTATTGATGTGTACCTTACTAATGCTCGTAGTAGCGCCTGGGTATTTGATACTGGTTCTGTTGCTCATATTTGCAACTCGAAACAGGGGCTACGGATTAAACGAAGATTGGCTAAGGATGAGGTGACGATGCGTGTCGGAAATGGTTCCAAGGTCGATGTGATCGCCATCGGCATGCTACCTCTACATCTACCTTCAGGATTAGTCTTATACCTGAATAATTGTTATTTGGTGCCAGCGTTGAGCATGAACATTATATCTGGATCTTGTTTGATGCGAGACGGCTAATCATTTAAATCAGAGAATAATGGTTGTTCTATTTATATGAGTAATATCTTTTATGGTCATGCACCCTTAATGAGTGGTCTATTTTTGTTGAATCTCGATAGTGATGATACACATATTCATAATATTGAAGCCAAAAGATGCAAAGTTAATAATGATAGTGCAACTTATTTGTGGCAGTGCCGTTTGGGTCATCTCGGTGTAAAGCGCATGAAGAAACTCCATGTTGATGGACTTTTGGAATCACATGATTATGAATCAATTGGTGCTTGCAAACCGTGCCTCATGGGCAAGATGACTAAAACTCCGTTCTCTGGAACAATGGAACAAGCTACTTACTTATTGGAAATAATACATACCGATGTATGCGGTCCAATGAGTGTTGAGGCCCATGGCGGGTATTGTTATTTTCTTACCTTCATAGATGATTTGAGTAGATATGGTTATATCTACTTGATGAAACATAAGTCTGAAACATTTGAAAAGTTCAAGGAATTTCAGAGTGAAGTGGAAAATCATCGCAACAAGAAAATAAAGTTTCTACGATCTGATCGTGGGGGAGAATATTTGAGTTACGAGTTTGGTCTTCATTTGAAACAACTTGGGATAGTTTCCAGTTAACGCCACCTGGAACACAACAGTGAAATGGTGTGTCCGAACGTCATAACCGTACTTTATTGGATATGGTGCGATCTATGATGTCTCTTATTGATTTACCGCTATCGTTTTGCGGTTATGCCTTAGAGACGGCTGCATTCACTTTAAATAGGGCACCATCAAAATCCGTTGAGACGACACCTTATGAACTGTGGTTTGGCAAGAAACCAAAGTTATCGTTTCTTAAAGTTTGGGGTTGCGATGCTTATGTGAAAAACACTTCAACCTGATAAGCTCGAACCCAAATCGGAGAAGTGCGTCTTCATAGGATACCGAAAGGAAACTGTTGGGTACACCTTCTATCACAGATCCGAAGGCAAGATCTTTTGTTGCCAAAAATGGATCCTTTCTAGAGAAGGAGTTTCTCTCGAAAGAAGTGAATGGGAGGAAAGTAGAACTTGATGATGTAACTGTACCTTCTCCCTTATTGAAGTAGTTCATCACAGAAATCAGTTCCAGTGATTCCTACACCAATTAGTAATGAAGTTAATGATGATGATCATGAAACTTCAGATCAAGTTACTACCGAACCTCGTAGGTCTTCCAGAGTAAGGTACGCTTTAGAGTGGTACGGTAATCCAATTCTAGAAGTCATGTTACTAGACCATGATAAACCTATGAAATATGAGGAACCGATGATGTGCCCAGATTCCGCGAAATGGCCTGAGGCCATGAAATCTGAGATGGGATCCATGTATGAGAACAAAGTGTGGACTTTGGTGGACTTTCCCAATGATCGGCAAGCCATAGAAAATAAATGGATCTTTAAGAAGAAGACCGACGCAGACGGTAATGTTACTGTTTACAAAGCTTGACTTGTTGCGAAAGGTTTTCGACAAGTTCAAGGAGTTGACTACGATGAGACTTTCTCACCCGTAGCGATGCTTATGTCTGTCTGAATCATGTTAGCGATTGCCGCATTTTATGATTATGAAATTTGGCAGATGGATGTCAAAACGGCATACCTGAATGGATTTCTGGATGAAAACTTGTATATGATGCAACTAGAAGGTTTTGTCGATTCAAAGGGTGCTAAAAAAGTGTGCAAGCTCCAGCGATCCATTTATGGACTGGTGCAAGCCTCTCGGAGTTGGAATAATCGCTTTGATAGTGTGATCAAAGCATATGGTTTTATACAGACTTTTGGAGAAGCCTGTATTTACAAGAAAGTGAGTGGGAGCTCTGTAGCATTTCTAATATTATATGTGGATGACATATTGTTGATTGGAAATGATATAGAATTTCTGGATAGCATAAAGGGATACCTGAATAAGAGTTTTTCTATGAAAGACCTTGGAGAAGCTGCTTACATATTGGGCATCAAGATCTATAGAGATAGATCAAGACGCTTAACTGGACTTTCACAAAGCACATACCTTGATAATGTTTTGAAGAAGTTCAAAATGGATCAGTCAAAGAAAGGGTTCTTGCCTGTGTTACAAGGTGTGAAGTTGAGTCAGACTCAATGCCCGACCACTGCAGAAGATAGAGAGAAAATGGAAGTCATTCCCTATGGTTCAGCCATAGGTTCTATCATGTATGCAATGCTGTGTACCAGACCTGATGTCTGCCTTGCTATAAGCATAGCAGGGAGGTACCAAAGTAATCCCGGAGTGGAGCACTGGACAGCGGTCAAGAACATCCTAAAATACCTGAAAAGGAATAAAGATATGTTTCTCATTTATGGAGGTGAAAAAGAGCTCGTCGTAAATGGTTACGTCAAGCAAGTTTTGACACTGATCCGGATGACTCTAAGTCTCAAGCCGGATACATATTTTTATTGAATGGAGGAGCTGTCAGTTGGTGCAGTTCCAAGCAAAGCGTCGTGGCGGGATCTACGTGTGAAGCGAAGAACATTGCTGCTTCGGAAGCAGCAAATGAAGGAGTTTGGGTGAAGGAGCTCATATCCGATCTAGGTGTCATACCTAGTGCATCGGGTCCAATGAAAATATTTTGTGACAATACTGGTGCAATTGCCTTGGCAAAGGAATCCAGATTTCACAAAAGAACAAAGCACATCAAGATACGCTTCAATTCCATCCGTCATCAAGTGTCAGAGGGGGACATAAAGATTTGCAAGATACACACGGACCTGAATGTTGCAGACCCGTTGACTAAGCCTCTTCCACGGGCAAAACATGATCAGCACTAAAGCACCATGGGTATTAGAATCATTACTATGTAATCTATATTATTGACTCTAGTGCAAGCGGGAGACTGAAGGAAATATGCCCTAGAGGCAATAATAAAGTTATTATTTATTTCATGATAAATGTTTATTATTCATGCTAGAATTGTGGAAAACTTAGTACATGTGTGAATACATAGACAAAACATATTGTCCCTAGTATGCCTCTACTTGACTAGCTCGTTAATCAAAGATGGTTATGTTTCCTAACCATAGACATGTGTTGTCATTTGATGAACGGGATCACATCATTAGGAGAATGATGAGATGGACATGACCCATCTGTTATCTTAGCATTATGATCGTTACAGTTTCATTGCTACTGCTTTCTTCATGACTTGTACAAGTTCCTCAGACTATGAGATTATGCAACTCCCGAATACCGGAGGACCACTTTTTGTGCTACCAAACGTCACAATGTAAATGGGTGATTATAAAGGTGTCTACAGGTGTCTCCGAAGGTGCTTGTTGGGTTGGCATAGATCGAGAATAGGATTTGTCACTCCGTGTTTCGGAGAGGTATCTCTGGGCCCTCTCGGTAATACTCATCACTATAAGCCTTGCAAGCATTGTGACTAATGAGTTAGTTGCAGGATGAAGTATTACGAAACGGGTAAAGAGACTTTCCGGTAACGAGATTGAACTAGGTATGATGATACCGATGATCGAATCTTGGGCAAGTAACATACCGTTGACAAAGGGAACAACGTATGTTGTTATGTGGTTTGACTGATAAAGATCTTCGTAGAATATGTAGGAACCAATATGAGCATCCAGGTTCCGTTATTGGTTATTGACCGGAGATGTGTCTCGGTCATGTCTACATAGTCCTCGAACCCGTAGGGTCCGCACGCTTAACGTTCGATGACGATTGGTATTATGAGTTTATGTGATTTGATGCACCAAAGGTTGTTCGGAGTCCCGGATGAGATCATAGACATGATGAGGAGTCTCGAAATGGTCAAGACATAAAGATTGATATATTGGACGATGTTATTCGGACACCGGATGAGTTCCGGGGGTCACCTGATAAATATCAGAGTGTCGGAAGAGTTATCGGAACCACCGGAGAAGTAATGGGCCTTATTGGGCCTAGGGGAGAGAGAGGGGCAGCCAAGGGCTGCCCCCCCCATGGGCCTATTCCGAATTGGACTAGGGGGAGGGGCGATGCCCCCTCCTTCCTTCTCTTTCCCCTCTCCTTCCTTCTTCTCCTAGTTGGACTAGGAAAGGGGGGATCGAACTCCTACTTGTGGCCAGCCGGCCCCCTACTCTCCTCCTTTATATATGGGGGAGGGGGCACCCCATAGACACAAGTTCATCATTAGCCGTGTGTAGTGCCCCCCTCCATAGTTTTCCACCTCAGTCATATCGTTGTAGTGCTTAGGCGAAGCACTGCACCGGTAACTTCATCGTCACCGTCACCACGCCTTCGTGCTGACGGAACTCACGCTCGTCCTCAACTGGATCAAGAGTACGAGGGACATCATCGAGCTGAACGTGTGCTGAATGCGGAGGTGCTGTACGTTCGGTACTTGGATCAGTTGGATCGCGAAGACGTTCGACTACATCAACCGCGTTATTGAAACGCTTCCGCTTTCGGTCTAAGAGGGTACATGGACACACTCTCCCCTCTCATTGCTATGCATCTCCTAGATAGATCTTGCGTGATCGTAGGAAATTTTTTGAAATTACCGCGTGCCTCAACAATACCCCATTCCTTATACAAAGAAAGCATGCATGATATTGCACCTGCTCAGATAGAAGATATTGATGTTACAATTAAGCTTACTATTTCACTAATTGGGATTGTTAGAGATGTTTAAGTCTTGTGTGGGAAAGTTAAATATCCTACTGATTTTCTTGTTCTTGGTTCCCCACAAGATGACTTTTGTCCCATTATATTTGGTAGACCCTTCTTGAATACTATTAATGCTAAGATAGATTGCGAAAAGGATATTGTTACAATTGGTTTAGGGGACATGTCTCATGATTTTAATTTTGCTAAATTCCGTAGACAACCCCATGATAAAGAATTGCCTAGTAAAGATGAAATAATCGGTCTTGCTTCTATTGCCGTGCCTCCTAATGATCCTTTAGAACAATATTTGCTAGACCATGAAAATGATATGTTTATGAATGAAAGAAGGGAAATAGACGAAGTATTTTTTAAACAGGGACCTATATTGAAACACAACTTGCATGTTGAAATCTTAGGGGATCCTCCTCCACCCAAGGGTGATCCCGTGTTTGAGCTTAAACCTTTACCTGATACTCTTAAATATGCTTATCTTGATGAAAAGAAGATATTCTGTTATTATTAGTGCTAACCTTTCAGAGCATGAAGAAGAGAAATTATTGAAAACTCTGAAGAAGCACCGTGCTGCTATTGGATATACTCTTGATGATCTTAAGGGCATTAGTCCCACTCTATGCCAGCACAAAATAAAACTAGAGAAAGACGCTAAACCAGTTGTTGATCACCAACGACGGTTAAATCCTAATATGAAAGAAGTGGTAAGAAATGAAATACTAAAGCTTCTGGAGGCAGGTATAATTTATCATGTTGCTGATGCAGCCTTCAATAGAAAAATGATGGCACGAATAATTTGCCCAATCTTTCACAGTACAGTGTCACCTAAAACGACGTGGTGCTCACGGCCTTATAGATGCAATCACCACGGAAACAACACGCACACCCTAGAAAATAAGTACGTGGACGATCTTTAGCAGACCAGCGGAAATTGAATTTCTAGAATCAATCTCACACCAAAATCACAAAGCCTCAAGAGCTATTCAACAAATATCAAACGGCGGCTCGAAGATACCCCGAGTTCTCAAAACCGACTTAAACAAGAAAAATACTACACAAACTCTCTCTCTCTCTCTCTCTCTCTCTCTCTCGTATCTTCCTAATCACATGTTAGCTAATTTAATTATCTGGCACGTTGATCACAAAAGACAAAACGTACTAGTACTTATTGAAAAGGTAACGAACTAGGACTAAGAAGGAAAACACATGCATCCTCTCGAGTCCTTAACTTGCATCTTCCTCTCCGTATCATGATTGCACGGGGTTCGAAAAGTGGGCTTCACTTCCTTCGGCTGTACAATTTGAAATGTCATCGTGCCAATCTGTAATACCTGTATCTCCGGAGCTATGTGCATCATGGCCAGACTTTGTTTATGTATTCAATCGATTATAACAAATTGATTTCTTTTTCTAGTGCGTTTAGCTGGTACGACATACTTCTCCGGCAATGAAACATTTGTCTCCATAGGCAGTGTCACATCATCCTCTCTCCCTTGAAAGGAAACCGTCCTCAGTTTCGAATTAGGCCTTACAGATTTCTTCTTGAACACCTCTACAGTACACTTTATATTCTGTGCATCCTTAGGAAGAATATCATAGAACTCACCCTTATGCATAAAAGTGTACCTGTTTGTTCGCCTGTGATGAAGTGCGTTAACATCATGCTGAAGGAAATATGCCCTAGAGGCAATAATAAAGTTATTATTTATTTCCTCATATCATGATAAATGTTTATTATTCATGCTAGAATTGTATTAACCAGAAACATAATACATGTGTGAATACATAGACAAACATAGTGTCACTAGTATGCCTCTACTTGACTAGCTCATTGATCAAAGATGGTTGAGTTTCCTAACCATAGATATGAGTTATCATTTGATCAATGGGATCACATCATTAGAAGAATGATGTGATTGACTTGACCCATTTCGTTAGCTTAGCACTTGATCCTTTAGTATGTTGTTATTGCTTTCTTCATTACTTATACAAGTTCCTATGACTATGAGATTATGTAACTCCCACTTACTGGAGGAACACTTTGTGTGCTACCAAACGTCACAACGTAACTGTGTGATTATACTCTACAGGTGTCTCCAAAGGTACTTGTTGAGTTGACGTATTTCGAGATTAGGATTTGTCACTCCGATTGTCGGAGAGGTATCTCTGGGCCCTCTCGGTAATGCACATCACTATAAGCCTTGCAAGCAATGTGACTAATGAGTTAGTTGCGGGATGATGCATTACATAATAAGTAAAGAGACTTGCCAGTAATGAGATTGAACTAGGTATTGAGATACCGACGGTCGAATCTCGGGCAAGTAACATACCGATGACAAAGGGATCAACATATGTAGTTATGCAGTTTGACCAATAAAGATCTTCATAGAGTATGTCGGAACCAATATGAGCATCCAGGTTCCGCTATTGGTTATTAACCGGAAACGTGTCTCGGTCATGTCTACATAGTTCTCAAACCCGTAGGGTCCGCACGCTTAAAGTTTGGTGACAATCGGTATTATGAGTTTTTGTGTTTTGATGTATCGAAGGTAGTTCGGAGTCCCGGATATGGTCACGGACATGACGAGGAGTCTCGAAATGGCTGATAAGTAAAGATCGATATATTGGATGACTATGTTCGGACACCGGAAGTGTTTCGGGAGGTTTCAGACATATACCGGAGTACCGGGGGGGTTACCGGAACCCCCCGGGGGGTTTATCGGGCCTCATGGGCCCTAGTGGAGAAGAGGAGGGGCGGCCAGGGCATGCCGCGCGCCCCCTCCCCCTCTAGTCTGAATTGGACAAGGAGGGGGGGCAGCACCCCCCCCCTTTCCTTCCTCTCCTCTCTCCCTTCCTTCCCCTCTCCCACTCCAACAAGGAAAGGGGAGTAGGACTCCCCCCTTGGCACGCCCTCCTCCTAGGTCGGCCGCCTCCCCCCTTCCTCCTTTATATACGGGGGCAGGGGCACCTCTAGACACAACAATTGATCATTGATCTCTTAGCCGTGTGCGGTGCCCCCCTCCACCATATTCCACCTCGGTAATATCGTAGCGGTGCTTAGGTAAAGCCCTGCGTCGGTAGCATCATCGACACCATCATCACGCCATCGTGCTGACGAAACTTTCTCGCAAAGCTCTGCCAGATCGGAGTTCGTGGGACGTCATCGAGCTGAACGTGTGCTGAAGTCGGAGGTGTCGTACGTTCGGTACTTGATTGGTCGGATCATGAGGACGTACGACTACATCAACCGCGTTGTGCTAAAGCTTCCGCTTTCGGTCTACGAGGGTACGTGGACGACACTCTCGCCTCTCTTTGCTATGCATCACCATGATCTTGCGTGTCCGTAGGATTTTTTTGAAATTACTACGTTTCCCAACACATGCTGCCACAGCCGCCCCAAATTAAGATGACAAACATGTAGTGGCATAACATCGCACTCCACCTTATCAACATAGCCATCAATAGAAAAAGGAACCTTCACTCTGTGAGTTACCTTCACTCTGCCCACATCATTGATCCACTTGATATAGTATGGTTTTGGGTGCTCCCAAGTTGGCAAAGAATGAGACTCCGCTGTTGGAAATATGCCCTAGAGGCAATAATAAAAGTATTATTATATTTCATTGTTCATGATAATTGTCTTTTATTCATGCTATAACTGTATTATCCGGAAATCGTAATACACGTGTGAATACTTAGACCACACAATGTCCCTGGTAAGCCTCTAGTTGACCAGCTCGTTGTGACCAACAGATAGTCATGGTTTCCTGACTATGGACATTGGATGTCGTTGATAACGGGATCACATCATTAGGAGAATGATGTGATGGACAAGACCCAATCCTAAGCATAGCATAAAAAGATCGTGTAGTTCGTTTTGCTAGAGCTTTGCAAGTGTCAAGTATCTCTTCCTTCGACCATGAGATCGTGTAACTCCCGGATACCGTAAGAGTGCCTTGGGTGTACCAAACGTCACAACGTAACTGGGTGACTATAAAGGTGCATTACATGTATCTCCGAAAGTAGCTGTTGGGTTGACACGGATCGAGACTGGGATTTGTCACTCCGTATGACGGAGAGGTATCTCTGGGCCCACTCGGTAATGCATCATCATAATGAGCTCAATGTGACCAAGGTGTTGGACACGGGATCATGCATTACGGTACGAGTAAAGTGACTTGCCGGTAACGAGACTGAACAAGGTATTGGGATACCGACGATCGAGTCTCGGGCAAGTAACGTACCGATTGACAAAGGGAATTGCATACAGGGTTTGATCAAATCCTCGACATAGTGGTTCATCCGATGACAACATCGAGGAGCATGTGGGAGCCATCATGGGTATCCAGATCCCGCTGATGGTTATTGACTGAGAGAGTCTCGGTCATGTCTGCATGTCTCCCGAACCCGTAGGGTCTACACACTTAAGGTTCAATTACGCTAGGGTTATAGGGATATGTATATGCAGTAACCCGAATGTTGTTCGGAGTCCCGGATGAGATCCCGGACGTCACGAGGAGTTCCGGAATGGTCCGGAGGTAAAGATTTATATATGGGAAGTCCTGTTTCGGGCATCGGGACAAGTTTCGGGGTTATCGGTATTGTACCGGGACCACCGGAAGGGTCCCGGGGGTCCACCGGGTGGGTCCACCTGTCCCGGGGGGCCACATGGGCTGTAGGGGGGTGCGCCTTGGCCTAATGGGCCAAGGGCACCAGCCCCACATAGGCCCATGCGCCTAGGGTTTAAGGGGGCAAGAGTCCTAGGAGGGTAAGGCACCTCCTAGGTGCCTTGGGGGGAGGGAAAACCCCCCTTGGCCGCCGCACCCCCTAGGAGATTGGATCTCCTAGGGCCGGCCACCCCCCCTTGGCACCCCTATATATAGTGGGGGAGAGGAGGGACTTCATACCTGAACGCCCTGGCCTTTGGTTGCCTCCTTCTCCCTCCCCAACACCTCCTCCACCTCCATAGTGCTTAGCGAAGCTCTGCCGGAGTACTGCAGCTCCATCAACACCACGCCATCGTGCTGCTGCTGGTGCCATCTCCCTCAACCTCTCCTCCCTTCCTTGCTGGATCAAGAAGGAGGAGACGTGGCTGTTCTGTACGTGTGTTGAACGCGGAGGTGCCGTCTGTTTGGCGCTGGTCATCGGTGATTTGGATCACGTCGAGTACGACTACATTATCACCTTGCAAGCTTCCGCACGCGATCTACAAGTGGTATGTAGATGCAAACTCTCTCCCTAGACTCGTTGCTTAGATGAACTCATGGATGGATCTTGGTGAAACCGTAGGAAAAATTTTAATTTTCTGCAACGTTCCCCAACAGTGGCATCATGAGCTAGGTCTATGCGTAGTTCTCTTTGCACGAGTAGAACACAACTTTGTTGTGGGCATGGATTTTGTCATCTTACTTGCCTCTACTAGTCTTTTCTTGCTCAACGGTATTGTGGGATGAAGCGGCCCGGACCAACCTTACACGTACTCTTACGTGAGACCGGTTCCACCGACTGACATGCACAAGTTGCATAAGGTGGCTGGCGGGTGTCTGTCTCTCCCACCTTAGTTGGAGCGGAATCGATGAACAGGGCCCTTATGAAGGGTAAATAGAAGTTGACAAAATCACGTTGTGGTGATTCGTAGGTAAGAAAACGTTCTTGCTAGAACCCAATTGCAGCCACGTAAAAGATGCAACAACAAATAGAGGACGTCTAACTTGTTTTTGCAGCGATTGATCATGTGATGTGATATGGCCAGAAGTTGTGATGAATGATGAATTGTGATGTATGAGATCATGTTCTTTGTAATAGGATTCACGACTTGCATGTCGATGAGTATGACAACCGGCAGGAGCCATAGGAGTTGTCATTATTTTTTGTATGACCTGCGTGTCATTGAATAACGCCATGTAAACTACTTTACTTTATTGCTAAACGTTAGTCATAGAAGTAGAAGTAGTCGTTGGCGTGACAACTTCATGAAGACACGATGATGGAGATCATGATGATGGAGATCATGGTGTCAAGCCGGTGACAAGATGATCATGGAGCCCCGAAGATGAAGATCAATGGAGCTATATGATATTGGCCATATCATGTCACAACTATATAATTGCATGTGATGTTTATTATGTATTATGCATCTTGTTTACTTAGGACGACGGTAGTAAATAAGATGATCCCTTATAAAATTTCAAGAAGTGTTCTCCCCTAACTGTGCACCGTTGCTACAGTTCGTCGTTTCTAAGCACCACGTGATGATCGGGTGTGATGGATTCTTACGTTCACATACAACGGGTGTAAGACAGTTTTACAAAGCGAAAACACTTAGGGTTAACTTGACGAGCCTAGCATGTGCAGACATGGCCTCGGAACACGGAGACCGAAAGGTCGAACACGAGTCGTATGGAAGATACGATCAACATGAAAATGTTCACCGACGATGACTAGTCCGTCTCACGTGATGATCGGACACGGACTAGTCGACTCGGATCGTGTTGATGGTCAATAAGACCACTAAGTTCAAGAAGGGCAAGGGTAAGAAGAACTTCAAGAAGGACGGCAAAGATGTTGCCGCGCCTGGTAAGCCAGTTACCGGGAAGAAGTCAAAGAATGGACCCAAGCCTGAGACTGAGTGCTTTTATTGCAAGGGGAAGGGTCACTGGAAGCGGAACTGCCCCAAATACTTAGCGGATAAGAAGGCCGGCAACACCAAAGGTATATTTGATATACATGTGATTGATGTGTACCTTACCAGTACTCGTAGTAACTCCTGGGTATTTGATACCGGTGCCGTTGCTCATATTTGTAACTCACAGCAGGAGCTGCGGAATAAACGGAGACTGGCGAAGGACGAGGTGACGATGCGCGTCGGGAATGGTTCCAGAGTCGATGTGATCGCCGTCGGCACGCTGCCTCTACATTTACCTACGGGATTAGTTTTGAACCTTAATAATTGTTATTTAGTGCCAAGTTTGAGCATGAACATTGTATCAGGATCTCGTTTAATACAAGATGGCTACTCATTTAAGTCTGAGAATAATGGTTGTTCGATTTATATGAGAGATATGTTTTATGGTCATGCTCCGATGGTCAATGGTTTATTCTTAATGAATCTCGAGCGTAATATTACACATGTTCATAGTGTAGATGCCAAAAGATTTAAAGTTGATAACGATAGTCCCACATACTTGTGGCACTGCCGCCTTGGTCACATTGGTGTCAAGCGCATGAAGAAGCTCCATGCCGATGGACTTTTAGAGTCTCTTGATTATGAATTGTTTGACACGTGCGAACCATGCCTCTTAGGTAAAATGACCAAGACTCCGTTCTCCGGAACAATGGAGCGAGCAACCAACTTGTTGGAAATCATACATACCGATGTGTGCGGTCCAATGAGCGTTGAGGCTCGCGGAGGATATCGTTATGTTCTCACTCTCACAGATGACTTGAGTAGATATGGGTATGTCTACTTAATGAAACACAAGTCTGAGACCTTTGAAAAGTTCAAGGAATTTCAGAATGAGGTGGAGAATCAACGTGACCGAAAGATAAAATTCTTACGATCAGATCGTGGAGGAGAATACTTAAGTCACGAATTTGGTACACACTTAAAGAAATGTGGAATCGTTTCACAGCTCACGCCGCCTGGAACACCTCGGCGAAACGGTGTGTCCGAACGTCGTAATCGCACTCTATTGGATATGGTGCGGTCTATGATGTCTCTTACCGATTTACCACTATCATTTTGGGGATACGCTCTAGAGACAGCTACATTCACTTTAAATAGGGCACCGTCTAAATCCGTTGAGACGACACCGTATGAATTATGGTTTGGAAAGAAACCTAAGCTGTCGTTTCTAAAAGTTTGGGGATGCGAAGCTTATGTCAAGAAACTTCAACCTGAAAAGCTCGAACCCAAGTCGGAAAAATGCGTATTCATAGGATACCCTAAGGAAACTATAGGGTATACCTTCTACTTAAGATCCGAAGGCAAGATCTTTGTTGCCAAGAACGGATGCTTTCTGGAAAAAGAGTTTCTCTCGAAAGAAGTAAGTGGGAGGAAAGTAGAACTCGATGAAGTACTACCTCTTGAGCGGGATAGTGACGCAGCACAGGAAACCATTCCTGTGATGCCCACACCAACTGAAGAGGAAAACCATGATGATGATCAAGGTACTTCGGATCAAGTTACTGTTGAACTTCGTAAGTCCACAAGGACACGTTCTGCACCAGAGTGGTACGGCAACCCTGTCCTGGAAATCATGTTGTTAGACAACAATGAACCTTCGAACTATGAAGAAGCAATGACGGGCCCGGATTCCAACAAATGGCTTGAAGCCATGAAATCCGAGATAGAATCCATGTATGAAAACAAAGTATGGACTTTGACAGACTTGCCCGATGATCGGCGAGCGATAGAAAACAAATGGATCTTTAAGAAGAAGACGGACGTGGATGGTAATGTTACCATCTATAAAGCTCGACTTGTCGCTAAGGGTTATCGACAGGTTCAAGGGATTGACTACGACGAGACATTCTCTCCCGTAGCGAAGCTAAAGTCCGTCCGAATCATGTTAGCAATTGCCGCATACTATGATTATGAGATATGGCAGATGGACGTCAAAACAGCATTCCTTAACGGGCATCTTAAGGAAGAACTGTATATGATGCAGCCGGAAGGTTTTGTCGATCCTCGGAACGCTAACAAAGTATGCAAGCTCCAGCGATCCATTTATGGACTGGTGCAAGCATCTCGGAGTTGGAACATTCGCTTTGATGAGATGATCAAAGCGTTTGGGTTTATGCAGACTTATGGAGAAGCCTGCGTTTACAAGAAAGTGAGTGGGAGCTCTGTAGCATTTCTCATATTATATGTAGATGACATACTCCTGATGGGAAATAATATAGAATTTCTGGACAGCTTAAGGCCTACTTGAATAAGTGTTTTTCAATGAAGGACCTTGGAGAAGCTGCTTATATATTAGGCATCAAGATCTATAGAGATAGATCGAGACGCCTCATAGGTCTTTCACAAAGCACATACCTTGATAAGATTTTGAAGAGATTCAGAATGGATCAGTCCAAGAAGGGGTTCTTGCCTATGTTACAAGGTATGAGACTGAGCTCAGCTCAGTCACCGACCACGGCAAAAGATAAAGAAGAGATGAGTGTCATCCCCTATGCTTCAGCCATAGGATCTATTATGTATGCCATGCTGTGTACCAGACCCGATGTAAACCTTGCTGTAAGTTTGGTAGCAAGATACCAAAGTAATCCCGGCAAGGAACACTGGACAGCGGTCAAGAATATCCTGAAGTACCTGAAAAGGACAAAGGACATGTTTCTCGTTTATGGAGGAGACGAAGAGCTCGTTGTAAAGGGTTACGTCGACGCTAGCTTCGACTCAGATCTGGATGACTCTAAGTCACAAACCGGATACGTGTATATGTTGAATGGTGGAGCAGTAAGCTGGTGCAGCTGCAAGCAGAGCGTCGTGGCGGGATCTACGTGTGAAGCGGAGTACATGGCAGCCTCGGAGGCAGCACATGAAGCGATTTGGGTGAAGGAGTTCATCACCGACCTAGGAGTCATACCCAATGCGTCGGGGCCGATCAAACTCTTCTGTGACAACACTGGAGCTATTGCCCTCGCAAAGGAGCCCAGGTTTCACAAGAAGACCAGGCACATCAAGCGTCGTTTCAACTCCATCCGTGAAAATGTTCAAGATGGAGACATAGAGATTTGCAAAGTGCACACGGATCTGAATGTCGCAGATCCGCTGACTAAACCTCTCTCGCGTGCAAAACATGATCAACACCAGAACTCTATGGGTGTTCGATTCATCACAATGTAACTAGATTAGTGACTCTAGTGCAAGTGGGAGACTGTTGGAAATATGCCCTAGAGGCAATAATAAAAGTATTATTATATTTCATTGTTCATGATAATTGTCTTTATTCATGCTATAACTGTATTATCCAGAAATCGTAATACACGTGTGAATACTTAGACCACACAATGTCCCTGGTAAGCCTCTAGTTGACCAGCTCGTTGTGATCAACAGATAGTCATGGTTTCCTGACTATGGACATTGGATGTCGTTGATAACGGGATCACATCATTAGGAGAATGATGTGATGGACAAGACCCAATCCTAAGCATAGCATAAAAAGATCGTGTAGTTCATTTTGCTAGAGCTTTGCAAGTGTCAAGTATCTCTTCCTTCGACCATGAGATCGTGTAACTCCCGGATACCGTAAGAGTGCCTTGGGTGTACCAAACGTCACAACGTAACTGGGTGACTATAAAGGTGCATTACATGTATCTCCGAAAGTAGCTGTTGGGTTGACACGGATCGAGACTGGGATTTGTCACTCCGTATGACGGAGAGGTATCTCTGGGCCCACTCGGTAATGCATCATCATAATGAGCTCAATGTGACCAAGGTGTTGGACACGGGATCATGCATTACGGTACGAGTAAAGTGACTTGCCGGTAACGAGACTGAACAAGGTATTGGGATACCGACGATCGAGTCTCGGGCAAGTAACGTACCGATTGACAAAGGGAATTGCATACAGGGTTTGATCAAATCCTCGACATAGTGGTTCATCCGATGACAACATCGAGGAGCATGTGGGAGCCATCATGGGTATCCAGATCCCGCTGATGGTTATTGACTGAGAGAGTCTCGGTCATGTCTGCATGTCTCCCGAACCCGTAGGGTCTACACACTTAAGGTTCAGTTACGCTAGGGTTATAGGGATATGTATATGCAGTAACCCGAATGTTGTTTGGAGTCCCGGATGAGATCCCGGACGTCACGAGGAGTTCCGGAATGGTCCGGAGGTAAAGATTTATATATGGGAAGTCCTGTTTCGGGCATCGGGACAAGTTTCGGGGTTATCGGTATTGTACCGGGACCACCGGAAGGGTCCCGGGGGTCCACCGGGTGGGTCCACCTGTCCCGGGGGGCCACATGGGCTGTAGGGGGGTGCGCCTTGGCCTAATGGGCCAAGGGCACCAGCCCCACATAGGCCCATGCGCCTAGGGTTTAAGGGGGCAAGAGTCCTAGGAGGGTAAGGCACCTCCTAGGTGCCTTGGGGGGAGGGAAAACCCCCCTTGGCCGCCGCACCCCCTAGGAGATTGGATCTCCTAGGGCCGGCCACCCCCCTTGGCACCCCTATATATAGTGGGGGAGAGGAGGGACTTCATACCTGAACGCCCTGGCCATTGGTTGCCTCCTTCTCCCTCCCCAACACCTCCTCCACCTCCATAGTGCTTAGCGAAGCTCTGCCGGAGTACTGCAGCTCCATCAACACCACGCCGTCGTGCTGCTGCTGGTGCCATCTCCCTCAACCTCTCCTCCCTTCCTTGCTGGATCAAGAAGGAGGAGACGTGGCTGTTCCGTACGTGTGTTGAACGCGGAGGTGCCGTCCGTTTGGCGTTGGTCATCGGTGATTTGGATCACGTCGAGTACGACTACATTATCACCTTGCAAGCTTCCGCACGCGATCTACAAGTGGTATGTAGATGCAAACTCTCTCCCTAGACTCGTTGCTTAGATGAACTCATGGATGGATCTTGGTGAAACCGTAGGAAAAATTTTAATTTTCTGCAACGTTCCCCAACATCCGCCACATCGTTGCTAATCATGTTGCTAGAACTGCCGCCATCAATTATCAGTTTGCACACTTCTCCCTTGATGGTAGATGCAGTTTGAAAAATACTCCGTCGTTGTCCTGGTTCAAAAATGACCTTGTCATCTAGCTGGACCTTATGTGCTAGCAAACTCTTCATATCAGGATCATCTTGAGGATAAGATAGTATGGTATCACCATGACCTCTTTCGATTCCATCCTCTAACTTAGGCATCTCATCTTCAGATTCTGAAATATATTCTGCATCAACAAGTAGAACCCTTCGTTGATTGGAACATTCATGCTTCATGTGTCCACATCCTCCACACTTGTGGCAAATAATATTACGATGATGAGATGAAGTCACATTAGATGAAACCTGAGAGATCTCCTTTGGCGCAGCCACCACTTTGCTCTGTTCAATGCTTCCCGACTTATAAGAAGGAGAAGGTTTAGCACTAAACCCACCATCAATAGGAGAAGAACCACGTCGCCCACTTTTGTAAGTTGGACGAGTCTCTGAAGCTTGCTTCTCCAATACCCAACGTTCAGCACGCCCCGCTTGATGAAGCAACTAATGAATATCATTATATTGCATTAAATTAACACAATCACGAATCTTTTCTTCTAACCCCTCAAAGAAACATACCATGGTCGCCTCCGCAGACTCACGCATAGCTGTACGAATCATCAAAACTTGCATCTCTTTGTAGTACTCATCAACTGATTTTGTACCTTGCACTAGACGACACAGTCTACTATGAAGCTGGCGAGTGTAATAAGCAGGCACAAAACGTTCCTTCATGATTTGCTTCATGTCAGTCCATGTCGCTGGTCGCTCGTGAGTACGGTTCTTATTATCCCACCATACAAGAGCATACTCTGTAAATTCCATTGATGCAACACGAACCTTCTTCTCTTCGGAGTAGTTGTGACCATCAAAAATCTGATTTACGCCCATCTCCCACTCCAAATATTTCTCCGGGTCAGCACAACGTTCCGAGAATTCAGGTATGGTTATCTTGATTTGACCCAAACCATCATCCTCGTGGGCACCATTGCCGCCATAGTCACGGCGCCGCCCAGCATGGCGGTGAGCCCCAGCATCATGCCATGGTTGGTGAGGTAAGCCTCCACGGGCATCAGAATCCTCAGAAAAATCACCATCATTGTCATTGTCGCGATCACGACGTCCTCGTGGTGAGCGGGACTATCGGCGTGCCACATCTCTCGCCTGAAGGCGCTGAACTATTGCAGTGAGCCGATTAAGACTCTCAGTCACCACCTGTAGACTATTAGTGCGTTGTCGGTCGCTGGCAGTCAAACGCTCGTTCAACCTGTCCTCAACGCCTACAATATTTGCAGACAATTCCTCAACCCTTGTCCCAAGCTACTTGTTGGCTCCCTTGATTGCCATCAGATGGATATGCAAATCATCACTTATCTCCAGACCCTCCGGAAGCTCATCGATCTCCTCATGATCAGATTTGTGATGCTGCGAGTTCACCATCTTCCAAACCGTTGAATCAAATAGCAAGAAAAAAATTGTACCGTGATCAACCTTTGCTATGAATACCACTTGATGCGGCCTTCAATAGAAAAATGATGGCGCGAATAACTTGCCCAATCTTTCACGGTACAGTGTCACCTGAAACGATGTGGTGCTCACGGCCTTATAGATGCAATCACCACGGAAACAACACGCACACCCTAGAAAAGAAGTACGTGGACGATCTTCAGTAGACTAGCAGAAATTGAATTTCTAGAATAAATATCAGACCAAAATCACAAAGCCTCAAGAGCTATTCAACAAATATCAAACGGCGGCTTGAAGATAACCCGAGTTCCCGATCTATTCATCTCTTGAAAATAACCTAAAACAAAACCAATCCCGTACACGGCCGAAGCCGACCTTTTATATAGGCGAGAAAAATGACCAGGCAAAACCGACTTAAACAAGAAAAATACTACACAGACTCTCTCTCTCTCTCTCCTATCTTCCTAATCACATCTTAACTAATTTAATTATCCGCCACGTTGATCACAAAAGACAAAACATACTAGTACTTATTGAAAAGGTAACGAACTAGGACTAAGAAGGAAAACACATGCATCCTCCTGAGTCCTTAACTTGCATCTTCCTCTCCTTATTATGATTGCATGGGGTTCCGAAAGTGGGCTTCACTTCCTTCGGCTGTACAATTTGAAATGTCATCATGCCAATCTGTAATACCTGTATCTCCGGAGCTATGTGTGTCATGGCCAGACTTTGTTTATGTATTGAATCGATTGTAACAAATTGATTTCTTTTTCTAGTGCGTTTAGCTGGTACGACATACTTCTCCGGCAATGAAACATTTGTCTCCATAGGCAGTGTCACATCAGTTGCTGATAGTCAGTGGGTAAGTCATGTCCATTGTGTCCCTAAGAAGGGAGGTATTACTGTTGTTCCTAATGATAAAGATGAATTGATCCCACAAAGAATTGTTACAGGTTATAGAATGGTAATTGATTTCCGCAAATTAAATAAAGCCGCTAGAAAAGATCATTACCCATTACCTTTTATTGATGAAATGCTAGAAAGTTTATCCAAACATACACATTTTTGCTTCCTAGATGGTTATTTTGGTTTCTCTCAAATACTTGTGTCAAAAGAGGATCAAGATAAGACCACTTTTACTTGTCCTTTCAATACCTTTGCTTATAGACGTATGCCTTTTGGTTTATGTAATGCACCTGCTACCTTTCAAAGATGTATGACTGCTATATTCTCTGACTTTTGTGAAAATATTGTTGAGGTTTTCATGGACGATTTCTCCATTTATGGAACTTCTTTTGATGATTGCTTAAGCAACCTTGATCGAGTCTTGCAGAGATGTGAAGAAACTAATTTTGTCTTGAATTGGGAGAAGTGCCACTTTATGGTTAATGAAGGTATTGTCTTGGGGCATAAGATTTCTGAAAGAGGTATTGAAGTTGATAAAGCTAAAGTTGATGCTATTGAAAAGATGCCATGTCCTAAGGACATCAAAGGTATAAGAAGTTTCATTGGTCATGCCAGTTTCTATAGGAGGTTTATTAAAGACTTCTCTAAAATTTCTAGGCCTCTGACTAATCTCTTACAAAAAGATGTTCCTTTTGTCTTTGATGATGATTGCGCAGAAGCATTTGAAATACTTAAGAAAGCCTTGGTTCTGCACCTATTGTTCAGCCTCCTGATTGGAATTTACCCTTTGAAATCATGTGTGATGCTAGTGATTATGCTGTAGGTGTTGTTCTAGGACAAAGAGTTGATAAGAAATTAAATGTTATCCAATATGCTAGTAAAACTCTAGACAGTGCCCAGAGAAATTATGCTACTACTGAGAAAGAATTTTAGTTGTTGTATTTGCTTGTGATAAGTTCAGACCTTATATTGTTGATTCCAAAGTAACTATTCACACTGATCATGCTGCTATTAAATACCTTATGGAAAAGAAAGATGCTAAACCTAGACTTATTAGATGGGTTCTCTTGCTACAAGAATTTGATTTGCATATTATTGATAGAAAGGGAGCTGAGAACCCCGTTGCAGACAACTTGTCTAGGTTAGAGAATGTTCTTGATGACCCACTACCTATTGATGATAGCTTTCCTGATGAGCAATTAGCTGTCATAAATGCTTCTCGTACTGCTCCATGGTATGCTGATTATGCTAATTACATTGTTGCTAAATTTATACCACCTAGTTTCACATACCAGCAAAAGAAAAAGTTTTTCTATGATTTAAGACATTATTTTTGGGATGACCCACACCTTTATAAAGAAGGGGTAGATGGTGTTATTAGACGTTGTGTACCTGAGCATGAACAGGAACAGATCCTACACAAGTGTCACTCCGAGGCATATGGAGGACACCACACGCTGGAGATAGAACTGCACATAAGGTATTGCAATCCGGTTTTTATTGGCCTACTCTCTTCAAAGATGCCCGTAAGTTTGTCTTGTCTTGTGATGAATGTCAAAGAATTGGTAATATTAGTAGATGTCAAGAAATGCCTATGAACTATTCACTTGTTATTGAACCATTTGATGTTTGGGGCTTTGATTATATGGGACCTTTTCCTTCCTCTAATGGATATACACATATTTTAGTTGTTGTTGGTTACGTTACTAAGTGTGTACAAGCTATTCCAACTAGTAGTGTTGATCATAACACTTCTATTAAGATGCTTAAAGAAGTTATTTTTCCAAGGTTTGGAGTCTTTAGATACTTAATGACAGATGGTGATTCACATTTTATTCATGGTGCTTCTCGTAAAATGCTTGCCAAGTATGATGTTAATCATAGGATTGCATCTCCATATCATCCACAGTCTAGTGGTCAAGTAGAATTGAGTAATAGAGAGATTAAATTAATTTTGCAAAAGACTGTTAATAGATCTAGAAAGAATTGGTCCAAGAAACTTGATGATGCATTATGGGCCTATAGAACTGCATATAAAAATCCTATGGGTATGTCTCCGTATAAAATGGTTTATGGAAAAGCATGTCACTTACCTCTCGGACTAGAACATAAGGCATAATGGGCTATTAAAGAGCTCAATTATGATTTCAAACTTGCTGGTGAGAAGAAACTATTTGACACTAGCTCACTTGATGAATGGAGAACCCAGACCTATGAGAACGCCAAACTGTTTAAAGAAAAAGTTAAAAGATGGCATGACAAAAGGATACAAAAGCGTGAGTTTAATGTAGGTGATTATGTTTTGCTATACAACTCTCGTTTAAGATTTTTTGCAGGAAAACTTCTCTCTAAATGGGAAGGTCCTTACGTTATTGAGGAGGTCTATCATTCCGGTGCCATAAAAATCAACAACTTTGAAGGCACAAATCCGAAGGTGGTGAACGGTCAAAGAATCTAACATTATATCTCAGGTAATCACATAAATGTTGAAACTAATGTTATTGATATCGTAACCCCTGAGGAGTACATAAGGGACACTTTCCAGAACGTTTCAGACTCCAAAAAGGAATAGGTATGTGGTACGGTAAGTAAACCGACTCCAAAACAGTTCTAATAGCAATTTTTCTCCGTTTTGGAATATTTAAGAAAATAGGAAAATAAGAAGTAGTCCGGAAAGGACACGAGGCATCCACGAGGGTGGAGGGCGCGCCCTACCACCCTAGGCGCGCCCCCTGCCTCGTGGAAAATAAGAAGTAGTCCGGACTCCGTTTTCTTGCACGATACTTCTTTTGGTTGGTAAAAATTCATTATATAATCTCCCGAAGGTTTTGAACACCGTACCACGACAAAATCCTCTGCTTTTGTTTCGAGCTGTTTTTCTGACAGATCTAGATCACCATGACGTCTTCAAGCGCCCCCAAGGACAAGTTTTTTGAGAAGGTCATCAACCCCTACCTCGTGGAGGTGTTGCAACACCCTCAAACCATTGAGATGCATGAGGGGGTGCTGCACATCCGGGATGTTGAGGGACCAAGGAGGACCGGAAGCGTGGAGACAAGACTCGAAGCAATGGAGCAGCAAGTTTTCAAGTGCCAAGGGATGGTGGAACACGGACTCAATGCCAACCACATGATGATCGTGGAGTTCACCAACAACCACAAGATGGATGCCAAGAACATTGGGGAGACTGTCTTCAAGCTTCACGAGAAAATCGAGCACCTCCAAGCCCAGATCTATGACTTGCAAAACCAAAACTGTGAGTATGAATATAGATTCAAGAGGATGAGTTTGGCTGCAGATTTGAGGATCCCCGAGACTCGATCATCCTTCTATGATGGTGAGCCAATGCCTTGGAAGATGGACAATAAGCCTACATCATCAACAACTCCATCATCACCACCTCCGAAGAAAGAGACATAAATACATGGGTATGGGCACTCCCCTTGGCAACTGCCAAGCTTGGGGGAGGTGCCTCGGTATCGTATCACCATCACACTTCTATCTGTACCATTTTTCTTAGTTCGATCCTTTTGGTTATATCTTGATCTAGTAGAATAAAGTTTAGTATGATCTAGCTTTGAGTTTTTGTGTTGATCCCTATCTATGTAATCGAGTCCGTGAGCTATATATAATAAAGATTAGTTTTGAGTCGAGGGCTTTGCTATCTTGTTATGATCTTGAGGGAATAAAAAGATAAAGAAAGAATAAAAAGAAACAAAAAGATCATATTGGTCTTACGGAGAGTAATGACTTCACATATAAAGAGTATGATGAATAAAATTTGTTGAGAGTTGACAAACATAGTTTTGGTCATCGTTGCAATTAATAAGAAGTAATAAAGAAAGAGAGGTTTTCACATATAAATATACTATCTTGGACATCTTTTATGATTGTGAGCACTCATTAAAATATGACATGCTAAAAAGTTGATGTTGGACAAGGAAGACAGCGTAATGGGTTATGTTTTCTTATATCCGAAATAAATTATATTGTCATGGATCATCTAACATGTTGAGCTTGCCTTTCCCCCTCATGCTAGCCAAACTCTTTGCACCAAGTAGAGATACTACTTGTGCTTTCAAACATCATTAAACCCAGTTTTGCCATGAGAGTCCACCATATCTACCTATGGATTGAGTAAGATCCTTCAAGTAAGTTGTCATTGTTGCAAGCAATAAAAATTGCTCTCTAAATATGTATGACTTATTAGTGTGAGGAAAATAAGCTTTATACGAGCTTGTGATATGAAAGAAATAAAAGCGACGGACTGCATAATAAAGGTCCCTATCACAAGTGGGAATATAAAGTGACGTTCTTTTGCATTAAGATTTTGTGCATCCAACCATAAAAGCACATGACAACCTCTGCTTCCCTCTACAAAGGGCCTATCTTTTATTTTTGTCTTATACCTTATACAAGAGTCATGGTGATCTTCACCTTTCCTATTTACACTTTATCTTTTGGCAAGCACTATGTGTGATCCTGATATATATATCCAATTGGATGTGGGTTTTCATAAATTATTATTGTTGACATTACCCTATAGGTAAAAGGTTGGGAGGCAAACTATAAGCCCCTATCTTTCTCCATGTCCGATTGAAACCTCATACCCATAAGTATTGCGTGAGTGTTAGCGATTGTGAAATACTAAATGATAGTTGAGTATGTGGACTTGCTGAAAAGCTCTGATATTGACTCTTTCCGATGTTATGATAAATTGCCATTGCTTCAATGGCTGAGATTATAGTTTGCTAGTTTTCAATGAAGTTTCTGATTCATACTTTACGTTGTGAATAGATTTTTACTTTAGCATAAGAAAATCATATGACAATATATATATATGTTGTTGTTCTAAGAATGATCATGATGCCCTCATGTCCGTATTTCATTTTATCGACACCTCTATCTCTAAAAATGTGGACATATTTTTCGTTATCGGCTTCCGCTTGAGGACAAGCGAGGTCTAAGCTTGGAGGAGTTGATATGTCCATTTTGCATCATGCTTTTATATCGATATTTGTTGCATTATGGGTTGTTACTACACATTATGTCACAATACTTATGCCTTTTCTCTCTTATTTTGCAAGGTTTACATGAAGAGGGAGAATGCCGGCAGCTGGAATTCTGGGCTGGGAAATGAGCAAATATAAGAGACCTATTCTGCACAACTCCAAAAGTCCTGAAACTCCACGAAAGTCAGTTTTGGAATTTATTAAAAATATTGGACGAAGAAAGCACCAGAGGGGGGCCAACCACTGTCCACGAGAGTGGGGGCGCGCCCTACCCCCCTGGGCATGCCCCTGCCTCGTGGGCCACCTAGAAGCCCTCCGATGCCTATCTTCTGGTATATGGTGTCTTTTGCCCTGGAAAAAAAAATCATAAGGAAGCTTTCCGGACGAAGCGCCACCGTCTCGAGGCGGAACCTTGGTGGAACCAATCTAGGGCTCCGGCAGAGCTGTTCTGCCGGGGAAACATCCCTCTGGGAGGGGGAAATCGTCGCCATCGTCATCACCATCGATCCTATCATCGAGAGGGGGTCAATCTCCATAAACATATTCACCGGCACCATCTCCTCTCAAACCCTAGTTCATCTCTTGTATCCGATCTTTGTCTCAAAACCTCAGATTGGTACCTGTGGGTTGCTAGGAGTGTTGATTACTCCTTGTATTTGATGCTAGTTGGTTTATTCGGTGGAAGAGCATATGTTCATATCCTTTATGCACATTAATACCCCTCTGATTATGAACATGAATATGATTTGTGAGTAGTTACGTTTGTTCTGAGGACATGGGAGAAGTCTTGTTATAAGTAGTCATGTGAATTTGGTATTTGTTCGATATTCTGATGAGATGTATGATGTCTTTCCTCTAGTGGTGTTATGTGAACGTCGACTACATGACACTTCATCATTATTTGGGCCTAGGGGAAGGCATTGGGAAGTAATAAGTAGATGATGGGTTGCTAGAGTGACAGAAGCTTAAACCCTAGTTTATGTGTTGCTTCGTAAGGGGCTGATTTGGATCCATATATTTCATGCTATGGTTGGGTTTACCTTAATTCTTCTTTTGTAGTTGCGGATGCTTGCGAGAGGGGTTAATCATAAGCGGGATGCTTGTCCAAGGAAGGGTAGTACCCAAGCACCGGTCCACCCACATATCAAATTATCAAAGTAAAGAACGCGAATCATATGAGCATGATGAAAACTAGCTTGACGATAATTCCCATGTGTCCTCGGGAGCGCTTTCTTTTATATAAGAGTTTGTCCAGACTTGTCCTTTGCTACAAAAAGGATTGGGCCACTTTGCTACACCTTGTTACTTTTGTTACTTGTTACCCGTTACAAATTACCTTATCACAAAACTGTCTGTTACCGATAATTTCAGTGCTTGCAGAGAATACCTTACTGAAAACCGCTTGTCATTTCCTTCTGCTTCTCGTTGGGTTCGACACTCTTACTTATCGAAAGGACTACGATAGATCCCTATACTTATGTGTCATCACATGACTGTCACTCTCCTCCTCTCCATCGCCCCTATATTTACTCACCCTGCCCAACACTATTTACCCATCCCCTCTCTTCTCTCACTGTCAACCTTCCTCCTCCCTATCGCCATGAGCTCTAGCTCCAGCTCCAATGCCAACCCCTTCCCTTGGGGTATTGGCTCGAGGGTCATCTTCCTAGGATGGTCGGGTGGTGACTGCACCAAGTTCGAGAACACCATGGAGGTGTGCTCGAACTTCGGCTCCATGCCTGACATGTAGAAGGAATCTAATGCAGTGCTCATGAAGGCCACTGCAGAAGAGCCGAAGACGCTGATTCCTGGCCCAGCGAAGGGCGCGATGGCAGTTGACATCATTCGCTGGGCCATGAATCAGGCCGTCTCCGACGATGCTAAACAGAGGAAGAAGTGGTGTAAGTACAAGAACTACTGGGCTCCTAATGACCGCCGTGCCGCAGTGTACTGGGAGACGGCTATCGCGCCGCCGACGGTCATCGGTGGGTAGCCTAAGGAGGAGGAGGAAGCGCTGCAGATGCCAGCGAGGGCGCCGGAGCCAGGCCGTCGTACCTGGCAGATCGACCTCGACTCCGCCGAGGACGACGATGACGACCCGCCGGCCCGCACGACGATGAAGAAGAAGATGAAGGCCAGTGGCTCGACCCGCCGCTCCGCCCACCGGTGACGGCCGCCGCAGTGAGCCGGTGTACGTTGTGTACCCCCTATCCCCCAATCCCCCTTCTGCATCCGCATCTACCTCTATTCCGATCTTGCATGAACTAGTTTGAAGTACTATGGACTCGTATGAACTACCTCTACATGCTTACCTACCTCATTCCCCATCCCCCCTCCGTCGTGGATCGAATCTATCGCCGAATCGAACGGGAAAAAGTTGTGCATGTCGAACAGAGAGAAGTGCTTACCGCCATTGCCGCGGGCTAAGTGATGATCCGCTCGCCGGTGATGGAGTCCGGTGGTCTTCTTGCTCTGCTCCGATCCGCCGCCGCCGGTGAGAGTTGGGAGAGTGGGGAGAGGGAGCAGTGAGGGGCGGTGAGGCTAATAACTGCCGGCGCTTTGGGAAGCAACGCGGCTTCTCGAGCGTGGCCGCGCGCGTGCAGACGCCGCCACCCGCGTGCAGACGCCGCCACCCGCGTGCACCGCTCGGGTCTGGCCCTGGAGAAACTGTCGATTCATGTGTTCCCATGGAGCCAGGCCCAGGAGTGCTTTAAGTTTCGTGCGATTCAGGCCGCACAGTAAAAGCAGGCAATTAATCAACCCGTTTTTGTCCTGCGCGAGCCAAGCCAGGCCTCATGCAGACTACCAAACACGTCCCTACTGATAAAGTGTGCGACTCCTTCGACTGTGACTGTGCGTTTCCGGTGCCACATTTCCCTCGCGAATCCGGTTTCTTGGGAATATTCTGCCGTATCTACCCGCAGTCTCCAGTGTCAGCACACCTCAATGATTTATTTGTTGGAGATATAAATCCACGTCCCTTTCTTTCTTGGTTCACTCGATCGCACACTCCGAGAAGACCCTGAAGCCGCCGCCTTTTCGCGGAATCATTCCTCGAGTTCTTGTTTCTGTTTCCTCGGTTCGGATTTTCTTGAACTTCTGAAGGTGGGAAGAGCATGAGGCCGTGGGCGTGGGTGGCGGCCGTCACATGGATGGCTGCCTGCACCGCCGCGGCGGCCCACGGCGAGCAGCCGCTGTCGATGATCGCCGTCGAGAGGACCACCCTCGCCGTCGACGACGCGGCGCACGTCAAGGCGTCCCCTCCGGTTCTTGGACTGGAGGGCCAGGACAGTGGATGGGTAGAGGTGGACTTCTTCCATCCCAACCCCTCCGGTGATGACTGGATCGGAGTCTTCTCTCCTGCCAATTTCAGGTAACAGCAGTCCAGTAGTATTGGCTATTCTGCTAGTACTTATCATCCACATTTACACGTTATGCAATTGCAGCACAAACACAACAGTTTTTTCAGACATATTCAGCATGAACTCAATGCATTCAGACATATTTTGGATAGATTTCTTCTGTCCCAAGTTCAGAAAAATTCAGTTCAGATGTACGTACTTGAAATGGCAAAGCATAGGATTTGATGCTGTTCTATGTCTCTTATTGTTTGCAAATTTCCAGTGCCGCGATTTGTGAGCCTGAGAATAAGAGGCAATATCCTCCGGTGCTATGCACAGCACCTATCAAGGTTGGCCGACTCTTTTCCCGTTCCGTTCAACTCAGATTTGGGTTCTATGTCGAATGTCTGTTGGAAGACGTTCGTTCTGAACCTTGAGGTTTCCATGCTCTTTTATCGCAGTACCAATTTGCAAAGTTCAAGAATGACGGGTATAGTAAGTCTGGAAAGGGCTATCTGAAGCTTCAGCTGATCAACCAGAGAGAAGATTTCTCATTTGCACTTTTTTCTGGGGGTCTCTTGAAGGTAAAAATGTACTGTACTAGTTTCTGAACTTGTCTGTGTGAACAGCAACTCCGTTGTTATTCTGAAGAAACATTTCTTTATATTTCTCAACTCTGAATCTTTTCTACCAACTTGGTCACAGCCGAAGCTGATTGCTGTCTCAAACAAGGTGACATTTCTGAACCCAAAGGCGCCTGTCTACCCACGTTTGGCGCAAGGGAAATCTTGGAATGAAGTAAGCTTGCCAATCTGCAACTGAGACTGTATTAGCATGTACTGTTTCTCAAACCAAATGTGAAACATCTTTTTGACAAGAACCTACATTGTATAGAAAGAACATGTGTTACACTCATGCCAGATAGTAAATGCATTCACAAATATAAGAATGTGACTGAATTAGTACCATTGTAGATGACAGTCACTTGGACAAGCGGATACGACATCAAAGAAGCAGTTCCTTTTGTTGAATGGGGTGAAAAGGGGGGGCTCCGGATCCTTTCTCCAGCCGGGACATTGACATTCGACAGAAACAGCATGTGTGGTATGCAGTACGCCTCTGTTTTCCTGTTTTTCTTTGAGATGAACATAAGTTAGTTAAACTTGAGATTTTAACAATGTAAATACAGATGAGGGTCTGCTATATTGTACCACATGCAGCGTTTACCAAGCATATACAATTCAAATGCAGGTGCACCAGCACGAACTGTTGGTTGGCGCCATCCTGGTTACATTCATACTAGTTACTTGAAGGATTTGTGGCCAGACTCGATGTATGTGATTTTTTCCCCTTGTTTAACCCCTTCTTAAATTAGGATCCATCCAGATACTCAGCGAACATGGTTGCTGCAACATTGCAGGTACACGTACAGGCTTGGCCATAGATTACCAAATGGTACCCGCGTCTGGAGTAAGTCATATAGCTTTAAGGCATCACCTTATCCTGGACAAGATTCTTTGCAACGGGTTGTCATATTTGGGGACATGGGGAAGGTAGATATATTTTCTCCCATCTCTATCCTAGTTTGATTCATATAGCAATTTTAGCATTTTGCCAGTGCAATGGTTCTTCTTTTCTGACAAGTTTCTTCAGGCAGAGGCAGATGGTTCCAATGAGTACAATAACTTCCAGCCAGGCTCGCTAAACACTACTAACCAGATCATTAGAGACCTGGAAAACATCGACATGGTGGTCCACATCGGGGACATTTGCTACGCAAATGGTTATTTGTCGCAGTGGGATCAGTTCACTGCACAGATAGAACCGATTGCTTCAACTGTGCCATACATGGTTGGCAGGTCTGTTGAGTATGAAGTTTAAGAACTTTCGATATGTTGTTGCCATGAACTGTTTAATGTCTAAAAAACTGGCATTTTCGCAGCGGTAATCATGAGAGGGACTGGCCTGGAACTGGTTCCTTCTATGGAAATCTCGACTCTGGTGGAGAATGTGGTGTTCCAGCACAAACTGTGTTCTACACTCCTGCTGAGAACCGTGCAAAATTTTGGTAATCATGGTAGTTAAATAAAGGCATATAAATTCCTTCATATATAATTCTGAAGTTTACTTGTCTTAGGAAAAATAATTGCTGACAACATATATCCTTCTGTAGGTACGCGACGGACTATGGCATGTTCAGGTTTTGTATTGCTCACACGGAAGAAGATTGGAGGCCAGGGACCGAGCAGTACAAGTTCATCGAGCACTGCCTGTCGTCTGTCGATAGGCAGAAGCAGCCATGGCTCATCTTCCTTGCACACCGTGTTCTCGGGTACTCATCCAACTCTTACTATGGATTTGAAGGCACGTTTGAGGAACCAATGGGGCGAGAAGCGCTGCAAGAGCTCTGGCAGAAGTACAAGGTCGATCTTGCCTTCTACGGTCACGTCCACAATTATGAAAGGACGTGTCCAGTGTACCAGGTGTGTCTCTAATTAGCATTTGCATCCTATCAACATCGTATTACGATCTTACAAACCTGATTGCAAACTGTGATTTGTTGCAGAGCCAGTGTGTTGTTAACGCATCAAATCACTACAGTGGCCCGTTCCAGGCAACGACGCATGTGGTTGTCGGTGGCGCCGGTGCCAGCCTTTCAGACTTCACCACTTCAAAGATCCAATGGAGTCACTTCAGAGACTTCGACCACGGTTTCGGCAAGCTCACGGCTTTCAATCATTCATCCCTGTTGTTCGAGTACAAGAAGAGCCGTGACGGCAATGTGTACGATCACTTCACGATCTCGCGCGACTACCGAGATGTCCTTGCCTGCTCCGTCGACAACTGCCCCAGGACTTCACTGGCTTCCTGAAGGTCCA
>NC_041389.1:115170831-115172857 GCF_002162155.2 Triticum dicoccoides
GGGTGTGTGGAGACTAAGAGGAACAAGCTAGTTACTGTACATAATTTTGTAGTCGCTTCAATAAATGGTTTTGTTTCAACAAAAATAGCACAAGGGTTATACTAAATTCTGAAGGCATTCTTTTGGAAACAGAAATTCGGAATTCATCTTGTTCTTGCTTGCTGCTGGATAGGTGTAGCATGTTGTATAATACGATTGCAAGGCTCCCACTGTTCTGAGAAAATCCGAAGGAGGACACCAGTCATGAATTTCTGCCAGGTCAAAAGTACACTGAGATGTTTCTGTATGAAAAGAATCAAATGCAATGTATGCATGCAATTCCTTCAGAAACCTGCAATTGCTGTCTATTTTTACAGCTGTCTGGCGCAAACAGTACATCCTGTGTGGACCAGAGAGAACCCAATCTTGTTGTGTGAGGACAAGGAGAAGTCCAGCTAGAAACAAAAAGGCCAAGCAATGCCAAAACCTAGCAGAAAAAGGGCATTTCAGCTGGCATTTTCAAAGGATTCTCTTCCTAGCAGCAAAATGCCATGGATCCATCGTCAATCAACATCTGATATGCCTCTCTTTTCCCATGAGACCTCCGCCGTAGTTCATTCTTGAATCCTCTGCTATATCTGGGTTATCTTCTTCGTTTTCGCAAACGCAGTTTACAAAATTCTTCTTCCTCAAGGTCTGTAAAACTTTATCGTTAAAATCGACAGCATGGCCCTGATACAGATGCTCACTGAATTGTTGAAAAATCTGGCACCATGCTGTCCACACATCCTGTCAATTTGCTAGCACAGGTGTTCACCGGAGTATTGAAAACTTACTGGGTATGTGTGACCAGGTGGTCCTAAGGAGTAATAAAATTTGGTCCCTGAATAATAAAGCTGGGTACTTCCATGCCATGATATAGGATCATAATTATTAATAGCCATCAAGGTGCAGGTGCAGATGCCCAAACCCTAATCGAGCTTCACCAAATGTGGGCCTGTTTCTGTGATGGGATCAAGGAGTTTAGATCACAGATCAAAACAGTTTGACGGCTGAGATTCAGGAAGACTTGGAGACTATCTTCTTTTCTCGGAATGGTGTAAAGGCCAAGCATCCTTTCGCATGTACCCCAGATAGCAAGTCCAATTCTTGGACACTGTAGGGACAAGAGTTTCCAAAGGGATGTGTCAGAAGAAAGAAAAAACTTTGTTTTTCTTATGAAAAGTAAAAACAAACACAAAACCATTATTAAGGGAAAGGGATACACCAAGAAATGGACAGAACCTCTCTGTATTTTCTTTGTGGTGTAGATCAACTCTAGGATGAAATGGACCTTGATCTTTTCATGTACTCATATGGAAAAATTCAGGTAAAGTTAATAGAGCTGAATAATATTCTACCCTAATTGAAAAGTTATTTGAAGGTCATTCAGCATCTAGAGTAGCATGAACTAAAAAAAAAATCTAGAATAACATTTCATAGGATTACACTTCTTATACCTACATAAAATTTCACAATGCCAAACCTTGCTAAATAGTATAAAAAAGTGTAATTTCGTAACATTTTACTCTTATTTTTCGAGGTACAAATATTGCGAGATGACAGTCACACTAAACAACAAACAACGCGAAATGGAGCAAGCATAACAACATGGTATGTTAATATTCCTACAGGACATTAGTGTAGAACAAATCTCTACGTCCATCACTAGAAAGTTCAATTCTCACGTGTAATAAATTATCAAGTACTCCCTCCATCCGAAAATACTTGTCATCAAAATGACAAAAAAGGATGTATCTAGAACTAAAATACATCTAGATACATTCCCTTTTATTCATTTTGATGACAAGTATTTCCGGACGGAGGGAGTAGTTATCAACATTAATTTAGAAGATTCTGACCCTTTAACGTTGACACCATAAACATCAAAGAAGATTTCAACGCTTCTGGTTGAAACCTTTTTAAAGTCGACATAAATAAAAATTGATATATTGTTGCCCGTAAATAGCTTGATTTTGTACCGGAGTCATATAAGTTAAGATATGTA